>NW_006159889.1:2070914-2090869 GCF_000334495.1 Tupaia belangeri chinensis
CGAACTGCAATCGACTACGTGGGAGTCCAGCGACATAGCCATTACGCCAACTGCTGGTCCCACAATCTCTCCATTTCTGACAAAGGCTAGACCATACCTTAGAGTTTATCTTGAACCTGCCATAATCCTTTGGTTCTCATCGCCAGCCAGTTGACAGAGTTTGTTCTTTCAATTCTTTAACCATTTATTGAGCACTTACTTTGTGCCAGACACCAGGTGAAGTGCTGGGGATGAAAAGATAAATACGTACAATCTTTTTTTTTTTTTTTTCCCATAGAAATTTTTGCTATAGGGCACATGTGCTCACCAGAGAGACAGAGACAGAAAGTGAGAAATCATCCCTCAGGGGGTCGGCCATGCCGCAATCCTTTCTCTTCCATTCTCCTCTTGGGATTTTGGGCATGCATAGACATGCACCCGGCATGAGTTTTAAGCCACTGGGTCCATGTTTCAAACTGCGGCTGACTGCATGGGGTCCAGCAAAGTAACCATTATGCCATATATATAAGAAACTCATATTTTAGAAGTGGAGTTAAACAAATAAATG
This sequence comes from Tupaia belangeri chinensis, assembly GCF_000334495.1. NCBI lineage: Eukaryota > Metazoa > Chordata > Mammalia > Scandentia > Tupaiidae > Tupaia > Tupaia belangeri. The sequence goes on from NW_006159889.1 coordinate 2,071,462, forward strand.
GTTGTAATACAGCATGTTAAGTGCAAACATAAATATGAAGTCCTTGGTATTTGTGGTGATGTGACATGAAAATCATTGACTCTACTTGGATGAGTCATGGAAGGCTTTGCAGAAATAATGATGAACTTGGCCTATAGCTGATTGTATACATCAATTAATACATATTTTATTACCTACCATTTGCTAGATGCTATGCTGTACACTAGTGTGCACTGTTAAGACAGACATCGCTCCTGTCCTCTTGGAGTTTATAGACTACTAGGGAAGTCAGACCGTGTAAAAGTGAGGAGGGTTATAAAGGAGAGAAAGAATGGGCCATCCTGGGAGCTTGTAAAGGAGGAACCAACCAATAATGCTTCCATTTTCAGAACAGTGAAGTTGAAACCTGAGGAAATTAGTAGAAGCAACCCAGGGCAGAGATTGATGGGAGAGGGAATGAGAGCAGGGTCTGGACATGGGCAAGACCACGAGGCATATTGAAGCACTGAGGTTCTGACAAGGCTGGAGAGGAGAGAGCAGTGGGTAATGGACATGAATGGAACTGAAAACGTAGGGAGAGGTCAGAAATACAAGACCTTGTAAACCATATTAACAATGTTCGGACTTTATCCCAAGGTCAATGAGCAATCGTAATTTAAGCACTGAAAGTGACATAAACAGATGGTTTTTAGAAATATCTAGGAGAGGGGACCAGCACATGGCGTGGTGGTTAAGGCGCTGGACACTCCTACATGGCCAACTATGGTTCGAATCCTGGACCTGTTGACTTGCCTTCCCACTTTCCCTCTCTCTCTGACTGTGTTTCTATCTCTCTAGTCAAATTAAAATACATTAATAGGGACCAGCAGTTAGCATAATGGCTATGTCGCTGGACTCCCACGTAGTTGACCGTGGTTTGCATCCCAGACCTGGTGGCTTAAAACTCATGCCGGGTGTGTGTGCATGCATGCCCAAGATCCTGAGAGGAGAATGGAGAAGGGATTGAGGCATTCCATCCCCTCTGGGGGGTGATTTCTCACTTTCTGTCTCTCTGTCTCTCTCTGGCTGGCTGGCAAGCGCACGCACCCTATAGCAAAAACCTCTAAAAAGAGAGAGAGAGAGAGAGAGAGAGAGAGAGAGAGAAAAGAAAAAAGAATAAAAACCATTAATAAATTAATAAAAATAAATAATTCTTTTAAAAATAGAAATATCTAGGAGGTCTTGTTAATGACAAAATTAGCAACTGATTTGTTATAGGTGGTGTAGAAGGAATGGTCAAAGATGACTTGCAGATGTTTTTCTTGAGCCACTGGTTAGCTGGTGCTGTTATTTACTGAGTTAAGGAGCACCAAAGGAAGAGCAGGCTGGGGAATGAATATAATGAGTCTGGATTTGGATACACAGATTATGGAGGATTGGTGAACTATTCAGGTGGAGAGCTGATGAAGGCGGTCGGTTATGTGGGTCTGGAGCTATAGATCTGAGAGTTGTAGGTGTGTCAATGGTAATACGCCATAGGAGTGAATGCATTTACCTTACTTAGGAAAAAGTCAAAATGGGGACAGAAATATGCATGAGAACAGAACTTTCAAAAACATTTAATGGTTGCATAAAGGAAAATCTGTCAAGATAGGCAAGAAGGAGCAGCTAGAGAGGAAAAAAGAAAATCATAAAGGTGGGATGTCACAAAAAGAATGATCATGTATAATGAGAAATAAAAAGTTGATGGCCTTACTGACAGCACTTTTTTTTTTTTTTTTTTAAGAGAAAGACTTTTGCTATTGGGTGCATGCACTTGCCAGAGATGACAGCAGCACTTTTTGAGGAATACCAGACACCAAATCCAGATTGATGTGGTAGAGAAGTATGGGAGCTGAGAAAATAGAGGCAGGGTCTGCGTACAACACCTTCTACAAGCTGGACTGGACAGAAGAGAGGCAAGAGAAGTCAGGAGAACTGGAGGGGATGTGAATGAAGGACCGTAGAGGATTTTTCTTTCTTCTCTTTTCTTTCATTTTGTTGTTATTTCTCAGTGTTTTTGTTTGTTTGTTTTTGTTTGTTTTGAGAGAGAGAGAGTTATGTTTAAGTGCTGAGGAGATAGGAACCATTAAAGAGGGTGAGGTTGAAAATAGGAAGCAGATGCTACAAGTGCAAAAGCCCTCAAAGAAGGCTGGGTTTGGAAGTGTAGGTGGCGGGCCATCCTTTAATTGGAGCAGGGCCTCTTCCTCTGTGTTCCAGGAGAGACCAGAGAGAGAGTGGGACAGGTGCAGGTAGAATGTGAGAAGTCGAAGTATTTCCACTTGATGACTTTTTTCAAAAATAAGTGCTCAGTAAGTATTTGTTGAACCAATGAATGAATAAATGCCACTATCAAGAATCTGAAATCTTCACAGTCCTTATTTTCCTCAAGAAGCATTCTTTTGGGAACCAGCAGTTAGCGTAATGGCTATGTCGCTGGACTCCCACGTAGTCGACCGTGGTTCGTGTCCCGGACCCGGTGGCTTAGAACTCACGCCAGGCACGTGTGCATGCGTGCCCAAGGTCCCGAGAGGAGAACGGAGGAGAAGGGATTGCAGCGTGACCATCCCCCCGGGGGGTGATTTCTCGCTTTCTGTCTCTATGTCTCTCTCTGTCTGTCTGGCGAGCGCACGTGCCCTATAGCAAAAAACTCTCAAAAAAAAAAAAACAAAAAAAAACAAAAAGAAACAATGCAAGCAAGAAAAGAGGGGGAAAAAAACCTCTCCAAAAAAAAAAAAAGCATTCTATTGATATTTCTAAGAAAGCGAGGAGAAAAATCAGCAGGGTTCAGTGTATTTTTTAAAATAGTTATTTAATTTTATTTGTTAGTATTATTATTTTAAAATTTGCTATAAGGTACATACAAGAGAGAGAAAGCTGCCAGGCCTGGGACTCAAATTGCAGTTGGTTATGTGAGAGTTCAGTGCCTTAACCACCACACCGCCTACCAGCTTCAGGTTCAGAGTATTTTTAAGAAAGGAAAAACAGTGATTCGACTTGAACAAATAAGGATACTAAAATCTTGCTTCTAATAGAAATCGGTAATGAAATCGCTACTCCATTGGACGCAGTGAAAGCCAAAGGACTGACTATGTGTTCTACACAGATCTGCTCTGTTCTGTACTTCTTTTTATGTGTGTGTGTGTGTGTATATGTGTGTATTTTTTTTCAGTCTCTAGAAACCTCAAGTTACAAATTTATACTTTGAGAGGAGAGCATGGTCCTATCACCTATTGAATACTTATTACAATGTTTCTGTTTGTGAATATGGAGCTTCAGAGAAGATATGTGGCAAGGTTGCTCAGTGAGTGGTAGAAACAGGATTGAAACCCAGATTTGCCCTTAGTTATCCTTAATACAGTGCTATATTTCCATCTCAGTTTTTTTTCTTGAGGGGTTTTTGCTATAGGCTGTGTGCACTTGCCAGAAAGACAGAGAGAGACAAAGAGACAGAAAGCCAAAAGTAATCCCCCAAGGGGGATGTCCATGCCGCAATCCCTTCTCCTCCATTCTCATCTTGGGATCTTGGGCATGCACACACATGCACCCAGAGTGAGTTTAAGCCACCAGGTCCGCAACTGGAACTGTGGTTGACTACATAGGACTCCAGCGACATAGCCATTACACCAACTGCTGGTCCCCATCTCAAATTTTAATAACTCATTGCAAATACTCTTCATGATGCAACCCTTGGGTAAGTTGTTTTCTGACATGCCAAGGGCATTGTTCTTGTGATACTTTCCACTCTTTAATATTCAAACTGTATCTTCCTAATGCCCTGCTTAAATCTTACCTTCTCAGGGCTGGCAGGTGGCATGGCGGTTGAGGGCACTGGACTCCCACATGGCCAACCATGATTTGCGTCTTGGACCTGGCGGCTTGCTTTCCCATTCCACCCCTGCTTCTCTCTTTTGCTCTCTCCCTCTCTGGTCAAATTGAAATGAATGAATAAATAAATAAAGTTAAATAAAAAATAATTCTTTAAAAATAAATCTTACCTTCTCCCAAAATGCTTCAAACCATGATGGTCTCTCTGATCTTTGAAATCTTACAACAGTTTGCCTGTGTTACTCACATTTTATCTGCATTACAGTTGAATTGGGCCTTATTTAACTTTACTTTTGATTATGAGTTACCACAAATACACAAATTTCTTTTTTTTTTCTTTTTTTTTTTTTTTTTTGAGAGGTTTTTGCTATAAGGCGCGTGTGCTCGCCAGAAAGACAGAGACAGAGAGACAGAAAGCGAGAAATCACCCCCCAGGGAGGATGGCCACGCCACAATCCCTTTTCCTCCATTCTCCTTTCGGGATCTTGGGCACGCACGCACATGCGCCTGGTGTGAGTCTAAGCTGCCGGGTCCGGGACCTGAACCGCAGTCGACTAAGTGGGAGTCCGGCAACACAGCCTTTACGCTAACTGCTGGTCCCAAATACACAAATTTCTTAGCAGATAGGAAATGCATCTTATTTCTTTCTGTCGGGTGGGGTGGGCATCTTTTATGACCCTTCCTAATGCCTTCTTTGCAGCATGCAGTCAGTAAATATTTGTTGCTAGGTTGCTGGATAGTCAGTCTCAGCGTTGATGCTGGTAGAATGTCTCTGTGAGCTGTCTGCAACTACTTCAGAAAGTTTCTTGTTGATGTGTTAGTGTGAAAAATAGAGGATTTATTATTTCTGCTATGCATTTGTTTTTTTGTTTTGGAATTATAGAACTGGAAATCTCAGGGCCAGCCAGTGGCGTGGTGGCTAAGGCACCTGGATCCCACATGGATGAAGCACATTTCAAGTCCAGGACTTGAGAAAACAGTAGATGCATGTGTGTGTGTGTGCGTGCCCAAACAGTAGAGAAGCAGTAGATGTATGTGTGTGTGTGCATGCCCAAAATCCTGAAAGAAGAGAGAAATGGTGGAGAAGGGATTGTGGTGTGACCATCCCCATGGGAGATGCTTTCTCACTTTCTCTTCCATTTTCTGTTTTTCTCTGGCGAGTGCATGTGCCCTCCAGCAAAATTTTTAAAAACCTGTAAATTTCAAAAAAAAAAAAAAAAAAAACCTGTTGGCTTATGTGTTGAGCGATGGAGACACATTTAGAAAATTGTGGAAGCTTACACATTTTCATTTTAAAAAATCCAAATTGGTCGAACTTGAAGTTCCCCTCCCTTCCCCTCCTTCAGAGCCTTTTTCTAAACCTACTTCCCTTAAAATGACTTTTATTGATTTTCACTCAATGAGAGTTATTCTTCAGAATGAGGATGGAGGGGTCAGAGAGAGAAATTTACCCTGCATTACCTGTGGAATAGGTGTATCTCTGTATCCAGTCCTGCTTTATTTGTTCTGTTTCCTATATCCAGAAACCTACACACAGGGGATCATTCGGTCCTCTGTGTCCTGGTCGGAGCTCGAGTACAGTATACTAATAGATCAATTTATGTGTTCATTCATTCAGCAAACATTTATTGAGCAGGCATGTCCTAGGCATCGGAGATACCAAGATGAATAAGACGTAGTCCTTGCCCTCGATGACCTCCTGATGTACATGAAGGCACAAGCCTGGTGGGGGCTGGGGTCAGGGACAGCTTCCTGTATGAGGTAACTAACTATCCTCTGTCAGGGAATCCTGAGAGCACACGAAGATCTGCCTTTCAAAATAAATATAAATATCTAGTCAAAGTAGGCAATTAGGAAAACATTTATTAAGAAAAGATCATCTTTTATCCCTATGGGTGGTGTTTTATTTTGCAAATTTTTTTCCACCTAATCTCTTTGTCTCCAGTGTTATCCCTCTCTGATCTATACTTTTTTTTTTATTTTGGAGAGGTTTTCGCTATAGGGCGCGTGCGCTCGCCAGACAGACAGAGAGAGACATAGAGACAGAAAGCGAGAAATCACCCCCCAGGGGGGATGGTCACGCCACAATCCCTTCTCCTCCATTCTCCTCTCGGGATCTTGGGCACGCACGCACATGCGCCCGGCGTGAGTTTTAAGCCACTGGGTCCGGGACGCGAACTGTGGTCGACTAGGTGGGAGTCCAGCGACATAGCCATTATGCTAACTGCTGGTTCCCTATACTTTTTTTATTTTGAGAGAGAGATTTTTGCTATAGGGCATATGCACTTGCCAGGGAGACAGAGAGACAAAAAGCGAGAAATCACCCCTCAGGGAGATTGTGCATGCCACAATCCCTTCTCCTTCATTCTCTCAGGACCTTGGGCACGCACATACACACATGCTTGGTGTGAGTTTTAAGCCACTGGGCCAGGACTAGAACCATGGTTAGCAACTTGGTTGAGGTAACCATTATGCCATCTGCTGGTCCCCCTCTCTGGTCTACATTTCAAATTGCCTCCAAAGTTATTTTTCTAAATATTGATTTGGTCATGTCATTCCCATTTTGAGATTTTTTTTTTTTTAACTGCCAAAGGTACATGTGCTCACCAGAGAGAGCGGGAGAAAGCTCTCCTACCCCCCACATAGCATGTGGTCATAATACAATCCCTTTTCCTCCACTGCTTCATCTTGTCGAGATTTGGGGCACACACACACATGTGCCCACCATGTTTTTCAAGCTGTTGAGGCCAAGGTTGGAACTGCAGGTGCTGGGTTATATGGGATCTGGCTCCCTTAACCTCTAGGCTATAAAACCAGAAATCCTGGGATGGACATCTTCAGAATTTTTAATGGCTACTGGCTCATTCATTCTACATGTTCATTAACATTCACTGTGATGGTTCAGGCTAATGGTAACTGGGGAGGGAATGATGCGTCCTCTCAAGAAGCTTAAAATACAGGCCAGGTAATGCTTTCTAAATCTTTTCCTCTTTTTTTTTTTTTTTTTGAGAGGTTTTCACTATAGGGCGCGTGCGCTCGCCAGACAGAGAGAGACATAGAGACAGAAAGCGAGAAATCACCCCCCAGGGGGGATGGTCATGCCGCAATCCCTTCTCCTCCATTCTCCTCTCGGGATCTTGGGCATGCACGCACACATGCCCGGTGTGAGTTTTAAGCCACGGGGTCCAGGACGCGAACCGCGGTCAACTACATGGGAGTCCAGCGACATAGCCATTACGCTAACTGCTGGTTCCCTAAATCTTTTCCTCTTATTTAGATCAGTTCAGTACAACAGAGACTAGCGTCTATTGTACTAAGTACCCTGCAAAACAACCAAGGCAGAGTTCTGCTTTTAAGCTGGTCAAAGTCTGGTGGAGGACTCTAAAAACTTAATAGATAATCCAACACAGTGTGATAAGAGGACAGAGAAATGCATAGGATGCTATCATAATAGGATTCAAGAAGAAAGGGCTCATGCACAAGTTGTTTCCTGGAAGAGCAGTGCCTAAGCAGTCTTGAAATTTGAATAGGTGTTAGCTGGACATTAGGAGTGCCCAGTTCCTTAATGTGACAAATAAGACCCTCCACAATCCATTGATCTACTTTTCCAATCTACCCTTTTGTCTTCTAAACCTTTGTTTTTCAAATTAAATGCCCCCTAGATAATCTAGTGTTACACATGGCATATGTGAAAGTACCAGATAAATGTGATGCATTTTTCTGGAGCCATTTCTATCAAATGATTAGTAATTGAAATAATGGTTTTATATAAAAGCATAATATATTCGTGAAGTTGAAGGCAAAATTTCCATTCTATTTTTTCAACAGAAAACAGGATACATATATTCAAGCTGGTGGCAAGCCATATCACACTTGTCCTTAAACACCACCACCATCACCACTTTCTTTGTGGAACAGTTTGAGATGTACTATCTAAATGTGCCAGAGACATTCCGTGTCTCTGTCCCTTTGGACACATTCTTCCCTTTCCCAGGGTCTTCGACCCATTTTTCTCCTTTAGGAACTTATTCTACAAAGTCTACTTAAGTGTCAACTCATACAATAGTCATTTTTGAAAACATGTTTTTCTTTATTCATGATGAAGTGTAAGCATGCACAGGAGAGAGACAGGGAGACAGAGAGAGAGAGATGAACACCCTACACAGGATCTGGTCATGCCTACATTTCTTTCCTCCAGCCCTCCAGCCTGTAGGATCTTGGGCACTTACACACATGCTCCTGTGTTTCAGGCTGACCCACCTAAGGTTTTGAACTATGGCCGCCTTGTGGATCCCGTTTCTCTTTGAGCTGCACCACAGAGCCAGCCCAATAGTCATTTTTAATGAAGCAGTTGTCCAATGTGACAGTTATTTTCTGAATGCCCACTTGTGTAAGTCTCTGCCTCCTTTCCTAATAGCACCAGGTGGAATCAACTCCTCTGTCTTCTGTGCCTCCCCACTTTACTCAAAATCCCCATTACTGTACTGCTCGCACTGTGCCATTCATCTTCGTTTTCTTCATCTCTGCTGCTGGACTGTAAGCTGCTCTAGGCCAGGAACTAGTTTTTAATTTATCTTTGTATTCTTCATGGCTGGCACTCAATAGACAATATGTGCTTGTCGAATGTGGAGTTTATGGACCATTCCTTACTCTGTATCACCTCTGCTCTTCCATAAAGTGAAATTTCCTTTTCCTCTCATCTTCAGGGAATAATGTGTTCCACAAAAGTATACTTTTCAGACAACCGAAATTTACTTCCTAAAGTATCAAAATCTACTGTTTAAGTCATCATTTGGGTAGGAATTTATTTTTCTGAGTTTTTACATACTTGCTCTCATAAGTAAAATATACTAAGCATAATGTGTTCCTTGATGATTTATCCTCGAAAGCATCAGGATTATGCTGGGTTGAAATCTGTGACATACTCCGGGACCTCTGATGGGACAGGGCTTTTGGCTTCCACCAAATAATCCTAGTGCCAAGACATTCCCTGTCTCTGTGCCTTTGTATACACTATCCTCGTATCCCAGACTGCTCTACCCATTTTTCTCCTTTTCCTAAAGGAAAAACTTAACCTTCAAACAATCCCATTCACACTTTTAAAAATTATCTGTTATTATTATTTAAAATTTTGCCATAGGGCACATGCACTCACCAGAGAGAGAGAGGGAGAAGGGAAAGCAAGCCACCAGGTCCAGGACATGAACCATGGTTGAACATATGGGAGTCCAGTGCCTTAACCACCGTGCCACCTGTTGGCTCCTCTCTTTTGGTTTTTGAGTTCTTGCTTGCCTCTTACAGTTCAGCTACTGCTGCTCACTGTTAGAGAGCTTGCTCTGGCAGTTCTACCCTTTGTTCCTTTTATACGCCTTTAAATGGATATTAAAATTAGAAAACTAATATATATTCTTTGAAAACCAACAAAAGGGTAGGAAGTAAAAAGTCAAAGTCCTCCCCTCATTCCTGTCGCCTCCCCAAGGACCCCCATATCCATTCATAGGCATGGCCATTGTTAACAGTTTAATGCGTATCCCTGACCAGCCTTTTTCTATCAATGTATGTGTATACTTATGTATATATACAAATAGCAAATCACATTATGCTTCTTTTATATGACTGGCCTTTCTTCCCACTTGACAATATATAACAGGCATCCTTCCATGTCAGTACATTCAAGTCTATCTCATTCTTTTTAATGGCTGCCCCCTTTTAATTTGACAATCTTAATCAGCTGTGAATGGGAAAGCCAAATAATCAAGCTTATTAGAATTGTACCTAAGAAAGAGTAAATCAGCTCTGAGTGAAGGCTTACGGAATTCTCCTAGGAGTGAAATGTGTTAACTTTAGTGCATGGACTTTGTAATGTTTATTTTGGCTATTCTGGGACCCTTTTTGCTTATTTCCTGCTTCATTGTGTTTTGGATAGCTGACTTTGCTGAACACATGACCTGTGAATTAGTGAGGTACTACATATTTGATTTTGTATTGTATACTTGTGCTATGGTTTTGTGGTTTCTTTTGCATTTAATATTTTCATTTAGATCGTCTTTGTAGACAGTGATTCTTTCTTCCAGTTTCTAAGTACCTGCATCATAACGAGGACCATTACATATGGTAGCAATTAAAAATGTTTGGTTTGATGATTAACAGAGCATTCCTTATCATACCACCTACCTGTAAGCATGTGCGCTGGATTTATGGGAATTCTACAAGTTGAGCTGAGGAAGCCTTTTACAATTGATGAACATGAAAGTACTGATATCTTGTGCAATAAATTTTTTAAATATTATTTAGGATTTATATAGGGTCTTCCTTCTGTCTTCATCTACCATAGTAAAGTGGCCAACTTCTGTTGATTCTACCTTTTAGATCTTACTGTAACATGTCCCCTACTCTCCATCCCTACTCCTATAGTACTTAGTTCAGGCTCTACTGTGTCTCAACTGAATGACATGTAATCAACTTTTTTTAAAAAAAGAATTATTTATTTATTATTCTTTTTTAAATTTTGGCCAGAGAGGGACCAGCAGTTAGTGTAATGGCCATGTCACTGGACTCCCACGTAGTTGACCATGGTTTGCGTCCTGGACCTGGTGGCTTAAACTCATGCCGGGTGCGTGTGCGTGCGTGCCCAAGATCCCGAGAGGAGAATGGAGGAGAAGGGATTGCGGCATGGCCATCCCCCCTGGGGGGTGATTTCTCACTTTCTGTCTCTCTGTCTCTCTGTCTGTCTGGCAAGCGCACGCACCCTATAGCAAAAAAAACTCTCAAAAAAATTTCTTTTTTGGTCAGAGAGAGACAGAGGGTGAGAGAAAGGGAAAGTGAGAAAGCAAAGCAAGCCACTAGGTCCAGGACTTGAATTGTGGTTGGCCAAGTGGGAGTCCAGCACCTCAACCATCACTCCACCTGCCGGCCCATAGTCAACTTTTTAATTGGTCTCTGCCTTTTCTCTAATCTCCACCCTGCCCATGTAGCAACAAATGCTTGTTTTAAAACAGAAATTCTGCCGTGTCACATCCCCTAAAAACCTCTCTAAGGGTTTCTCATCATCTACAGGATAAAGCCCACTTTCCTGTGCTTACTCTACAAACCCTTTTGTGATCTGACCCACTTCTCCTACTTATCCTTTATGCTCAATGCCTCCTACTTCAATTTCTAGGGAAATCAAATGGCTTATGTTTCTTCCAACATACCACACAGGAGCTTCTCAATAGTTTCTTGTTAAATGAATGAATGAAACACTTTTCGTAATTGGAGTGACCATTTACCTGTTGGGCCCAGGATGGCCCTGTTCATACCTGTCATCCAGTATAATTATTACTAGTGCCCCTTTTCTGAGATCAAACTTATCTCAGACAGATCAATGATACGGTCACCTTAATTATAGTAGTCATTGAAATTCATTTCTAACTCTGTCTCCTCTACTAGACAGTGAGCTCTTTGGGGATAGGAATTTTGTTCATTTTTATATCTTCATTTATTCATTCAACTAAGAGATGAACACTGTAACGTGGTAGGATTTCTATTTTAAAACAAACACTAGTTGCTGGATGGGCAGGGGGGAGGTTAGACAAGAAGCAGAGAAACCAGTTAAAAAGTAGATTACATGTCATTCAGTTAAGACATAGTAGGGTATAATGCCAAAGGTATAATGTTGAATAAAACAAACATGGTTTTGCCCTCATGAAGTTTACAATCATTCCAACGAGAAAACAATCTAGTAGAAAGAATAGCACCTAACATCATAAATGCTGGTGTATGAGTGAATGACTAGACATGGATAAAGTCTTAGAGGTTCCTAAACACACAACCCTAATCTCATGAATTATAGAGTCAGAAATAAGCATAAACATAGAACTCTAGGTGATCATATTGGCTATTTATATAAAGAATTAGTAATTAAAATTTTTTTCAATACAAACAACATACACATACCTACCATAAATAATATTTAGGTGTTACCCTTAATGTTAAACATAAGAAAAAAAGACCAAGAAATAATAGCAAGAATGAGACCTTGCATCTCATTTAGACAATTTGTAATCCTAGGTGGTTCTTTGCAGGGTGGATTATCAATGTGTACTCCCTCTTCCTCCATTATTTTTCCAGATGAGAAATATGAGATGTTACAAACTGAGCCATAAAACAAAGGAATGGTTTCTTAAACCAGGATTAGATTTTGGTTGGGCTTTGCTTTCAGGGCTAGGACTACCTGCTACCCTAGACCTGCTAACCATGATCTCACTAGTACATTACAAAACCCTTCGATCTCAGTTTCTTCTTCCAAAAACTAGTGATAATATTATCTCCAGAATGAATCTAAGGATTAAATGAGGTTATAAAAGGCATTTAGTCCATAACTGGGTTTGTGGACAGCACTCAGGAATGTTAGTTTTCTGTCCATCTGCCCTATTTATCTTCTGCTATTATTAATGGATGATATAACACGATTTGAAAAGAAAGAACGGTGAAAGAAACATCAATAAAACATCAAGGAAAAAAATGATTCCCAAATCTGATAAGCTAGGCCATGTCCACTCCCTCTAAAAGTTATAGTTTTATTCCTTTATTATTTTATTATTATAGGCAAAGAACCAGAACAGCATCACAGGAACCAAGTGATAACATTTTTTTTCTGGAAAAGGGCAGAGTTTATGAGGGAGTCAGGATTTGGGGGTCATTTAGAAGCAGAGGGTATTCTAGTTACTCCTGGTCCCTTTTGGGTCAAGAAAGGAACAGTACCAAGCCATTCACTGGGCTCTTTGCCAGGTAGGTGGGGTAGAGGGGTGTTTACAAAAGCAACCTCTCTTTACTTTCCGCCTTGCCTGCAACCCCAAGACTTTTGAGCTCTCTGGTGTGGGCCAGCAGGTCTGTTCTCCAGGAGTGCCCTGGGTCTGGACTCCATTTCCCAGAGTCCCTTAGTGCCCTAATGTATTCAGTGCTCAGAGTGCCTGTATGTGTGTGAGTGTGAGAATGTGTGCGTGCGTGTGTGTGTGTGCGCGCGCGAGTGTGTGTCTCCGAGTCCCTGGGAGAGTGGAGGCTCATTCACTGATTAGAGCCAGCGCTGAGAGGCAGCACTGCTCCTTCTCTCACACCAACCGAGTCTCTTGATCTGTACATGCAATCCCAGGCAGCTCGCGAACACACACCCGGGGCCAGCCGCCTGCTGCTGCTGCTGCCGCTGCCGCCGCCGCCGCCGCCGCTGCCTCCGCCGGCTCTGCGCACCCGGGACTTTTCATGCACCACACTCTCCGCCTTCTTCCCTCGGTGTCCTGAAAAGTGCGACCATTCTCCCAAGGAATTTCCACGGCAAGTATGGAGATCAGAAAGGGGTGTGGATGTGTGTGCGTACGCAGGAGGGGTGGGTGCGAGTGCGGCCGGGTTGCTCAGGAACCTGGCTAACTTTCCGGGTCGGTTTCCTAGGGATTCGTGAGGCCCCCCCCCTCCATCCCCCCGGACAGCGGCAGGGGCAGGGGCTGGGACCCGGACTGGTGCTGCTTAGATCATCGCAACGGAGCCTGCGGCGTCCGTGCCCTGCGCGCTCCGTGCGCTGCCTCACTCAAACTTTCCGTCTTGAGTTTTTCTTAATGTGTTTTATTTGGGGGGTGCAAGGGGGAGGGACCAGACTCGGGAATTGGACAAGGAGGGAGGGTGAGGGGATAGAAAGGGAAAGGAGTAGCACTTATTTTCTCCACCTTTTAATAAGTCCCATTCCCACTTTGTTTGGGTCGATCGCGAGAATGCCTTCTCGCCGGGCTCCCCTGTGTATCCCGCGGTGATTTCCGGCGGGGCCGGGTCTGGGTGGTACTCAGTGGGGAGGCCGAGGTGGCGGGTGGGATAAGGAAGGGATGATCCGAATGAGAAACGGCCCCGACTGTCCCCACGCAACACACAGCCGGCCTGGTGGGGTACCCGAGGACAAGCTGGGGGGGTTGTCCCCCAATCCCGTGCTCGGCTTACTCTTTCCTAGCCAGGGTGGGTGTGAAGGGTGTGGAGGGAGGGCAGTGGGGAAGCGGGTGTGTGTGTGTGTGTGGGGGGGTCCTCGACGGGCTGGGAGGAGGCAGGTGCTGGCACTGAGGTGGACCGTGCAAAATGCAGCCGGTAAACTCCCCGCTCCGCTGCCCTGAGCCGGCCTGGCCTTAGAGCAACTCGACCTATGGGATCTCCTGGGACTTTCGGGGTCCAGACCCTCTCTCCCAGCAGTTCTACGGAGTGAGGCGGGAGGACGATCGAATAGACTGGGACTCATTCCTTTTTCTGAAGTTTTATCTTTATCCAAGACCTGCCTTCAACTGAGTAACAATTTCTCTTCTTCCGACTTGAGAACAAAACTTTTCAGCGAGCATGCGGGTCGCTGCAGTCGGTCCTGCGGCCACCGCCGCCGCGCTCGTCTGACTGAGCCCGGCGACCTTCTCCAGTCGGAGCCCGGCCCTGCCACCGTGCTCCCTTGCCTCCGGCCGCCCCCTCCCCCCAATCCGGAGCTTTTCAGGGCTCGGCCTGGGCGTTTCGCCTTTGTGCTTTGTAAGAGAAAGCCTTTTCTTCCAGGGCACAACAAACTTGGGCGGAGAGCTTCCGTGTGGCCCCCCGGGCGAGGCCGCCCACGGTGGTGCGGCCATCCGAGGGGATGCCGGTTCGTTCCCCACTCCAGGAGCCCCTCCAAGGGCTCGCGGCCCGGGTTGACCTCGGCCGGCGAGGGCGCGCAGGAGCCCCGAGGTAGCGGGATTCCGTGCTGCCCAGGGACAGAGGAAGGGCTCTCGCTTCGCGTTAAGAACGTCCTGCTTTCTCGGGTCCTGGCCTCTGATCCGGCAGAGGGCCCGGGTGCGAGCCTGGAGCCTGGCACGCGTCGTACCCACTGGGTGCGTGGGGCCAGAGCCATCAGTGTGGGGCGCAGCTCTGCCTGGCCCGCCCGGGTTGTCCCGGGTCTCCCGCCTGCGCCGCCTCCCTGCCCCAGAGCAGATGAGAGGGGAAACACGGGTGCTCAGTGCCCACGATGCCAGCAGCTCCGTCTTGCCTCTCGCCTCCGCTTTGGAGTCGGCTTGAGGAGCAAAAGGGAGAGAAAGGGAAAATAAAGAGAAAAAAAGGGCGGGCAGTGAGGAAGCGGCGAGTAGGATTGGGGGAAGCAGAGCGGGCCGGGGGCCTGCGAGAGAGACCAGCGGCGGTTCAGAGCTTGACCTGGGCTGAACTTGATCTCCCGGGGCCTTTCGATCCGTACACCCCAAGCCGTCGAGGAAAAAACACTGCGGGCGCCTTTCGTTGCGATCCCTCCTTGGCCCGCAGAGACCCGGCAAAAGTGGCGTGAGTTCGCTCGTTGCGCTCCGGGGCGAGGGGGAAAAGCCGCGGACCGGGTGGCGCCGCGCGGCTGGTGACCGACGGAGTCCGGGCGAGGCGCGGAAGCGAGCAGGGACACACACCTGTTCTGAGAGCCGCGCTGTGTGCAGCCGCCGGCGGCAGAAACTCCCTTCCGGCACCCCGGGAACAGGGAGGGCCGGGCAGCCCCGCGCCCGCCCGCACTTGCGCGATTGCTGGAGTGGAGGTGCGGGAGAGCTGGAGTGGCGGAGCCAGTGGCTGCCCTCTGGAGCGGTGGAGCGCAGCGACCGCACCCGGGTGACCCGTGCGGGGCGGGGCTGCTCAGGGGCTTGAAGTCTTGGGACTTTGGTCTAAGGCAGGCCGCCCGGAGCCCCTGCCCCGTGGGCCCTGCGCGGATGCAAACCAGGGTCCCTCACACTTGGTTCTTCTCAGATCCGCGCCCTGGTTCCTCAAAGTTCCAAGCAGATTGTTTCGTGAGGAGATTGTTGGGACCTAAAGTATTCTTTGTACGAAGGCAACCGAGAGCCCGAGGGAGAGGTCAGGCCTTGCAGTGGTGAGCTCGGCTCTGTGTTGGCCCCAAGTGCATGCAGGTTTCGCCCTCGCCTCTTCTTCCTCCGTTTTCCCTTGGAAAATAAGGTATAGGAAAAGTTGGCTTTTCCTGGTCGAGGCTCTCCTCGGCAAATTCTGCACCCGTTGGCTAAGCCGGCATCCCTGTGGCCCCGCACTCTCAGACCCGCCGGACTGTCACGGATTCGCACCAATTGGCCAAGCTGAGCCTGGATCCGGGTCCAAATCTGAGACCGATATCCAGCCTTGTCTAAACCGCAGGCGTCGACTCTCTCGCCCTGGAACCGTGTTACCTTACGCTCCGCTCCCTGAGCTCTCGCATATGGCGGTAAAATTCTGTTAGAGTGGTGTTTCCAAATACCCCCCCAGGCGTTTGGTGTGCGGGAATTCTCTTCAAGCGAAGTCTGTGAACTTAAAAAAAAAATTCTTTCCGCGTTCCTCATCACCCCCCACTACTCTGACTTCATTGCCCATTGTTCTTTGCTTTTTAAGTTGCCTGTTAATTTTTTAAAAGTTTATTTATGCAAAGGAAAAATATCGTTTAATTTGTTCTATTATTTTAATTCCTGGCTTTTGGAAACGGTTCAGAGACCACAAAAATGTCACCTGTTGTAATAAGCAGGGAGTGTTGTGTGTGCACTTTAATTGCCAGCAGAGTCGCAGTTTGGTGGGCGCCCTGAGCTCGGCGCAAGGAAAGAGCCCTTTGCAGCTTTCTTTGTGGCAGTCATTTGCAAGTGGGTTTGGCTCTCGGCAACTGCAGCAGCAGCAACACCGCTTCCTCCTACGCGGCGGATCCCGGCGCGGGTCAGGAAGACCAGACCCTGGACAGGGATGGGCAGAGGCTGGGGTGGGGAAACTGTTCACTCCCTGAGACTTTCTCTCTAGGTTTCGGTTTTTCTGTGCGAAAGTGGTTGGTTCGCGCAGGAGAGCGCAGAGCGCTGCGCATCAACCCAGCCTCAGACATTTTCACGTTCCAAACGCCGGCTTCGTTTCATTTGTCTTGGTTCTGGCATGTTTAACCACGCAATTAGTAATCTCACTAATTATTCAGTTAGCTGGCGTTTTGTAATCACTTTAAACCAGAGTCCGGTGTGTGATTTAAGAAACAAACAAACTCCCACACATACAGAGCTGCACCAAACCCATCACGTCAAGGATTTGAAATTTTTAAAACTCAATATTTGTTGGTCCCTCCGTCCACCCTCACTACCTGCCAGACAATTTATTTAGCTTCGTGGATTGATCCCTCCTCCTTGTTTAGTTAATTCAACAAAGACTTTTTGCAATCTGTTTGGAGTTTGTCTGATGCCGTGGAAAAGTAGCTGATGATTTATTTGGTTGCTTTTCGATTTCTGTCTTCAGCCCTTCTTTCTCCTCCTTTCAGCGGGGATGTCAGCTGTTATTACTTCCTATTGATCCCTTTGCAAAGTGAGAAGTGAACTAAAATTAATGTCAATTCCACTGCTCGGATCAATAGCTGGAGTTATTTTAATCTGGATTTGCACGAAGTGCTAAATTAAAAAAAATCAGCATAGAGGCAGAAAAGTAACAGTTACTTACTTTCCCTTTGCCCGGTTCTTTACAGTCACCCAAATGCTCCATCAAGCTGATTATCTTACAATCCATATTTTTTTAATTAAGAGGGTCAGTTAGTTTTCTTATTTTGGGTTCTGTGTTTAAACCCATGACATTTTGACATTGGGAGTGTATTAACTATAGATTTTCATAATGACTGTGGTCTGCTGAAGCCTCATCTACACAAGTTGTTAATGTGAGGAGGGGGGTAAGAAAGAAAAGGGGAAAGAAAAAAAGCACCCCTCCTCCATCGGAGACTAACGACAGTGACCAACGCCCACACAGTGGAGTGAAAAGAGATGTGGCCTGGAAAAATGTTGTTGATTTATTTTCGGTGTAATGAAGTTTTCAAATGAATAACCAGGTTTGAGTGATTCACTGTGTTCTGTTGGAGTGTCCGGTGCTGTCGCCAGATTACTAATTTATGAAACTCATTTAACATAATGAGGTGATCTAGGAAGTAAAATTAGAAAGTGAATCCTGGAGAAGGGAGTGTCTTGAGGGGGAGGCACAGTCTCCCTGTGCCCCCAGCATATTACGTTTGTCCTTTTCTCTAGCTTGCCTTGTGTAATACTGTTTGTTGATAGACAGGTAGTTATTTATTTCTGTAGGGAAGAGCTGCTTAGAACCCTTGGAACAGCCCTAGACCCACTATCAGAGCATCCATGTTGTGTAACCATTAATCTGACTTGAAAACAGCCAAGAACAGGATTCCAGACTTGTCAGCTCACTGGCTGTCCCTGGCAGATCATTCCCTGCACTGCTCTAACTTGACAGGAAAGTTATTTAAAATTTGGAAGAGAGAAAAATCCGTTAATGTGAGATACATAATCTGGTAATTTAGCAATGATGTCTATAAGGAAAGATGCCAAATGAGGAAGCAGGCTGATGGTGTCCACTCATCTTCCCAATTAATAACAGTCATTGACATGTCTGCTACAGGATGGGAGAAGGAAATACTCTCTTTGCACTGCATTAAACTGGGAGGATTCATCTCCAGTTGAACTGAGGTTTCTCCATCTGAGGGAATACCAAAGACACTCCATCATTTTGTGGGCTCTTTTAAAGGGAGGGGGCAAATGATTTCTGCTATGACTCTCAAGCTAAAGGTTACAATTTGGAGCAGATGGTGGTTTGGTTTTTTTTTTTTTTTTTTTCATTAAGTTTCTACTTAGTGTGTATTTTTGAAGCCAGTAAGTCCTACTGGTCACCTTATGTTATCCTGGCTTTTGATATATAGCTCTTCTCCCACCGCCCACTCAAAATAAAGTCTGACATAGAATCGGTGACTATGAAAATGTACAACCTACATTTACAAGGGAAACTGAAAGAAGTCTCTCTGAACTTCAGTTTGTTCCAGGGGCTTTTTATTGGACATCAACTCTGACTGGGCCAGTGCAGAGCAAAATAAGTCAGAAATTTTGTTAACATTTTGCTCTAAATGTTAATGGCAAATCCAAGGCAGTTTACAAATCTACTTAAGACTGAGTGCATTAGTAACTAAAATTACTGATCTGTTCTTTGCTGCCCCTGGAAGACAGCCGCTTCTGGAGAGCATATGCCAAAGGCACCCATTATGTTTTTAAATATTGTCAGAGACGCCAGGCATATTATTGATGAAGGTTTTGTTCCTTTTCAGAAAAGAGAAATAGAAAGCTCGTGTGATTAGAAAGGGGCGTGCATCAAAAATAACATTACTGTTGTTTGTTCACATAGCACTTCTTTCTGGAAACAGTCTTAGATGATGCATGAAGATGTGTGTTTATATATGTGCCAATGCATATGATTTATCCACAGCAATAATTTGTACCAACTAATAAGAAAAGATGCTCCTGGTCTAGATGTGCTTGATTTAGGGATTTTTCAGTATCAAGGCATTGCTGGGGGAGATGAAGAGAGGATACATATGTTCAAATTGTGTAGGCAGAACCTGCTCTCTGCATGTCAGGCCTGCCGTGAGTGGTACATTCAGGTAGGAGCCCTTTAAAATGTAGGAGCCCCCCGACCCCCAACCTAATCTATTGGGTGACTTGGCCTTCCAAAGCTCATTTGCTCAGGGAATATTGTATTTGGAGGTTTTATGATTTTTTTCTTCTTTGCTGGGCTCAGGCGCATTTCACCCGGAACGTGTAGG
>NW_006159889.1:2091057-2093475 GCF_000334495.1 Tupaia belangeri chinensis
TCAGCTACGCGTACATCACAGTAAGTTGTCTATTGATTTTCCTGAATGAAAATGGTCTGATGCTGCTGCCCACTGGCTCCTAAAGCCTGTGGTGTCTCTTGGCTGAGCATCCGTAAGCCAGAAGGATGGTGTTTCGATCACTTGGGGTTTCCCTTTTTTTCCTCCCCCTGACTTTCCTCCTCCCTCTTTTTTCCTTTTTACTGTTTCCACAGGTCTTAGAAGGGAATGATTCCCCAGTAATATTCTCCGCCCTGATCCAAGGTGCCACTTGGCCTCCCTCCCTGGGAAGACTGCTTCTTGTGTGACGCCGACCATAGAAAGAGACTCCAATGGACTTACACCGGGCAGCCTTCAAGATGGAGAACTCATCCTACCTTCCCAACCCTCTGGCATCCCCAGCACTGATGGTCCTGGCGTCCACGGCTGAAGCCAGCCGTGATGCTTCCATCCCTTGTCAGCAGCCACGACCCTTTGGTGTACCTGTCTCAGTAGACAAGGACGTGCATATTCCATTCACCAACGGTTCCTACACCTTTGCCTCTATGTACCATCGGCAAGGTGGTGTGCCAGGCACTTTTGCCAACCGTGATTTCCCCCCCTCTTTACTCCACCTCCACCCTCAGTTCGCTCCCCCAAATCTAGATTGCACCCCCATCAGTATGCTGAATCACAGTGGTGTGGGGGCCTTCCGTCCCTTCGCTTCCACTGAGGACCGGGAGAGCTATCAGTCAGCCTTCACGCCGGCCAAGCGACTTAAGAACTGCCATGACACAGAGTCTCCCCACTTGCGCTTCTCAGACGCAGATGGCAAGGAATATGACTTTGGGACACAGCTGCCATCTAGCTCCCCCGGTTCACTGAAGGTTGATGACACTGGGAAGAAGATTTTTGCTGTCTCTGGCCTCATTTCTGATCGGGAAGCCTCATCTAGCCCAGAGGATCGGAATGACAGATGTAAGTACTTTGTTTCAAGTCCTTCCTCACCCCCAGCGAGGCCTGCCTTGCAGTGGTGCTCAACAGGTCAGTGGCATTTTGCAAGCTCCCAGTGATGGGAAGGACCAACCACTTCCTTCTCCGTGGCTCTGGAGCACTAACCTTTACTTGTCTCTGGTTACTGAGCATTGATAGTTTTGTAGGAAGTGTTTTCCTGAAGGTAGCCAGAGGCCAGTTGGCCTCATTACTGCCTTTCTGTCTAGGACACGGTTGGCTCCTCTGGGGATTCTGGAGAGGGGTGCTGTAGTGGGACTAGAATGAAGGTCATCTCGCTAGGAAGTGTGGTCCCTAGGGAATATTAGGGGCCTGAGGAACCCTGTCTGTTCCTCTTCTTTGCTATCCTCGCTATGTTTTTCTGATCTCCATATTATTTTTTTTAGCTTTTCCATTGTGTCACATCTAGCAGACTCCACGTGATTTTATTTTCTCAACTCTCAGCCCTTGTCCACATCAGGCTATTTTTCAGAGAAGGACAAAGGTGTCGTCAATCACCATAAAGCATTTCAAACAGCTGTGTTTTCCTTGCGATCGCAAGGCTAGAAAGCTGACTTCTCTTGGGATTTCACAGGTTGGCTGGATGCTTATCCTCGGGCTCTCTTTTAGGACTAGACATGGTTGACCTGTGTGACTGCTCCATATTTGATGCTCACAACTATTATTAATCTCTGCTTAAGAAATACCTTTTCTTACATTCACCTGGTGCCTTGTTGGGCTCTGGCTACACTCATAGTTGGAACTAAACCTTTCTTTGGAACTTGTAGATGAGGAGAGCTGAACCCTGCAATCTCCTTCTCTCACATAATCAGGAAATAATTGTGTTTTGAAGCTTTTGGGCTGTGGGTAGACAGAACAGTTTTCTTCAAGCCTGGTGAGAATTTATGAACTGAGAGTGTTTTTCCACCCTACCCTTTGTTCTAAGATTTGCTTCATTTTATTTTCTTAAGAAAACTACATCTGAGGTTTGCTTTCCCCTTCTTGATTTTTTTTGTGCTCCCGTCCTCTCTATAACCACCAACACGAATACCATTTTTTTTCTCTCCTCTTTATGATGCCGAGGAGAGTAATAGAGACATTGCAGCTCTCTCCCTGTCGGCACTGCTTCCTCAGGCTGTCTCCTTGAATTAGGCACTGTGTTAACTTTCCTGCGCTAAAAGGCATCTGCCTAAACCCAGCGTACCTTTTCAATAAAAGTCATCATAAAATCAACCTGCCTTGTAAATCCATCGCTCTTTGGTTTTGAAATATGTTGCGAGTGTGTCTTTTATGTCAGCGTCTGTAAGCCGGAGACCTCCCCACTTCAGGGAGAAGGCTGTAATATGTCAGCACTCTGCCAGGGTTGCCCTCTCACTTTGGCTTTGGCTCACTTTCACCTTTTCACTCTCTGTTGACCTGTGTGTATGATGATCCTGTGCTGGGATATACCTG
>NW_006159889.1:2093854-2097358 GCF_000334495.1 Tupaia belangeri chinensis
GTGTATGATGATCCTGTGCTTGGATATCCCTGCTTAACAGGTATTGGTGTTGTGTTGGTCCGTTTTATTTTATTTTAGCTTTTATTTGTCAAGTGATGTGCAAGTGATCTGGGGTAGTTGTAATCTGACCTCTGGCTAAAACTGCCGAGGGGTGGGGTGGGGTGTCAGGGTGTGACAGATTCTGCCTCCCCTCTACCCCCCCACTCCCTTTTTTCCTTCTAAGTTAAAAATGAAATCCTCTCAAAACTCATATACCACAAAGTAACATCTGGAAATCAAGATTCCTTTTTTCTCACCTCACAGATCTAGCTTGTCTCCCTTTTCCCATCTTTTTAGCCCAAACCTGTATCAGGCTCCCAGAGCAGGAGGAAGCTTAGTCAAGTCAGAACTCATGGATGTAGCTCTCCATTCCCCTCCGAGTGTCAAAGCCATAACTCTTCTGTTTGCCTGGTTTGCTTTGTGTGGTGGTGTCATCCCCCATGGAGACGGATCCCTCACACAGGAGTACGCCTGGGTGGAGAAAAATTAAATGAGTCTGCCTCCCAAAGTGAAATGGAATTCTGACCTTGAAATTAATGGGATTCTGATCAGAAGGGTGGGGAAAACTTCTTTATTTCGAACTGGAGTGTTGTGGAAATTGAAGTCCTTCCCCCTTTTATTTGTTCCAAGTATCTTCCTTTAGGGTACTTCATGTACTCCTTTTTAGACCTGGAGGAGTGTCTGTGAGTGCAGAATGTTTGTACACCATATTTTCCTAGAGTTACATTTGAGTCTGGTCTTTTAACAAAAAGTAAGGCTACAAAGTGAATAGGAGATTGTTGCCCTGTGGTAACCCCAGATCTGTGCTCTTTTTTACTTTCCTCTCCTTGGGTGCCGTAGCAGCCTTCGCCGGGCTGTACTGGGCAGCATTTTTGCTTTTGCTTTTGAGTTTTTGGAAAGCAGGAGGAACATTTTTCTGTAGGGAAGGGTCGAAGAGGCACTGTGACAAAGTCGGCAGCAGCTTTCTTGGCTCCCGTCATACGCCGACGTGTGTCGGAATATTTATGGTCTGTTTTATGTAAATACATATTTAAGGGCCCTTAGAAGGCCTGATTATTCCCACTAGATGCCTTTCAGGTCCTCCCTACAGAACCGTTTTGAAATAAGTAATATTTCTCAGATAATCGAGTGACACTATACAAGGCTGCTTCCAAAGGGAGAGAGAGCTTCAGGGGCAGATGGGGTGGTGGTGGTAAGGAGGTGAGAAGAGGGAGGACAGAAAGCCTCCAAAAGAGTGAAGTAATAGGACACAGTGGCTTCTGCCCAGATTGCCAAAATTAACCATGTGTATTTCAGTTTTTTTATTCTTAAAACTTACAGGTCATTTTTGATCTGGTTGACTCATTTCTCAGTTCTGTTCATATCGAGAAAATACTTTTTCATTATATGTATATATAAAGAGTTTCAGTTAAATGTAGAAGTAAAACTCCTAAGCAAGCATTTAGTGTTTTGTTGGAGGGGGGAGGTTATGGGTGTGTGTGTGTCCCTTAGAGAAATTTTATGACTGGGTTGTAGGTCATTGAAAAAATCAGTTTTATAATGGAAACACTGACAGATTTTACTGTGGCAGCCACCCCCTATGCACACACTGTATCCATATGTAGATATGTCCCCATGCAAGCGCATTTAAAAGGGGCCTGCAGACATGGTGTAATGCACATGTGTTCTTCTCTTAAATCTGGGTACTGATAGGCAGGATTTCTTTTGTGATGAAATATCCATTCTTTTGGTAGAAACAGATCTAGGCATTTGGGTAAAGTATTGCCTGTCCCAGTAGATAATGCTGACTTGCTTGCCTGGCCACTCACCTGGTGTCACAGGTGATTCCTGAGGTAGGTGTTGGGCTCTATGGAATAAAGAAGCCTTTACTCTACAGGACTGACTTATTTGCCCTGGAAAATGGGA
The DNA here is from genome assembly GCF_000334495.1 of Tupaia belangeri chinensis. Taxonomy (NCBI): domain Eukaryota; kingdom Metazoa; phylum Chordata; class Mammalia; order Scandentia; family Tupaiidae; genus Tupaia; species Tupaia belangeri. Next base: position 2,095,799 of record NW_006159889.1, read on the forward strand.
GAAGTGTTTTGTGAGAAGCCGTTCATGGAGGATGCATAATTCCCCAGGAAGGGGACTGAGGTAACTCCTGTTTATTGTCACTCCTTGAACCAGTCCCCAAGGCCCCTTGTCCAGGGAAATGATGCTGAAATTTATGAGCCAATTACGAATAGTCCACGTGTGTCTTACATATGAAGTGTCTGCAAATATGTTTCCCAGGGCCTTTAAAATAAACATTTCCTCATTAAGGAAACTTTACAACAAAAGGGAGGATAAGTATTGTCTGCTGCCTCGTGCTAGAATCTATGCATTTAGATTAATCTATGCTAGCACTCTGGCTCCTATCACAGGCATCTCCTGATGGTTCTCTCTAGACCACCCCGTGTCCGGATTCCTGTTGGGTGCCACAGTCTCTGGCGAGCCTGTTGAGCCTAGACTGGAATTGGCTAGTGTGCTTGTTCACCCCAGGCTGAGCGGCCTAGAGCTGCGGCATGTAGCCATGACTGAGCCTCCCTTCTGGCTGACCCTGGATGGGCCCTGGGCACCAAAGAGTGGTGGAGAATGGTCCTCATTCTTTGGCCCCTCCCTGTGGTCAGGGGGATTCCCAGGAAGGCAGGAAACCTGATGGCTCACAGCAGCTCCTGAATGTTCTGCTTTGGTCTTGTCTCTGCTATATTTGAAAAGTCATTCTCAGGTCCCCAGCGCCTTGAGTAGCACATGGTATTCTGTACTCTGAGATGTGTCTGTGTAAAGGCGTGCATCATTGAAGAGCCTATGTCCTAACAATCAGATAAGCTGGGCCCACCTGAGCCAGGGCAGCCTGAAATGGGAGGGCGGGCTGACATCACAGGGTGGTATTGGGGTGGATACTTTCAGAGGGCTCTGGGACTGGGGTGGGCCGGCCTTCCTTAGATCTGGGCTTTTAGGAGATTTGTTCTTGCAGAGGAGAGTCCTTGGGGGCAGCTCCCAGGTCCCCATGCTCCACCTCTGGATTGTAGCTGGTGCACATGACCACCGTGCAGGGGTCACCAAACCTATCAAAGGAGATGGGTCAGATGGTTCCTGTGTCCTGACTGCCAGACCTAGCCCGATTCTCACTCAGCTGCTAGGGGGTTCTTCAAGCCTCTGTTCTCCTCCCCCTCTCCCTCTCCCCGGGGGCAAGAACTCCTGTGATGTGTGTGGTTGTTTCTGGTTGTTCACTCCCAACACAGTCATGGAGACTCCTTTTCATGCTGCTGGGTTTAATTGTCTTGTTGGGATAAAGAAATGTTTGCACAGCTAAAGTGGGGCCGGGCTGGACGGGAGCGGTCCCTGATGGCTGCAGAGCCATCTGGCCTGGCTTGGCTCGGCTCGGCGCGGCGCGCCGCTCGCCCGGCGGCTGGGCTCGCTCTCGCTCGCTCGCGCTCTCTTCCCCTGCCCTCGCTCCACGCCGCGCCGCTCTGTTCGGCGGCTGCCTCCTCGCACGGCCGGAATGCCTAATCACCATGGTGAGAAAACGGACACCGCAGCCTTCCTCCCTCCTCGCCTCGCGCCCTCCCTCCCGTCAATTGTCATGCAGAAGTGATCCGGGCCGCCGTTTCC
>NW_006159889.1:2097875-2098189 GCF_000334495.1 Tupaia belangeri chinensis
GGCAGGAACCGGAGGGGGGAGTTGGGGTAAGCAAGGGCTTGTTGATGCTGGAGGATGGACGTGCACACACGCGCATCTGGACCTGGCTTCTCAACCTAGTACTCCAGGGCTTGGAGGCGCCTCCTTCCCGTTCAAAATGGGTTTCCCGTCCTGCTTTTCAAATCTGTACATGTTCTGGGGAACGGTTCCCAAGTCCAGGGCTTCGGGAGGCGGCAGCGTTGCTGGTATTCGGGCGAGGCGAGTCGCGGTCGCCTCTGACCGTCTGAGGCTCGCCGCCAGCACAGCGGGGCTCGTTTAAAAGCGGGCAAGTTTTT
>NW_006159889.1:2098269-2103496 GCF_000334495.1 Tupaia belangeri chinensis
GGCAGGAACCGGAGGGGGGAGTTGGGGTAAGCAAGGGCTTGTTGATGCTGGAGGATGGACGTGCACACACGCGCATCTGGACCTGGCTTCTCAACCTAGTACTCCAGGGCTTGGAGGCGCCTCCTTCCCGTTCAAAATGGGTTTCCCGTCCTGCTTTTCAAATCTGTACATGTTCTGGGGAACGGTTCCCAAGTCCAGGGCTTCGGGAGGCGGCAGCGTTGCTGGTATTCGGGCGAGGCGAGTCGCGGTCGCCTCTGACCGTCTGAGGCTCGCAGCCAGCACAGCGGGGCTCGTTAAAGTCCGGGCAATTTCTGGAACTCTTCCCACGGGAAGTTTTCCGGGGCTGCCTTCCGGTCAGCAGCCCCAGGTTGATTATTTGGTGGCCCTTTTTTGTTTGAAAACAAAAAACACACATTGTATCCAAATAACAAAAGTTGCCTTCCCTCCCACTCCCCTTTCCTCATTAGGCAGGGGAGAGGAAACTGAAAAATAGAATTATATTTTTATATTGGTTTTTCTTATTTTTAACCCTATTAACTACAACCACCTGGTTAATAAATATTAACATACATTGAAATGTATTCTTTGTAAATACTCGGGATTTGGAGTGACAATATACTTAATAGAGTTATGTTTTTATAATGGTTTTTCTTATTTTAACTTTTATTAACCACATCCATCTGGTTAATATCAGAGCTCACGTTGGAACATACTCTTTGTAAATATTTGAGAGTTGGAGTGACAGTACATTTCATTGTACAATCCACACGATTTTAACACCAAAATAACAATAATTTTTGGACTTGAACATTCTTTTCCAACAGTTTAACAGCTTTTCCCATCACCATTTTATCCCTCCTAAAGAGAGATGAGCTGCAGATTTGAGGATAATTTATTGCCATATAGCAGCTAAAATGCTTTAAAATTTTTTAAAGTATCATTTAAATTGTGACACTTGTGGTTGAGCAATGTGTTTTCATCCTTTGTAACCTCAAAGCCTGTGCTACGGGAATTTGTAAATATTTCTTTCTTGGGGCAAGGGGGAACCTTTTCTGCAAAAGAACTTTCTCTCCTTTGGCTTTTCCAAGGAAACACCTTGGATTATAATCATGGATTTAGAACTGGAGAAATGATGGGCTGTGGGATGAGTCAGTAAAGCTGGTGGATGTTAAGTAAACAGGAGCAATTTACCCCTTCCAGCCTCACCCAATGAGTTACTCTTTTCTATTAATCACATTTTAGTTCTAGTGGTTATTCTTTTTTTTTTTTTTGCATTGGCACCAATCTTATCAAAGGTTCAATAAATATTAGTTGAGTGTTGGCTACATTGATGGTGACTATAATATAGTTTTTACTTAAGTTTTTTTTATTATTATTAATTTGACACTCTTCAGCTTTGTACTGTACAGTATATAGAAAACGTTGCTATTCCAAAGGTGTCAGGGTTTGAGGAAAGAAATATTTATTTATGCCTTGAGGTTTGATAATAACTAAGGTGCGGGAAGAGTTTTTCAAGAGATATGTGAACTTACCTTTCTCAGATAGACTTATTAATTAGTTGGAGTACTGAAAATATTTTATAATTTAAAAATTAATTTAAAATGTGCTTTTTCTCCTAGCCCTCTAGAAACCTGAGGTTGAAGTTTAACCCCTTCCCAGGGTTACATTCGTTTTATGGAATCCTCAAATACAGATCTATTTTTTGGTGTGTATTTTAGAAAAAAGTTTCTACCTGGATCCTGGTTGAGGGTGGAAACATCCATGTGATGTGGAGGTTTTGCAGACACATGTAACCGCCTGGCCATTCTGATATTTGACCAACAAGCTTCTCTGTAGAATGTGTTCTGACTCAAGATGACCTAGGGGAAATAAAAGTTGTGTTTTGAAGGGAAAGATGGTTGCTGTGCCCAGTGCATTCTGTGTAGCACATCAGGAGCTTTAAGAAAGTCTAGAGCTCTATGTGCGAAAAAGGAACCTTTTGGTACAGTCTCATGAGAAATCAAGCCCAGTAAGCCTGAGTGTGACTCACCAGATGAGAGTTGTCTTTTTTCCACTGAAATTCATTTGCAGGCTGAGACTTACGGCTTTGCATCCATCTTAGAGAAAAGGAGATAGTCAGAAAGCTATGGGGGGGAGCAAGGGCCAGCTCTGGACAAACCTTCGTTGTATTTTCAGGTATATGATTCCCATTTAGGTGCCAGCTAATCCCATATTGCTCTCATTTGACCTTGCTTTTCGGGGCTTGATTTAAACCATGTCTGTGTGGCCTAGCATAATAAATACCTTTTCAAAAAAATCAAAGCTGTATTTGCTCTTTTGAGCCTCAACTTGAAGGTATTTCACATCAAAGGTGGGAAGGCAATATAGCATAGTAGTTATGAATTCAGCCTCTAGAGTTAAATCCTGACACGTTAGCTTACTTGCTCTGTGATGCTGGGCAAGTTACTTAACTTCTCTGGGCTTTGTAGTCTCACTTTTAAAATGAGAATTACACACCCTTAAAGGATTGTTGTAAAGAACTGATTGAGATTAAATACACAGATAATGCACAGAACAGCTCTTTACACATACTAAGTGCCCAATACTGGGTTATTATTCTTCCAAGGACAATCTGGCAGTATTATCTTCGTTAGAAGCACTGACATAGCCAATGCAGGGGCATTAGCAGCTAGCATATATGTTAGGACCCTTTCACACACATTCATGCCTTATGGCAATGTGGGATGAGGAGGGAGAAAGGCTCACCAGCCCTCGTCTGTGATGGCCAGCTGCTTCACCACCCTTCATTTATTATCCGTCCACCAGGATTAGCCCTGGCGTCCTTCTGACCTCTTTCTCCTCTCCTTTTATTCAGAAGCAAGGTCACATTAGAGTTAGAGAAACTGAGTCTCTGCGTTGGAAGGGACTATCTAGGCAATGGCCTGGATTAGAGAATCTGAATGTCTTTTTTTCCTCTTCTGGAATGTTGTGTTATTGGGCGTTTGAAATAAATGGGTTGTTAGAATTTGTGTATGATGGAGATTTGGGCTATCTCTAATCAGATTTGCTATAATGGCATTCAGCTAGGATTCAAATTTAAAGTCCCAGAGTTTCTAGTGTGTCCTTAGATTTTAAGTTATACAGACACTTTTACCCTCTCGCCTATGTGAGACAAATCTGTGAACCTTCCCCCATCTGTGTGTGTCACAGTCCCACAGCATGATGGATTGTCTCTGCTTGGGGGAGGCTTAGGACGGGGCTTGAAGGGGCCTTGTAGGTCAGGAGAGAAATACAGCGGCAGGACTGAGATGGGGGGGTAGCTGGGGAGGGATTAGCAGGGGAAAGGGGAGGGCAGGACTGGGCGGGGACAGGCCTCTCTCATAGTGACTTTGTGTATTCTCCTAGGAGTAAAAGAGAGCTGTCCGTTACCCTGAGCGGACAGATAAACTCAGTGTTTTGCTCTTTGTAGAAAGAGCCCCATGGGGCTTGGGAATGCCATAGAATGACTCTGCATGTTGGTGGGAGAGGTGCAAAGTAGGAGAATGGGAGTGGGAAAGACAGACCCGCTGTCCAAGGACCTTGCATTTGAGTCTGTTATTTAAATAGTGTAGCTCATATTTGCAGAGTCTTGTGTTCACGCATGTATGTGGCAGAAATACCACTGGAGACCTGTCGCCTGATACCTCAATCCCTATCAGCTCCTTCCTGGCTCCATGTAAGGGAAGGGATTCGGCTCACCTTTGGGGACGAAAATGTCTCTGCAGATCATAGAGCACCCAGCTCTGCTCTCCCTGTGCCCATACCTTCCCACATAAAGTCACCAAGGTGCCCAAGAGTTAGGACAAGAAACGCTGAAATTTCTTAATGTTTGGTTTTTAAAGAAAGGTAGAAAGTCTGAGATGGAAACTCTGAGTCATAATCATGAAGGAATTCTAGACAAGGTAAGAGTGGCATCTAAGAGGTAGCTAGGGAGGTAAGGACAGTAGCACATGCCAGGGTGAGGAACCAGCAGCACTGCAGTTAGGGCCTAGGCTTCAGCTTCCTTCCTGAGCAGTAAAATTAAAAAAAAAAAAAAATCCTTAGAACAACAAAAGTCTGGACGCATGGGCTTCCTTCCTGACAGGCCAACCTGGTGGGGCTTCATTCAGACTGAGCAGCAGTCAAGGCTGATTTACAGTTCAGACGTGTGGGCTTAACCCTTTCATAACTGCAGAGATGCTTCACTACAAATGCTGCCTTCTCCTTCTAACTTTCCTTCATGATATGGGGAGCTTTTTATTATCATTTTCTCTTTATTTAAATAGAGTCCCTGCTAATGAAGTGCTTAGTACCCTCTCCATGAAAAGACTGAGTCTACGAGAGGATGAGTGACTTTCAAGGGACCTTGCCATTAAATCAGTGACAGAGCTGGCACTGTGGCATATGGCCAGTGTAGCACTCAGGCTCTTGGTGACATTAGATTGACTCTGGAGCATTGCATCCATCTTTGGTAATGAGAAGTGTGTCCTGGAGTCTGTATTGGGGCGGTCTGTGAGCCCCACTTCTACTCTGCAAGATACTGGTACTAGAGAAGGAATACTGCTGCTTCATAGATGGCAGTGGAGAAAACTAGGGCGAGTGCATGAAGCATGCTTCTGTTGCCATAATTGGTAGAAAGTATGATGTACTCATTTGTCCATTTTATCATTCAGCTCTCATGACTGTGCTCCTACGTCCATTGTCCCTGGCACCATGCTTGGTGCTGGGATAGAATGATGAGCAAGATGGAGACCAGCAGACGGCGTAATGGTTACATCACTGACCACATAGTTGACTGCAGTTTGAGTCCTGGATCCGATGACTTAAACTCAGGCTGGGGGCAAACTCATGAGAGGAGAATGGAAGAGAAGGGATTGTGACGTGGCCACCACACTGGGGGATGATCTCTCACTTTCTTTCTCTCTGTCTCTGTCTCTAAAATCTCTCTCTAAAAAAAAATGATGAGCAAGATGGACTATAATCTCTGTCTTATGAGAGCTTAAAGTTTAGTTAGCAACTGCAGAATGTTGTGAAAAATGCTGTAATGGGGAAATATAAAATATCATTGGATTAGAAGTAGGAGCAGTCAATCTTGACAAGAGGCAGGGATAGCTTTCTGGAGCATGTGACCTTTTATTTATCTATTTATTTTAAATTATTTTATTTAATATTATTTATTTATTTTAATTTTACCAGAGAGAGACAGAGAGAGAGAGATAGAAAGTGAAAA
>NW_006159889.1:2103506-2165803 GCF_000334495.1 Tupaia belangeri chinensis
ACTTGAACCACGAATGGCCATGTTGGAGTCCAGCACCCTTAACCACCATGCCACCTGCCAGCCCCAGACAGAGAGAGAGAGAGAGATGAACTCAATGCCGCAACCCTACAGTCTTCATCAGTTTTTGATATAGGGTGGGTACCACCACGCTCTGGAGCAAATAATCTTTAAGCTCTCATTTTGTATACTGTATTGATGTACAGTGAATGAATGCAAATAAATAAATTTTTAAAAGAAAAAAAGGAGTTATATATTCAAAGATGTGGCAGTTTGAGAGAGAGAGAGATGAACTCAATGCCGCAACCCTACAGTCTTCATCAGTTTTTGATATAGGGTGGGTACCACCACGCTCTGGAGCAAATAATCTTTAAGCTCTCATTTTGTATACTGTATTGATGTACAGTGAATGAATGCAAATAAATAAATTTTTAAAAGAAAAAAAGGAGTTATATATTCAAAGATGTGGCAGTTTGCTTTTCTGGACAAAGTATAACATCTGAGATTAGAATAAAAAACTCCAGGGCTGGGACTAGCAGATAGCGTAATGGCTATGCCACTGGACTCCCATGTGGTCGACTGTGGTTCGAGTCCCGGACCTGGTGGCTTAAACTCACGCCAGGCACGTATGCATACGTGCTCAAGACCTTGAGAGGAGAATGGAGGAGAAGGGAGTGCAGCATGGCCATCCCCCCTTGGGGGTGATTCCTCACTTTCCATCTCTCTGTCTCTCTCTGTCTTTCTGGTGAGTGCAGGCCAGAATCTAACCACCATCCCACCTGCCAACTCCCTAGAACCTGCTTTTTAAAGTAACTTTCTAAAGATAAGTCATATAAAATATGTTCTGATAACATATGATACTTTAACTTGAGAAGATCGTGAACACCTGAAACCCTGCTTGGCTTGGATAGACACAAATAAAAATGTTTGTGGGGACCAGCAGTTGGCATAATGGCTATGTCACTGGACTCCCATGCAGTCGACCGCGGTTTGAGTCCTAGACCCAGTGGCTTAAACTAACGCCGGGTGTTAGTTTAAACATGTGTGTGCATGCCCAAGATCCAGAGAGGAGAATAGAGGAGAAGGGATTGCGGTGTGGCCATCCCCCCTGGGGGTGATTCTCGCTTTCTATCTCTCTGTCTTTCTGGAGAGTACACGCGCCCTATAGCAAAAACCTCTCCCCCAAAAATGTTTGTTGAATGAAGGAGAGTCTTTCCCTGCTAATGTTTAGAGAAATCCTCATCTCTTACTAAAGTTCGCGCTCAGCGCTGTGTCCTGCCCTATTCCAAGATGCGATAGGTCTCAGAACCCAGAAAATTCATGAGGCCATTTCACTAAGGCACATAGCACCTGAAATTCTTGGCAGAGTTGTTGGCAAGGTCTCCTATGGGAGGCACATTGCTCAGGCTTGACTTCCAGGAGAGAGGTTAGGCGTGTAGTGCTGAGAGTATTGAAGAAGGAAAAAAGGAAGGCCGTGTAAACCGTTGTTCCAGCCTGGCACACTCAGGCATACTAAAAATGGTGCCTTCTAGCCGGGGCTTCTGTGCTTGGCCACCCCCGTTGTGGTTTTCCTTCCCCGGCCTCTTATCTTCATCATCTCTCTACATCCACGAACATTTCCTGAGCTCCTGTACATAGGGTGTTTTTCTCCGAGCAGTTTGCAGGGGAATCAAAGAAGCAGGAGCTAATACTTCCTCTTCTTAAGGGCTTTATGGTTAAGGTGAGTAGTTAGGATATGTATATGAAAAAGAAACAAAGTGCAATAAAATAATGGATGGTAAGAGTTCTAGGATTTCAATAGAGTCATCCCCAAGGCTGGACTTACCGAAATGTGATCTACAGACTGCCTGCTTCGGTCTGTGGTGGTGGTGGAGGAGGGGGAGAGTGTTATTTATAATGCGTATTCCAAGGGCATGCTCTGGATCTCCTAACAGAATCTCAGGGAATATGACCTAGAAAACTATGTATTTAGGGGTCAGCCAGTAGTGTGGCAGTGAATGGTCTGGGTCCCACATAACAGACTGTGTTGCTGAGTCCCTGACTGGTGGCTTGAAAAACACATGGCGTGTGGGACCAGCAGTTGGCGTAATGGCTATGTCACTGGACTCCCACGTAGTCGACCGTGGTTCGCGTCCCAGACCTGGTGGCTTAAAACTCATGTCAGGTGCGTGTGCATGCGTGCCCAAGATCCCGAGAGGAGAATGGAGAAGAGATTGTGGTGTGACCATCCCCCCGGGGGGTGATTTCTCGCTTTCTGTCTCTATGTCTCTCTCTGTCTGGTGAGCGAGCGCACGCGCCCTATAACAACAACAAAAAAAACCTCTCAAAAAAAAAAAAAAAAAACCCCCAAAAAAAAAAAAAAAAAAAAACCATGGCGTGTAGGACCAGCAGTTAGCATAATGGTATGTCGCTGGACTCCCATGTAGTTGACTGCGGTTTGAGTACCGGACCCACTGGCTTAAACTCAGGCTGGGTGCGTGTGCGTTGAGTGCCCAAGAAGATCCCAAGAGGACAGTGGAGGAGAAGGGATTGTGGCGTGGTCATCCCCCCTGGGGGGTGATTTCTTGCTTTCTGTCTCTGTCTTTCTGGTGTAGCAAAAAACAAAAACAAAAAACCTCTCCAAAAAAACACATGGCGTGTGTGTGTGTACATGCATGGATGCCCAAAATCTGAAGAGGAGAAGGGAGGAAAAGGGATTGCAGCATGGCCATTCTCCCTGGAGGGGATTTTCTCACTTTCCTTCTCTCTGGCCAGTGCATGTACCTTATAGCAAATTAAAAAAAAAAAAAAAAAGAAAAGAAAAGAAAAAGAAAAAACCCATCTATTTAGGAAGTAACCTTCCTGGGTGATTCTCATGATCCTTAGGGTTCATGAATCACCCATCTAGGATGAAAGTGCCAAAGGGAAGCTTTTCCAGAGGAGTTTGGCCTTGAAAGAAGGAGAATGAGGACTAGAGGGGTAGAGAACAAGATGGAATTCTGCCAGAGGATCTGGGAAGGGGCAGCATGCTCACAGACAGCGCCCTTCTAATCCAGTCTCTGGGCATGGGCAGGATATGTCCAGCTGCCTTTCGTTGCCCGTCTTGGCCTCTGTGCCTCCTCGGGTTGTGTCCCCTCCTCCCTGATTGCTGATCAGCCGACTGGCTATGCTCAGACCTCCCCTTCTTGGTGCGTCGTTGTAATGATGAGGCAGCCCAGTGGAGGGGCTTGCGGTGCTTAGCCAGATGTGAGGGAGGCCTGCGTGGGCCCTGGTACTCCTTGGGCTCCGGCCAGCTCGCCTTCTCACTGCTGTTATACTGCCGAGGAGGGCTGCAGAGGGGGTTTGTGCCAGCCTCCTCTCTCCTCTGCCCCAGCCCTGAAGCTTTCAAATGCTCATTTATAAAGAAATAAAGGTTGGAGGGTTTGCAGAATCTCTCAGTGGCAGAATTAGTCACCAACACCTGCAAATTGTTCTCTTCTTCAAGCTTTAACCCTTTGGAGGCTGCCAGTGGGTAGGAGGGTAAATGAACTGTGCGTGAGGGCTTGGTCTGAGGTCCAGATGGCTTCAGCTACCTGTACCCTAGTGCATGCTCTCACTACCTTTGCTTCTAGAGTTGGGGGTGGTGTTTATTTTCCTGACATAAACTCCCCTTTATATGGGGTGACTTCAAAAAGTTCATGGAAAAATGGAATGAAGGTACAAGTTTATTTTGGTGCATAAAAATTGAAATTGACGTAGTCTTTCACAATACACATTTTCCATGAACTTTTGGAAAACTCCTCATATGGGGATTATTTCCTTAGTTGTCCCTTGCGACGGGCCTGTGTTTTTTTCCTGTGTTACTCTATCCAGCGTGTCTCCTTCTGTAGCACCAGGCTCGGTAAATATTTGTTGTGAGAATAAATGGACCCCAGGTCGCTGCCATCTCTGCCGAGTTGTGCTGTGAGTTGCCAGCTGGCTTTCCCCACTGTGACATCATATGAAGGGCCACATAGGACCCACCGCAGGGCACCTCCTGGCACATTTACAAGTGGGAAATGAGGACTATAAATAAAGAACAGTTCAGTGATAGGGCAAGAACGCAGAGTCAGAAGCTCCAGGCTTGTCACTTACTACTGTGTGACTCTGAGTAAAGGACCCTTTTCCCTGAGCCCCAGCTCTTCATATATAAAATGGGAGGTGGTGAATAATCCTGGTCCCACCTTACAGGATTGCTGAGTTGGAAAGATAACATAGATACATGGTTTTTTTTTTTTTTTTAGTTTATTTATTTATTTATCCCATGAGCAGAAAGAGAGAGAGTGAGGGAGAGACAGCACCCCCAACTGAGGCACAGGGTCTTAACACAGAAAATTTGCTTCCAGTCTCAGCCAGTTCTGGACTGTGTGTGTACTCAGGGAGGTCTGATATGAACCTAGAACCTTCCCATGTGAGTGAGCCTCTCAGAGCAGTGCTTCTTATCCCCAGCCATTTTTCTGGCCCCAAGAGGTATGTTTGTAATCTAAAAGTAACCATGTTTGCCGTACACATGCACACGCATGCACATGCACACTATATGCATGTGTGTTTATGTGTATACCCCCTTCCAACAACATCTGTCTAAAGAGCAAAGTGGTTTGGGGGGACTAAAATCGTTTATGAAATACTCGAGTGTTCAAACTAGAGGGAGCCCTCTTACTTGCTGTTTCTCCCTTGAAGCTGGGCTCCAGAAGACTGCCTTTCCTGACAGCGGCTGCAGCATTATTTCCCTGGGTGACTCGAGGTAAAAGTTATCCAATTTCTGTAGACTTTCGGTGTGTGTAGGTTGGCAGGCCACTTTCTGTACTGATCTGTGACCTCTCAGCTGAAATTTTATTTTGTTGAATCCCCACTGAAAGGAATTTACCCTTTGCCTTTCTTCTTAACAAAGTTCAGAGAGAGTTTCTTTTTGTTTGTTTCCAGGGCCAGTGACTAGTCCTATTTTGTGGCGGGAAATGTTTTGGCTCAGAGGCATGATGCCTTGGCCTGAGGAATGATAGGCAGAATGGAGAAAAGGGCTTTCCTCCCTCGAGACCTTTCCTAGGCTGCAAGAAGAGCCACGCTCTACAGGCCAGTGTGTGAGGGCGCAGAAGGCTCTGTCAGATTCGGAAGGGCTGGCCCCTTAGAAGAGATCTTCGGAAGTCAGAGAGCTGGTCCAAGAGGATTGGAAAGAGCAAGCATTTGAAAAAACCTTACTTGTGCGGTAAACTTCATTGTGTGATTATTTAATAGACCATTAACAAGCAGATTCATTAACAAGATCTTAATTAACAAGTTCCAGGGTTATTCCTCCAACATCCCAGGGGAACTGTTCTCCTCCTATTTAGTCCCAGAGACTTCCTATCCTCCTTAAACTAACCGCTCCAGATGCATTTAAATTCACTGTTTATTGCAAGTGAAATGACTGCAGGCAAAGCCAGGACCATTGTAGTACTCCTAATAATAATAACTAAAGGGGCCAGCTGGTGGCATGGTGGTTAAGGTGGCTGGATCTCACATGGCTGACTTCACAGTTTGAGTCCCAGACCCAGCAGCTGAGGAAACATGCTGGACACATGTACATGCATACTCACCCAAAATTGTGAAAGAAGAATGGAGAAGGGGGTGTTGCCATCGCCCCAGGGGGTGATTTTTCACTTCCTCCCCCCAGGGGAGCACACACACCCTATAGCAAAACAAAAAATAAATAAATAGTAGCTTACACCTTTTGAGCACTTCCTATGTGTCAGGCACTATTATGAGTGCTTCATAGGTAATAATTTATTTAGTCTTCATAAAACCTCCATTTTACAGATGAGGAAACTGAGGCACAGGGCATTTAAGTCACGGTGCTTGTTGTCATGCAAATAAGAAGTAGCAGAGATGAGATTCAAACCCAGGCAATCTGGCTGCAGTCCATGGGAAGAAACAAAACCCTGGGAGTAGGAGGCTAGAGGTCAAATTCATGAGGTGATAAGCATAATACCCGGATCTGTTCACCATATGCCAGACACCGCTCTAAGCGCTTCCTGTATGTCAGACTGTGATCGTACTGAGGAATTATAGGAACCTTTCATAGTGTGGCAGCTCTTAGGTACCATCTAATCTAAGCCCACCCGTGAGCTTGGGTCACTGTCACAATGTTGTGAGTTCCTGAGGTAGGGACTAGAGTGTGTGTTTCTGTGTTTCCCATGTCTAGTGCATTGCCTGGAACTTCCGATGATCCTAAACAACCAAGTTTGGCAAACATATCCCTGGGTGAGATGGGGGAAGATGAAGTAGAATCTGCTAACTCCTTAATGCTCTTCAGTGCAGCCGCTGCCTCTGGGATGCCCAGAGCACTTCGCAGATACAGGAGCTTGAGGAGCGCTAAGTCTGAGACAGGACAGAGTCGCGTGAGCTCGCTGTGCCTTTGTTTCCCAGGGGCAAAGTGGGACAAACAATAGCATTGGTGGACCAGCAGTTAGCGTAATGGCTCTGTTGCTGTGCTCCCATGTAGTCGACTACAGTTCGAGTCCCGGACCCGGTGGCTTAAACTCACGCCGGGCGTGTGTGCGTGCATGCCCAAGATCCTGGAGGAGAAGGGATTGCAGCATCGCCATCCCCCATAGGAAGTGATTTCTCACCTTCTGTCTCTCTGTCTCTCTCTGTTGCACACGCCCTATAGCAAAAACCTCTCCAAAAAAAGAAGAAAAACAACAACAACAATAGCACTGGTCTCTTTGGGTTGTTTTAAGGATTAAGTGAGTTAATGTAAAATAAAGTTCTAGGCACAGTGCCTGGCACAGAGTGAGCCTTCGATAAATGTGAGCTGTAATTAATTTTTACAAGGACTGGGGCCCTGATTTAAGGTCTCTTGAACCAAGCTTCTCCCCACCTCCACTCTTACCTCTACCCCGATTACATTACAGGGACAGTGACTCTGCTAAGCCCTGATCTCTCATGGGTGTGTGACAGATCCTTTTATAGTGTACATAGATGTGCCTAATTGATATTAAGGACCTGGTACCTATTACGTGGCCTTGCCTTCTTGGCTCCCGTTATATGAGGCTGGAGCAGGGATGAGTTTAGAGCTTTCCAGTGATCCTGTTTTTGAACTACCCTAAAAGGCACAGCATGGAAATGACCAGAATCCTACACTAACCTCCTATCTGGGGAAGGACAGTAAGCCACAAGGACTTTTTCTGAGGCAAAGGGTTTGATGCATCTTGCTCTTTGCTCTGCCTTGCCAGCTGCTGAGAGGGCAAGCCTGCGGACCAGCGCTTTTTAACAGCTGCTTTGGAGAGAGGATAAGGACGCGCCCAAATGCCTAGAACACTGGGAGATTGGAGCTAGGAAGGAACTGAGAAGTGTTTCTCACTTTCTAATTACTTTTATAAAACTTAAGACTGAGTTTTCCCCTTTGTCCTAAGAAAAAAATTGCTTTGTTCAGATCTCGTCCCATTGATACATCCTATAGATGCTGTTCTCCTAAATCTCAACTCGAAGACTCCCAAGAGCACCTGTTCTCAAGGCTGGTTACTTGGGGCTTGCTCTCCAGTATTCACCCCATCACTGTCAGTTAACGATAGACAGCCATAAACCTCCCCAACTGGCTTCCCTCTTCCCCACTTCACATCCTTGTGTTCTTTCTATTAAGTAGCTTGACCATAATATCACTTTCTTTAGCAGCATTCTAACTTCTAAGAGGCTTAATAGGCGAGGAGATTGTGGGGTCTTTGACTCTCTCTGAGCCTTTGCCCTAAGTGGTTTATTCTATTAAGCTGATTCTTGGGTGGATAGAGTTGTACTGGATTAAAAATTAGGGTCAGGGGTGGTTGCAGTTAGAGGACTAGGATACTTTCACACACACACACACACACACACACACACACACACACACCCCACTATGCCCTCCTCTCCAACTGATTCCTGCCCTGTGATTCAGGTTTTAGAGCTCTGGAATGAAGGACTTGGCAATGGAACTAAGTAAAGCACTTTCCTCAGAGGATTTGATAACTTGACGTTTCTTTCTTTCTTTCTTTCTTTCTTTCTTTCTTTCTTTCTTTCTTTCTTTCTTTCTTTCTTTTTTGCTAAACTATCTTTTGCCTCCTCACCTCCCTTACCTGGCCATTGGTTCCTACCCTTTAATGTACTGCTTCCGGGATTTCTTTCTTTCCACCCCTACTTTTGCCTCTACTCAAACCATAACTACAATTTTTTTTAAAAGAAGAGTAATAAATAAAAATGATGAACTATTGATTTAGAGGGAGGAAGCCTATCCAGGTGTGGAATGTAGAAAAAAGAACGGATTAGATTTAAAAAAGGAAACAATGCAGAACTCTTCTAGATGTTTTTTCCTCAGAGTTATACTGACACACATTGATTCCTTCTGATATTTTAACCCAGATTAAGGATTTCAGGTTTCCTTATTAACATTCTCTGTTGGTTTGGGAAGGCCTGCAGGTTGGAAGAACAGGGAAAGACTGTTTTATTCAATCATGCTGAGCTGCAGAGAGACTGTGAGGGAAATTTGCACACAGGAAAAATGAGATGGTTGAAGTCAGGAAGGGCAGCAAGAGTGCAAGTGGGAAGCCTGACAGTGGTGCAGCAGTAAAGCAAGACACCCTGAGTCTGACCAGCCAGGAAGGTTCCAGGTTTGTGTCTAGAGACCTCCCTGATAGTATGCCAGGCATGCGTGTGCCCTGGACTCAGGGCTGGCTGGAGCTGGGGTGGGGGGTGGTGGATCGTGGTGTCAGAATCCTGTTAAAGGTGCTCTCTCTATCTCTCTGCCCCTTTCACTCATGAAAGGAATAAATTAGTAAACCTAAAAAAAAAAAAAAAAAGTATACCCAAAAAAAAGGAAACAAAAAAAACCCCAGGACAATCTTTGCAGGGAGGGTAGGAAGAAAACCAAAGATGACAGTATTAAAAAGAAGGGGAAAAAAATCTTGAAGATGGGAGTAGGAAAAAGATGGGAAATTTGAAGAAATTATGAATAATTTGTTTGATAGCATACTGTTGTTAATGAAAGAATGAGGAAACAGGGCCCTGTACACATAGTGGTAGGAGTACAAGGTGGTAAAATTGCTTTGGAGGGCAATTTGGTCAAGTTGTATGTTCTTTATATTATTGCTGGTAATGTGAAAATAACAACAACCAGAAATCATAAGGACCAGGCAGTGGCTCACTAATAATATAACTGGATCCGCATGGGAAAAATCCTGAGTTTGCATTCTGGAACCTTCCTGATTGCACCAAGTATATGCATTTGTGCCTGTGGTCCAAGCTGGCTGAGACTGGGGGAGAACTGAAGCATGAAGACCTTGCTTGGAGTAGTGTCTGTCTGTCTGTCTGTCTCTTTCTTTCTTGAGATCTGTGTCTTTTTCATGGAGGAAATAAATAAACTTTTAAAAAAAGAACATCGTTCTTCCTAAAAAAAAAAATAAAACTAATGGGGTTTGGGGTACATGGAAATTCTTTGCAATTTTTCTGTAACGCTAAAAGCTATTTTGGAAGACTATGTTATGGGAAAGGCCTATAACCTCGCATTTAAAGATCGAGTCTTGCAGAGATGAATTGGTAAAATCGAATGATTTCTCCGGTTCTGGAACTCATCACTAATTGGTTCGGTTTCTTCCAAATGGTCAATGGATGGGATTATAGTAACAATTTCTGGAGAAATGTCTGATTTTATTTTATTATTTTATTATTTATTTTTTGCTTACAAAAATAGTTTTCTGAACTAGCTTGTATGAAGGTTAACTGATGGCTATTTCCATTTCACCATCTAAGAAGCGTGGACTGGTCTGGGAGCCATATAGCAAAGAGAGTTTAGAAATTTGAAAAGAGACTGGGCCAGCCCACCACATAGTGGTTAAAGCAGCTAAATCTCAGATGGCCAACTGCATAGTTTAAGTCCTGGACCCAGAGGCTTGAGAAACATGCTGGGTATGTGTGTGTGCTTGCCCAGAATCCAAAAAGGATGGAGAAATGGAGAAGGAATTGCAGCATGACCACACCCCATGGGGAAGGGGAACGTTTTCTCACTTTCCCTCTCTCTAAGCAAGCGCATATGCCCTCTGGCAAAATCTTTTTTTAAAATGAAAGGAAACTTAAAGGTGACCAAATACTACTTTCTTCAAGCAAGCCAGATGGGATGGACAGAGGGCAGATGTGAGGGACAAATGGAACCCCATTTAACCAGCTCAGTTTGTGACTACTTCTGTGAGGTGTTTTTCACTCAAGCTAGAGGTACGACCAAGTTGGCGCAGACCAGACTACATCCCTGGTCATCCTCTGAGCAGCGCTTTTCCCTTGTCCTGCTCTGTCAATGCTGCTGTGACCACTGATGAGTTCTTTGCAAGATTAGGATCCGGAGAACACCGACTTGCCATTAGCTCAATATGATTAGTGCTTATCTATTTTCCTGCCACTGATGGTAAGACATGGTTAAGACCAAATAGAAGAGTTTTTCCCTTTGAATTAATTTGCATCCCTGCCAAAGGAGGGCAACTTGGTTTTACCTTTGCCAGGGAGTCAAGGGAGATCTCTGGGCCCTGCTCCTATAGGCCCTGGCATCTTGTTTAAGAGGAGGGATCCTCTGGAACATTGATCACAACCAACTACTTCATCCTCAGAATCCCCCCTCACATGGCTTCTGGGACATTCTACTCCCATTGTCTTTCTTCCATTCCTTTGCTTCTCTTCTGCCCCTGTGTATATTTCTCCACATCAGAGCTCTTACGGTTTTTTTGTTGGACAGAAGTATGCACTGGGCAAGGAAGCAGGATGCATTATACCACAGAGAAACTTTAAAACAATCAACTATAAGTGGGTCTAATTTTTAATATCATTATGTGCTGGCATTTTACATATTGTCAGTCATAAAATATTTCTTTTCCCCAAAATCTCTTTGTCTAAATTCTAAAAAATGGCTATAGTTACTCTTGAGGATTTAAAAAAAATTTTATTTAACTTTATTTATCATTATCATTATTATTTTTATTTTAATTTGAGAGGTAGAGAGAAAGAGAGAGAGGAAAAGTGAGAAAACAAGCCACTAGGTCCGGGACTCGAACCATGGTTGGCCATGTAAGAGTCCAGCACCCTCAACCACCATGCCACCTGCTGGTCCCTACTCTTGAGTTTTGATATGTAAGTTTTATATTTTATATATTATTATCTTTCATAATTAGCACATTTATTATTATTTTTTTTTGAGAGAGAGATTTTTGCTATAGGACATATATGCTCGCTGGAGAGATAGAGAGACAGAAAGTGAGAAAACACTGCTCTGGGGGGATGGCCACACCACAGTCCCTTCTCTTCCATTCTCCTCTCAGGATCTTGGGCATGCACACACATGCACCCCAGCGTGAGTTTTAAGCCACTGGGTCTGAGACTCAAACTGTGGTTGAATACATGGGAGTCCAGCAACATAACCATTATGTCTGCTGGTCCATATTATTATTTATTCTTTAATCAACATTGTTATTTATAGGAAGAATATGGACGATTTCCAGTTAACCGTGGGCCACTGGCATCACAGAGTCAGTTCAGTTCCGGAATAAGTAAATAATAGTTCAGAACGGGTAGAACTCCCTAGGACACAGTCTGCATCTCCAACTCCTATGGTACTATATATTCTTGCAGTCACACAGTAGATACAAAATAAGTAATGAGAACACATTAATTTGTAAAGATGAAGAATCAGGGCCAGCTTGATGGTGCGGTGGTAATGTACTATCAAATGATGCTGGATCCATATGGAAAACTGTGGATTCGGTTTCCTGGTCTACCTGTAAACATCAGGGGCAAGCATCCATGACCCCGGCTGGTTGGGAAGATGCAGCAGGGTTGGGGGAAATGAGACCCTGTTGAAGGTGCTTATATTTTTCTCTGTCTCTTTTAGTCTCATAAAAGAAATAAAATTTTATTTTATTTTTAAAGAATTATTTATTCATTCATTTATTTTAATTTGACCAGAGAGAGACAGAGAAAGTGAGAAAGCAAGTTGCCAGGTCCAGGACTTGAACCGTGGTCAGCCATGTGGGAGTGTACAGCACCTTAACCACTACGCCACCAAAATTTCATTTTTTAAATGAAAAAACAAAAATTGAGTTACTTCAAATCTGCCATTTGTTGTGACCACTCAGAGTTCTTACTTATGTTTAAATTTTAAAATAGTGAAATTGGGCCAGCAGGTGGTATGGAGGTTAAGACACTGGATCCCAGATGGCTATCTTCCTGGTTCAGTTGGACCCAGAAGCTTAAGAATCACCCTGGGTGTGCATGTGCACATGCATGCATACCTAAAATCCAGAGAGGAGAATGGAGAAGGGGTTGTGGCATGGCCAACCCCTGTGGGAAGTGATTTCTCACTTTTTCTCCCTCTCTGGCAAGCACCCATAGCAAAAATAATAATAATAATAATAATAGTAGTAGTAATAATAAAGTTAAATAAACTGTGACATGCAGGCTGTAATATTTTTGGTTTGTACAAATTTTAGTTTCTTTACTAAGTAATTCACTAAATTTAAATATCTTTCAAAATAAAATGCATTCTTTTAAAATTATTCATTGCTTAAATTGAAACTAAGGAATTAATCAAGAAAATAATGATTACAACTGATTATTGCATGATTATTTGTCATTAAAGGATGATCTGCTGTGTCCAATATGCTCAGTACACTCTTGGAAGTAATATTTGCGATGAGATTTGAATGATGAGCAAGAGACAACCATGTAAAGGCTTGGGGGGGGGCATCTTGGCATTTTTAAGGAGCAGAGGGAAGGCCTGAGGCTGGGGTGGAGTAAATGTGGGGGAATATAGTAGTAGGTGAGATGGAGAGGGGCCAGATCTCCATCGATCTTTAGGGCATGGGGAGTTTGGGTTTTACTCTACGTGCAACAGGAAGCCGCAGAGTATTTTCAACAGAGACAAGTATCATGTTGTGATTTATCATTTAAAAAGATTAGGGCTGACCCCGTAGCCAAATCTCACATAACCAACCACGGTTCAAATCCCAGCCCTGGCACCTTAGAAAACACACTGGGTGCTTGTGCCTGCATATTTAAAGTCCTGAGAGCACAGAGAGATGAAAGAGAGGGAACTGTGGCATGCCACACCCCGTTGGGAGGTGCTTTCTCTCACTCTCTCTTCTGTCTCTCTCTGCATGTGTCCTCTGGCAATTAAAAAAATTACTCTGGCTAGTGTGTGATAATACATGGAAGTAGGAAAAGTGCTTGTAACAGAAAACATATACAAAGGTCATACAATAGTCACAGTGAGTGGTGAAAAAGGAGTAACGTTTTATACAGCAGTTCCCCCTTATCCATGAGGGGTACAGTCTGAGACCCTAGGGAATGCCTGACACGGGATAGCACCAAATCCGACATGTGTGATGTTTCTTCCTATCCATGCATACCTGTGATAAAGTTTAATGTATAAAGTAGACACAGTAAGAGAACAGTAACTAATAATGAAATGGAACAATTACAACTAAAATACATTTATAATATTATAATAAAAGTTACATAAATGTGGTCTCTCTCTCCCTTTCTCTCTCTCTCAAGATATCATACCCTGGTTGGCCACAGGTAACTGAAACCTCAGAAAGCAAAACTGTGGATAAGGGGAGACTGCTATGGTTTTTGAAATAGCTGCAGTACCTTTCCTATAGTAGGTATTTAATAAATACTAAAGAAATTAACCTGTAAAACACCACGTGCGTAAAAACAAACACACCCGTGTCAGAATACGTGCCGAGTAAGATGGCGTTGGGCCAAGGATGGACACTGACTTGGGGATTCTACAGGTTGGGCTATAACTATGGCCATGGCACTTCTGAGCTACGCTCCTTTGGGGCAGATAAATTAAACCCACTGAGCCTCAGTTTCCTTCCCTGCACAATGGGAGTGAGATTGACTCACCTTTTTGTTTTGAACAAATTGAGATTGATGCATTTATACCATGGTGCCCAAACTGTGGTAGCCGCTCAATGAATGGCGACACCTGAGGTTTAGCAAGGCCTGTGGATACCTTGAGGCGGTGTCAGTGAAGCCTCAGTGTGGTTACGGCTATTGGGAATAAGGCACTGGGGTTCTAGGAGAGGAGGAACACCTTGTACCTTTTCACATCTGAGATTCTCTCTTGAAAGGGGATTGCAGTGTGACCACATCCTTAGGGCTGCTTCGTCTTTGTCCCCTTTCTTGTGTCTCTGATGAATGCATGCGGCTCCTAGCAAATAAGAAAAAAAAAATTAAAAAAAAAAAAGAAAGAAAGTTGGGGCTGGCGGGTAGCCTGATGGTTAAGGCGCTGTACTCCCACTTGGGTGATGCTGGTTCCAGTCCTGGACCTGGCATCTCACTTGCTTTCTCACTTTTCCTCTCTCTCTAGTAAAATTAAATAACAATAATAATAGTAAAATAATTATTTTTTTAAAAAAGGAAAGAAAGACATATATGGGAGATTCTGTCTCCTGAACCTAACTTTTGCTGGCCTTAGATTAATTGGTTTTCAAGTATAAAGAGGAAAAAAAAAATAACTGTAAAGAGAAAGGGTGAGCGTTTTCTATCTCCGTTCAGCTCTTTCCCCCGATTTTAGGGGCAGGCAGATCCCTTCTCCCTTCCTTCCAAGTCAAACGGTAGTTTCCTAAGGTAGCGCTACTCACAAAGTACTACCCCCTGAAGCAAGTTTCCAGTTTTCTCTACAAAAGCTCCCTGGAGCACCAGGAGCTCTCATCTTGTACCTAGTTAAATGCCTCGATTAAGGATGTAATCATAGTTGTTTGGCTCTGTAAATCATTTGACCCTCACCTAGGGCAGCTCTGGCCTCTGGGGGCCCCAGCAGTGACCATTAAGATCTGTGAGGAGAGGGTGGAGCTGCAGACAGCTTTTATCCTTCCTGGAGAGGAGGCAGCCACTTCTTTGGGGGTGATATATTTTTCTTAGGTTTTCTTGCCAAGATATGTATGTGTGTGGTGTACAAGAGACAGAGAGAATAAAAAGAGAAAGGAAGAAAAAAGGCCCAACAGTGTACATACAGAAACTGTTAGCACAAAGGCCTGGGGGGGGACTTGCAGGGGAAAGACAAGGAAGTAATTTTGCCCAGTTTAAATCCCACTTGAACCGTGTGGTTTCTGAGTCCTGAACCTTTTGAGGTTCAAGTTGAGTGCACTCTTGACAAAACGTGATTTTCTGGTTCACATCAAAAAGGCTTTAAAAGACTTGGAAGTCTTTTCCTTGGGACATCAAACAGTCCTCAACAAAGCAGGGTGCTGATGAGATGCGAGCAAATGAACAGATTAAATTCTCCCGTGAGGATTAGATTCTCCTTAAGGAGCATGTAAAGTTGGAAACATGAGAGACAGGGCTAGGACAAAATAGACTCACACTTGGGACCCCAGAGCACCCTCCGGCCTATTTACTCGCAGTACCTCCCTGAGCCTAGGGGCTGACCTTATTTGTTATAAGGTTCACATAGAAGTACCCAGGGAATTAGAAACTGAAAACAAACTCTTCTGTATTCTATGTCTTGCCTAAGGCCATACTTATGTCCCCCCACCCCATAAAAGGTGTAAATTAACTTAGAAAAGATAGGTCATTTATTTGAAAAATTATCAGTTGTTTGGGTGACTTAGAACACAATTTTGCTTATTGAACCAGTCTCCGTCCTTAGAGAAGTAGGGACCTAGAGGGCTACTGTCTTATAGCAAAGGGAATAGCACACTTTGGGATTGGTAGAGCAAACCAACCAATATAAGAGAATTTCTGCTACCAAGCAGATGGCTAAAGCTAAAGGCAGGTGACTGCGTAGATGCAGCTGGGTGTGGGTCAACTGCACAAGCACAGTTTCTGAGCCGAGTAGCTAAAATATTAATGATTGGCTTTAAGGAGGAGTAACTGGGATTGAGGCCACTCTCCTGTTAGAAACCATAATTAGCAATTAAAATATATTTAAAAAACTGTTCCCACCAGCAGCTTCTAAATAAATAATTGTCACTGCTGATTAAACTTGTTTTATTTCTTTTGTGTTTTTTCTTATCTTTTTCTTCCCTGCATAACTTACAACCCTGTAAATGCTCAGGAGCTGTTAATATGATTCTGTCAATACGTTTACCATGGTGACTTGGGCTGTATTTGGCGAGCATTTGAAGAAATCAGTCACTGGTTGGAGGGAGGAAAGACAAGCTGTCGATATCCAGGGAGAAATGCTAATAACCCTGGTGACAAATCGTCCTCTGGATTCTCCAAGGGTTAAGAAAAAGCACCTCTCAGACCTGGGAGCTCAGGGCTAAGGGCTGATAACTCGTTGGGAAGCACAGACATTAGCTGTCACAGTCCTGCAATGTCCTTTTCATTGTCTTACTTGAACCTCTCAAAGCCACAGATGAGTTTTGGAGACAGACAGGCCTGGTTTTGAATCCTGATTCTCCTCTGCATAACTGAGCGACCTTGAGCAAGCACTGAACCTTCATTTGCTCATCTGTAAGTTCAAGATTGTGATACCTCGCCTCATGAGGGGGTGGGAAAGGACTTACACAGAGAAACTGTTTGCTGCTTCTCAAGCTCTTCTGGGAAAGTATATAAATGGTAGAAGAAAATAAACTGCCCCCTAGCTTCTAAGTGTGAATAGATAATATGAAATGTTTGGAAGTCTGAATTATCTTACTTTTTTGTGAATTTTCCACTTCTGATTTACTTTACCAAAACTAATGTTTGAATATGCTTACCATTAAGTAAAATGATGTGATATATTAATTCAGCAAGTTATGAATGCCTACTATGTGATAGGCAGTTCTGGGCACAAGGGATATAGCAGTGAATAAGACAGGTAAGGTCTGGGCTCACTTGAGCTTATAGCTGCATTAACTAGGGAGCCTGGTATCTGTGACCTATTCGAGGGTATAAAACCATGTATCAGAGAATCCTATTGGGTTCCTCCAACTCTCATGAAATATATATATATATATATTTCTTTTTAAAGAATTATTTTAATGAACTTTATTTTATTTATGTATGTATGTATTTTAACTTGACCAGAGAGGGACAGAGAGAAAGAGAGAGAGGGAAAGTGAAAAAGCAAAATGCCCTGTCTGGGACTCGAACCATGGTCAGCCATGTGGGAGTCCAATGCTCTTAACTACTATGCCAACTGCCAGCCCATGCCATGGTATATAGGTATTTTTAATGCCAGAGAGTGTATGTATGAAAGAGAGAAAAAGAAAGCAACCCTCCTCCCTCTGCAATGGGGCCTAATCACGCTGCAATCCTTTTTCCTCCAGTTCTCCATTCTTTCAGAATCCTGGGCATGCACGCATGTGCCCTGTGCATAAGCCACCATAGCCAGAACCCTGGTCAGCCATGTGGGATCCAGTTTCTTCCACAAAGCTCCCAACCCCTGAGCTACAGGACTAATTCTCACTGCCATGATTTTTATTTAGGTGGCAGAATAGGAATATTCATGCCAGAAAGAGACAGAGAGACAAAGAGACAGAGAAGGAGAAAGCACCTCCCCAATGGGATATGATCAAGCCACAGTCTTTTCTCCATATTTCCATCCTGTTAGGATTTGGGCATCCAGGCATATGTGCCTGAGTGTTTTTCAAGCCACTGGGACCAGGATTCAAACTGCGGTTGGCCATGTGGGATCTGGCTCCTTTAACCATTAGGCCACCGGGCTGCCCTATGGCAGGATTTTAAGTGGAGAAAGAAAATGAAACACCTGCACAGGCAGAATCATTAATATTTTGGTATATATATCCTTCCAGACTCCTTTTTAAGTAAATCATTGTATTTTTTAATATAAGAAAAGTCATACTATCATGCCAGTTTGTGGCTTTCTTTCTCATTTATTCATTTATTATAGATACTACTCTATGTCAATAAATATAGATCTATATCATCACACTTAATGGCTGCTTAGCATTCCATTGCAGAGATGTATTATATTTTACTTAACTGATCTTTAGTTGTCTAATTAGGATGTTTCCAGCTTTTTAGTAATGTAAATAACACTGTAGAAAACATCTTTTTTTTTTTTTTTTCTTTTTTTGCTATTGTTGATGTGTACCCCAGAGAGATGGCGAGAGAAGGAAATTAAGAAATTACCTCTCAGGGGGGATGGCCACACTGCAGTCCCCTCTCCTCCAGTCTTCTCTCAGGACCTTGGACATGCACACCCACATACCAGTGTGTTTTTCAAGCCGCCAATTCAGGATTTAAACCACATAGTTGACCATGTGGGATCTAGGTGCCTTGCTCACCACATCACCAGCTGACCCAATAACATCTTTTTTTGGTAGATAAATAAATAAAGTTAAATAAAATAATTTTTTTAAATGCTATAGATTTTCATTTGTTGATTTTATGTCCTGCAAATGTACTGTATTCATTTATTACTTCCAGGAATTTTTCCGTGCATACCATCGAGTCTTCCATGTATACAATCATGTCATCTGTAAATAGAGATAATTTCACTTCTTCTTTTCCTATCTGAATGCCTTTTATTTTATTCTCTTTTCTGATTGCATTGGTGAGGACTTCCTGTACTATATTGAAAAGGAATAAGAAAGTGGACATCCTTGTCTTGTACCAATTTTAAGCTTTCAACTTTTCCCCATTCAGAACGATGTTAGCTATAGATTTTTGATAGATAGTTTTTATTGTGTTGAGGAATGACCCTTCTATGCCAGTTTTGCTGAGCATCTTAATCATGAAGGGATATTGTATTTTATCAAATGCTTTTTCCACATCAGTTGATATGATCATATGTTTTTTACCTTTGTTTCTGTTAATATGGTGTATTACGTTTATGGTTTTGTGTATGTTGAACAACCCTTGCATCCCTGGAATAAAGCTTACCTGGTCATGATATGAAATCTTTTTTATCTGTTGTTGGATATGATTTGCTAGTATCTTGTTGAGAATTTTTGCATCTATATTCATCAGAGATATTGGTCTATAGTTTTCCTTCCTTGTAACATCGTTGTCTGTTTTAAGGATAAAGGTGATAGAGGCTTCATTATTATTATTTTAAAATTTGCTATAGGACATACACACTCACCAGAGAGAGACAGAGGAGAGAGGGTAGAAGTGAGAAAGCAAGCCACCAGGTGTGGGACTTGAACCATGATCGGCCACGTGGTAGCCTGGCATCTTAACCACCACACCATCTGCTGGCTCCCAAGAACATCTTTGTGAATTCACTTTTGTCAAGTGTCTGATCATTTTCTTAGGATATATTCCCAAAGGTAGAATTATTGCTTAAAAGGTGGGAATATTAAAATTTTCATGCCAATTGCCAGACTACCTGTTCCTTTATTTTATTTCTTAAATTTATTTAATTTTACTTATTATTAATATTATTTTCACATGAATTTTTGCCAGAGAGAGAGAAGCCACCAGGTCTGGGACTCGAACCGTGGTCGGCCATGTGGGAATTCCAGCACCTTAACCACCACACCACTTGCTGTCCTGTGTTCCTTTATTCTTTTATCAACCCATTAGTATAAATCTTTTTAAAGTTTTTGCCAATAGGCAAAAATGGGGCCAGCCCCATAGAGCAGCAGTTAAACACTATGCAGGAAGCAGGATCCCAAATGACTGACCATGGTTTGAATCCTAGTCCCTGGAGCCTATGAAACATGCTGGGCATCCTAACAGGATGGAGAAATGGAGAAAAAAGCACTGTAACATGGTCATGCACTTGTGGGGGGTGCTTTCTCTCTTTCTCTTCCTCTCTCTCTCTCTCTTCCTCTCTAGCAAGTGCATATGCCCTCTGACAAAAAACAAAACACACACACATACACACACACACAAATGGTATCTTATTTCTTTAACCTACATTTCTCTAGTTTAACTAGTGAAGTTAAACTCTTTCAAAATGCTTTCTAGAGTTAGTTTATCTTTTTTTGAATAACCTATTCATGTCCTTTATTTATGAGATGTCCATTTTTCTCTTATTGATTTTAAGAGCTCTTTTTACAAGAAGGACATTTACCCTTTTAAATATAGAATATTTATTGTACACAGTAGTTCTTTCTAAGATAGGCCTCAATTTGGAAAAAGCAAAAATTCTAAGTTCCTGTGGGTATCAGAGGGAAAATGAGAAGCATCCAGACCTGAGAGAAGAATCCATAGAGTCCCAAGATAACTGACGACATCTACAACCTAATGGAAAATACAGACAGACAAGTCATTCAATAAATGACTTGTAGAGGATGCTATAGAAAAGATCAAAGGGGAAACCGAACTGATCTGGTAGCTCAGGATATGCATCTGGAAGGACAGATGTTCAAGTTGAGATCTTAAGACTGAGTAGAAGTCAGTTAGCTGAAGAGCAAGGAAATATATTTCATGCAGAGAAAGGGTGAATGCAAAGACCTATAATCTTTATTTTTTTTTAGAGGTTTTTGCTATAGGGTGCATGCGCTCGCCAGACAGAGAGACAGAGAGAGACAGAGAAACAGAAAGCAAGAAATCATCCCCCGGGGGGGTGACCCCCCTGCAATCCCTTCTCCTCCACTCTCCTCTTGGGATCTTGGGCATGCACACACACAAGACCGGCGTGAGTTTTAGGCCACCGGGTCCAGGACTCAAACTGTGGTCGACTACATGGGAGTCCAGCAACATAGCCATTATACTAACTGCTGGTCCCAGTAAGGATAAAGTTTAATATCTTCAATCCCATCATCCATAGTTCAATTTCTGACTACCATTCTGGCCATTATGTTGGACAGCGTAGGTAGAGCACGTTCCCGTCATTGCAGAAAGTTCTATTGGATACTCTGTCTATAAAGAGTTCAGTGTATTCAGGGAACTGAACAGGGTTCACTCGAACAGGTACATAGTATGTAGTGGTGGAGAGTGGCAAAACGTGAAGAGCACATAGCAAAGAACGGAAGGTCTCAGTCAAAGCTGACCCTGATATTGGGACTGTTACAGAGGAAGTGATAGGGAAATATAATACATTTAGGAGTCATTATTCAACAGTCCTACAGGTAGACTTCATCTCCATTTTATAGATAATGTAGCTCAGACTCAGAATTTAAGACATTTGACCAACAAATAACTAGTTAGTGGCAGAGCTGGGATTCAAAGCCAAACCTGTTTTAATGCCAAAAACCTGGGTTCCTTGTATCACTCCAATAGACTTTAGAAGGCTCTACTTAGCAATCTCTTAGATTAGAGTGAAAGGAATTCTGACTTAGAACAGACTAACCTTGATACTTTTTCTGTTGAAGAAGTGTTAATCATGCTGAGCTTGGAACACAGCCAGGAAATACAAGAGACAGCTTATGGGCACGGCTTTCTCTAGAGCCATGGGCCCTCTGTTCTGAGTCTCAAATAGAAATTCCTTAGGGCACTCTGGAGATCTTGACATTAGTCAAATTCAAGAAAGAGCTCTGCCCAGGAGCTGACCCTCAGAATCAGAACTACAGTACCAAGGAGAGCAGTCAGCTTGAGGAATCTCATGTGAAACTTATCAGGGGGCTCATAGATATTAGAATATACAATTTGGTTCATCCCCTGACCTAGAACCTATTGTGATGTCCACTTCCAAGATATTACCATTGGAAAGAGAAAGTGTGACCAAAAGTGAGACCAAGTCTCAATTATTATCTCGTTCTCTTTCTGTTTCTCTCTCTGTCTCTGTCTCTCTCTCTCTCTCTTATAAAAAGGGGAAAAAGGTGAAGAATCTGAAAAGGAAAAAAGATGCAGCCAAACTGGTAGATAGAAAGATTAGCCTTAAAGATGAACAGTAAGTCTGAGAAGAGCAAAAGAAGAGAACATTTTAAATGGATGAGGAGGAAGATTCTAGTGACCTGTACCTTTCAAATAGGAAGCAAGATACCCCGTGAAGAGCTGAGCAGGAAAGGAACCATAGTGTATGAAGGTCTGTGACTACTGAATGTGGTACAGGAATATTCAAGACCTGATCACAAAAGGTGTGAGCAGCAACATTTCATCATTCATTCATTCTATGAATTTATAGTACCTACTATATGTTAGGAACCATTAGGACTTAAGAATCCAATGTAAACAAGACCAGCTTCTACCTCTGAGCAGCTTACAGTTCTTGTAGGGAGCACAGTTAGGTAAACATCCCCATACATTACATTGAGGTACATATTTTCAGAGGGGTAAATACATGGTGTAGTTCAGAGGAGGAGCAACCATCCTAGAGTCTGTACACGGTTGCCTATTTAATGTTTCCAGTTGGATGTCTAAAAGGCATTTCAAGCATAATGTTGAAAAAAATACAAAGGAGAGATCTTGATTCTCATAATAAACAAAAAAAATTAAAATAATTTTGCTTCTGCAATAGTTCTCCCACCCTAGGTAATGGCACCACCATTTACCCAATTGCTCTGACCAAACAGAATCATCTCCATCTCCTCTCTTATCCTCATACCCAAGAACCCTCGAACTGCACCCTCATACCCCGTGCAAGTGAGACCCCTCAGATGGTAATGGCCAAACCACATTGAACCATTTAACAATTTTGAGACCTAGATTTTGAATGATCAGAATCCAGACCAAATATTTCTGCTGCTGAGCTTCATATATCTTGCTGGGTTCTAGAATTTACTCTTAGATATTGTTTTAAGTCTGTTCCATTGCTAACAACATAAAACACCCAACTCTTGGTCATTTAAAGAAAAAAAAAAGAGAGATGTATTCAGTTTATGTTTTGGAAGTCCAAGGTCTAGGGGCCACATCTAGTAGGTTTCTTACAGAGTCCTAAGGGGTCACATTATGAGGATGTGCAGAACAGAGCAGCTATCCATGTTTCTGTGTTCTGGTCTCATCCTCTCTCCTTACAAGCCCATCAGAAGTCAGTCATAAGGGCCAGCAGGTGGCATGCTGGTTAAGGCACTAGACTACCACATGGCCTACCATGGTCCAAATCTCAGACCTGGTAGCTTATTTTCTCACTCCTCATCCCCTTCCCTGTGAGTGCATGTGCCCTATAGCAAATTAAAAATAATAATAATGGTAAATAAATATGTAGTAATAATATTAAAAAGTTAATCATGAGGTCCTACCCTAATGGCCTAATTTAATCTCTTCTAAAAGACTACCTTTCAACACCTTAATCTGACTACATGTTCACCCTCTTACTCCTTTAATATCGGCTTAACGCATGAACTTCGTGGGAACATGTTCAAACGACAGCAGATATTATAAAGGCACTTCCAACTCAGTGAGACCAAAACTGAATTTACCATCTTCTCTACCAAACCCACTTCTCTTGTCTTTCCTTTTTTTTTTTTTTTTTGGTTTGTTTTTTGTTGGAGAGGGGTTTTTTTTTTGCTATAGGATGTGTGCACTCACCAGAAAGACAGAGACAGAGAGACAGAGAGGGAGAAATCACCCCAAGGGAGGGATGGCCACGCCGCAATCCCTTCGCCTCCCTTCTCCTTTCGGGATCTTGGCAACACACGTACATGCACCCAGTGTGAGTTTAAGCCACCGGTTCCAGGACTCAAACCATGGTCAACTACGTGGGAGTTCAGCAACATAGCCATTACACTAACTGCTGGTCCCTGTCTTACCTATTTTGATCAATCATTCTAACAGTTATTCAAACTATTGGGTCATCAGATCCAATAGAGCCTTAGGACCCCTCCTTTACCTCATGCATAGCTATTCAATTTCCATGGCCTTGCAATTCTACTTATTAACTACCTCCATCTGCCCCTCCTTTTTCCTCCCTAGTTCATACTATCATGCTGTATTACTGAAGTATGCCAGGAGGTCCCCAACATTCTCTAGCACTGGTGCTATCGCTCTTCCAATTCATTCACACATAGTTGACAAGGGGCTTCCTAAACATACAAGCCCATTCATGCTGTTCTCTTTCCTAATATTCCTCATTCCTATCATAAAAGATCCCAGACTCTTCAGCCTCCCTTTCCAGCCTTTCTCACCATCCTGTGACTCTTTTTTTTTTTATTTCACTTTATTTATTTATTTACGTATTTTTTAATTTAACCAGAGAAGGACAGAGCAAGAGAAAGAGAGAGAGAGAGAGAGAGAGAAGCTTCCAGGTCCTGGACTCGAACTATAGTCAGCCATGTGGGAGTTCAGCACCTTTAACCACCATGCCACCTGCCGCTCCCCATTCTGTGATTCTTAAGTTCTCTTAGTCGTACTAAATTAATTGCCCTTCTCTTACTATCCTCTATTCTCTTCTGTGAATTTGTATAAACTATTCTCCCTACATAAAGGTTGTTTATTTTTTTTAGAGGTTTTTGCTGTAGTGCACATGCACTCACCAGAAAGACAGAGAGAGAGACAGAAAGGGAGAAATCACACCCTAGGGGGATGGCCACGCCACAATCCCTTCTCCTCCATTCTCCTTCTGGGATCTTGGGCAGGCATGCACATGCACCAGGCGTGACTTTAAGCTGCTGGGTCCAGGACTCAAACCGCAGTCGACCATGTGGGAGTCCAGCCACATAGCCATTGCACTAACTGCTGGTCCCTTTTTTTTTCAACCTATATTGGCTGGACAAACTCTACCCATTCTTTTATGTTTCACTTCTCATGTATCTCCTCTTCTATTCTCTGCACAGTACCAGAGTTCTATTTCTAAGACAGACTGTAACTCCCATGCCTAATACCCTTCAATGACTCCCCTTGGCCTCCCAGACAATAAGAATGCTCCACCATCAGCTCTCTGCCTCACACTCCTCATTTCTTTCTGGATCCTCTCAGCCCCATTCTTTCTTTTTTACTGTAAATTCCATCTCTATCCAACTGTTTGCAGCTCCTTGAACACTTCAAACTTTTATTTTTGCCTTTGCCAGAGTTACCCCTTCTTTCCCCTTTGCCCTTAACTTGAAGGAGAGTACTTTTTTGGGGGGGCAAGAGTCTTGCTGTATTGTGATCCTCCTTCATCAGCTTCCTGAAAAGCTGGAATTATGGACACACACCACCCACACCTAGTTTTTAGAGTGGACTGGGAAACAAACCTGGGCCTTCCATGTGGCCTCAGCATGCTAAGTAGCCAAGGCCTGCTGCTGCACCCGGGCTCCTACTTACCTTTTTAAACTCATTTCAAAGATCACCTCTTCTATAAAACCTTTTCCAACTCTCCTTCCCAACCCTCTAACCCTTTTATTTGGGCTGCATCTGTTAAACACACTATTATTATTTCTAGCAGGACACCTGCTAACTTTTTTACATTTACCAGTCAATATACCTACCTCTTTCATTAGACTGCATACATAAGTTCTTCTAAGGACTAGGAAGCCCCTTGAAGATTGGGACATTTCTTAATGGTTTTTTGTTTATTTTTGCTCTCATGGCCTAGCCCAGTGTCCAGCATGGAACAGGCTGTGGTAGATAGTAGAAACTGATAGTGATGTAACTTCTATGATCAAGCACATGCTGATCTGCTTTCCTTGTAAGATTGTAAGTTCCTGAAGAGCCTGGCACTTGGGTGGTATGCAATAACATTTGTCTAATGAATGAATAACTTATGAAAACAACAATTGCTTTAAAGCACTATTTGGAATAGGAAATAGAAGTATGAGTGTTAAATTGACAGAGAAGGCTGATTTACATCCATCTCATGAGGATGAAATTTTAGGCTCGAACTAATTCAAAGCAAAAATTTAAGAGTAATGTAAACTTTTCTGTTTAGGTTGAAAAAATAAGATGTACAAGTAAAGGTGGGAAAAGCCTCACTTGTCACTTTATATTGGAAAAAAAAGCTCAAACCTGGTTATATATCTATCATCCAAAAAAATGTTTTAGTGGTGGATTATTTACATGTGAGTGTGACTGGGAAATGAAAATCTAAGAAACACAGTGCTGGATTATCCTATGTCTACTGTCTGAAGAGCCTGCCACAGTTAGGATGAAATCTTATAGGTGGTGTGGCTAAGATTTACTTTGTTCAAATGATGACCTATTCTTTGGAATAACCTTTCTTAAACTGTTTTTGACAAGACACGATGGATAGAGCTTACATGCATGACACTCTTGTAGACAAACCCACAGTGATATGTCATTTTTGGTCTATGAGCTCTATGTCTACCTCTGTCTCTCCCTGACAAGAAAGGATATCGTGGGGCCAGCAGGTGCATAGTGGTTAAGGCACCGGACACCCACATGGTCAACCACGGTTTAAGTCCTGGACCCCGGTGGCTTGAAACTCATGCTGGGCATATATGCGTGCTTGCCCAAAATCCCAAGAAGTGATAGAGGAGAAGGGACTGCAGCATGACCATCCCCACTGGGGGGGGTGGTGGTGTGTGATTTCTAACTTTCTGTCTCTCTTTCTCTCTCTCTCTCTCTCCAGCAAGTGCATGTACCTTATAGCAAAAATCTCTGAAAATGTTTTTAAAAAGCATATCATAATGGAAGCCAGCAATCATGACAATATTTATTATGGTGATATCCTTGATATGCTCCAAGTTTTCTCTTTTTTTAAAATAATTATTTTGGGGACCAGCAGGTGGCGTGGGGGTGGTTAAGGCCCCAGACACTCCCACATGGCCACCATGGTTCAAGTCCCAGACCTGGTGGCTTACTTTCTCACTCTTTCTCTCTCTCTGGTCAAATTAAAATAACTGAATGAATAAATAAAATAAATAAAAACTTTATTTATTTTAATTTGACCAAGTAGGGACAGAGTGAGAGAGAGAGAGTGAAAATGAGAAAGCAAGTTTTATTTTCTAAAAAGCAAATCATGGCACCAGCAAATGGCATGATAGTTAGGTCACTGGACTCCCTGGTGGCCAACTGTGGTTCAAGTCCCAGACCTTGGCAGCTTGTTTTTCACTTTCCCTCTCTCCTTCCCTCTCTCTCGTTCTGTGCCTCTCTCTCTGGTGAATTAAAATAATAATAAAAATTTTAATGCTAAAAAATCATTTCTCTGAACCTCAATAACTTAATTATTCC
Organism: Tupaia belangeri chinensis; assembly: GCF_000334495.1. Taxonomy (NCBI): domain Eukaryota; kingdom Metazoa; phylum Chordata; class Mammalia; order Scandentia; family Tupaiidae; genus Tupaia; species Tupaia belangeri. Next base: position 2,130,381 of record NW_006159889.1, read on the forward strand.
TGGTAAGAAGTTACTATATTCCTCATAGTCGACATTTTGTTTGAGAATCAAGATATTGTTTGTTTGTTTGTTTTGTGTGTGTGTATATTTTTGTTTTTGTTTGTTTTTTGTTTTTTGTTTTTTTGTAGAAAGAAGAGAGGTTTGGGAGTCACACCAGCTGTGCTTCGCATTGCAGTTCAGTCATTACCTGGTGATCCTGAGCTAGTTGCTAATGTCTCTGACTTTCCTAGGGAAAACTGGCTACCTATTTTACAAACTGCTGTCAGGACTTCAAATATTTATGTAAAATACCTGGCATAGTACATACCTACTAAATATCTTTTAAATCTGCATACATCTCTCTGTTCCCCCAGCTACAGCCCTCTTTGAAGCCACTGGATTATTAAGCAGCCTCCTAACTGTTTTTATTTATTTACTTGTTTGTTTATCTTTGCCTTCGGTCTTGTTTGCCCAGTTTTATTCGGGGCAGTGGATATTCTGAAAGACTGATTTAGCAGGTGTGTGTCCGGTGTGGAGATGGATACATAGCTGCCGTTTGTTGAGTGCGTATGATGGGGACTGGTTTCATCCTCACAATAAACCCGTAAAGTAAGTGTCATTATTCACCTTTGAAAAACGTGAGCGACTTGCCAAGGGCTACTCAGCTAGGATGTGAGTTCAGGGCTACCCAGTCCCGAAGCCGAGGCTCTGCTCCTGCTTCGCACTGTCTGTTTATCAGGGTGCCGACCGAGCCTGATGCCGTCGCATTCTAGTCCTACTGCAGACTCCCTGTGTGCTGACTGGGCTTACCATACCGTCACCTCACTTGACTTTGTACTTCCCTTGGTTACCAGGAGGTGAGGTGCAGGTGTCTGATCTGCTCAGCAGTCACCTTCTGTGTATATGTTAATAAGCTGACATTCTAGTGTCGTACTTCCGTTTTTTATCAATTAGCATGTATGAGCCTCCCTGGCCTCCAATCCAATAGAATTGAATTTCTGGACCTGCGAGGCTGAGGACCAGACTCGGGACTTCAATATGTTTGCTAAGGGAAATGCCAGCTAGTATAAGCCTCTGGCAGCCAGCCTTCTGTCTCAATCTATGACCTTCTGATGCCTACAATTAACCTTGATAACACGGATGAAAAGTCTTGTATCTGTTTTGAAACGACGACGTTTATAGACTTTCAGATAGTAACATAAATGAAGACTGCCTACACTTGACTTCCTGAGATTTAGGCAAGCCTTTTTGAATGGCTCCTCATTTTTACTGTCTGAAATATTTAGTCGACAAATGCGTTTTGAGCCCTGTAGCAAGGGAAACACAGAGAAATTTAATATTTTGTTTTTCCCATCAGTGCTTACAGTGAAATTAGGAACATTAGACACACAAAAGTATGGAAGGAGGCCCAATGGGTGGCGTAGTGGTTAAGGTGCTGGACTCAATACATGGCAGGCTGCAGTTTGGGTTCTGGACCCAGCAGCTTGAAACTCACTCTGGGTGTGTGTGCATGCATGGCCAAAATCCTGAGAGGAGACTGGAGGAGAAGGGATTGTGATGTGGCCATTCACCCAGGGGGTGATTTCTCATTTTCTGTCTCTCTGTCTTTCTTTCCATGTCTCCAGTGAGTGCACGTATCCTATAGCAAAACAAACAAACAAATGGAAGAAATGAAGAGAAAGAAATAAAGAGAAAGACTAGGTGTGGTGGTATACACCTGTAGTCCCAGCTACTCAGGAGGCTGAGTCAGGAGGAAACATAGAGACTCTTAGCTAAAACAAACAAACAAAAAAGAAAAAACAAAATCAACAATTCAAAAATCCCAGATCACAGTACTTTCACATAGTAGCATGCTATGCATCAAATGGGTTTGAAGTGAATGTCTGCTATAACGTGCACCTGGCTTTTTATTTGCTGACTGATTATTGAATGTTGGCCTCCCAGCTGCCACACTCTCACATCCATACCTCTAGCTCCGACCCCTCTAAGAACCTGCTGACTTGTGAGAGCCACGTACCTGCTGGATGGCTCCACCTCAATGAATCGCCCATGAGCACCTGAAATTCAACTTATCAACTTTCATTTTATTAACTTTTTATTTTCAGAGAGGCAGTATTACCTCGAAGTTTGGAGGACGGAGTCTGGGATGTTGGTTTGAATCACAGCTCTGAATAACCTAGGGAAAGTCTTCTGCTCTTTGTGTGAAGAAATACAAGATTGTTCTTAAGGTTCAATGAAATAATGGATGCAAAGCATTCAACACAGTACCTGCGCATAGCCAGTGAACATTAGGTGTTAGCTTTTACTGTCCTTCATTTCCCTCAAACTTCCTGTGGTAATATTTGGTAATATTATCTATTCCATCCCTCTCTCTTATTCTATCTCATCTAACTACCAAAAATCAAATATTCTACCTTTTATTATCTTTCAGATTATGGCTCATTCCACATGTACTTATGCAACATCTACTGAATGCCAGACACGTTGCTAGGTACTGAAGGCCTGGAGATGAATGCTTCATCTCTGCGTCTGTGCAAATAGATAGCTTACGTAGCCACAGCCTGCAGATGGGCCACACGGTGAAACTGCACTGTGTTAAGGAGAGCCTGGAGGAGATATCCCTTCCTCTTTTCAAAACCGATGCCCTGGCTCAAGCCTGCATCACCTTGCAAGAGTTTTTTTGTTTTCTTAATTGCTTTTAAAATATACAGGTAGGAGGCCAGTAGGTGGCCTGGTTAAGGTGCTGGACTCCCGCATGGCCAACTGTAGTTCAAGTCCTGGACCTGGTGGCTTGCTTTCTCACTTTCTCTCTCTTTCTCTCTCTCTGGTGAGTGTGTCTGTCCTATAGTAAATTTAAAAGTAACAATAATAAATAAAATTAAATAAATCATTTTTTAAAAAATGTACAGGTAAAATATAAAAACATGTTCACTGCAAAAAGAAATTAAGTTATAGAAATAATTAAAAAGTAAAAGTGTCTTTTACTCTTTAAGCTTACTCTCGTCTGCAAAGGTAGATACTATTGGGTGGTCAGAAAAGTCATGACTCATTTTTGCATAGAAAAATAGAAAAATATGTCATGACTTTTCTGACGACCTAATAGTTACTGTTCAGTATGTACTCTTCAATACCTCTTTTTCTTCATATAGATGCACCTTTATATGTATATTCATCCATCAGTATCCATGGGAGATTGGTTACAGGACCTCAACCCCTGCCTTATACTGAAATCTGCAGATGTTTGAGACCCTTACGTAAAACGGCATAGTAATTACATATAACCTACACACATCCCCCCATGACCTTAAAATCATCTCTAGAATACTTATGAGGGGGGGTCTTCCAAAAGTTCATGGAAAATGTTGCTAAAGATTTCTTTGCATCAAAATAAACTTGTATTTTAATTCTATTTTCCACAAACTTTTTAGATCCCCTCCTTATACTGCCTAATCCAATGTAAATCCAACATCGATAGATATGATACTGTATTTTTTTTTCTTCTTTAGATTTTGTCATAAGGCAAGTATACTTGCTGGAGAGGAGAGAGACAGAGAGAGGGAAAGTGAGAAATCACCCCCTAGGGGGGGATGGCCACACTGCAATCTGTGGTCTTCTATTCTTCTATTGGAATTTTGGGCACACACACATATGTGCCCAGCCTGAGTTTTAAGCCACCAGGTATAGGACTCAAACGTCAGCTGACCCTGTGGGAGTTCAGCCTCCTTCACCACCATGCCATCTGCTGGCCCCTTTCTTAGTATTTTTGATCTGTGGTTGGTTGAATCCACAGATATGGCAGCTATAGCTACAGAGGGCCAACTGCAAGAATGTGCTATAGATAGAAATGTCGTTTTCCCACAAATGGGAGTATAGCATAAACAGCCTTCTTGCTTTTTTTACTTACCAACATGCCTTTTAAATTTTCCCATATCAATACGTAATAGTCAACTTTATTCTTTTAACTGCTAAATGATATTCCATGTTTTTGAACTGCCATAATGTACTTATTTTCCTGTGGAAAGTAGTTAAGCTTACTTTTGTTTCTTTCACTATTGTAATCGATGCTGCAGCAAATTTTTTGCATGTTTTTAGGTATATGCAGTCATTTCTTTCTTTCTTTCTTTCTTTTTTCTTTTTTTGGAGAGGTTTTTGCTATAGGGCGTGTGCGCTCACCAGAAAGACAGAGAGAGACAGAGAGACAGAAAGCGAGAAATCAGCGGATGACCATGCCGCAATACCTTCTCCTTCATTCCCCTCTCAGGATCTTGGACACGCATGCACACACACCCAGCGTGAGTTTAAGCCACCAGGTCCAGGACTCGAACCGCGATTGTCTTCATGGGAGTCCAGAGACATAGCCATTACGCTAATTGCTGGTCCCTATGCAGTCATTTCTGTAAAGTTTCTAGAAGTGGGTTAAAAGGTATGAAAATTTGAATTTTTGTTACATTGTTCTAAATTACCCTTTAAAACAACTATACCCATTTACGCTCCCATCCGACAGTGAAAAAGAATATTTATTTATGTAATGAAAATAATTACACATCTCACCAACACTGGGTATTATCAGTCCTTTAATTTTGCAAATCTAATGAGTAAAATAATGTTATATGATTCTTCTATAGATTAGTATTTCTGTGGTTACTTGTGAAATCAAACATCCTTTCATGTATTTATTGATCATTTGTATTTCCTCTGGGAATTGCTGTTTATATTATTTGCCTTTTTCTCTATTACATTGTTAGTGTTTTTTTGGTTGTTGTTTAAAAATTCTCTTCATTACATTATGCTGTTAATTATTTTTCTCTTACATGTGTTGCAAATATTTTTCTCAGTCTCTTGTCATTTGCATTGTCTTATATCATACAGAAAGTTTTCTTATGTGGTGAAATCTGTCAGTCTTTTCTATTATGGCTCCTGGATTTTACAAGTTTAATCTTTTTCTTTTGATGCTTTGATAGTTTTATTTTCCAAGTTTGACTTTTTGTTCTTTTTTTAAAATTTACCATGCACTATATATAGAGAGATTGAAAATACCCTACAATGGGGTATGGTCACACTGCAATTCCTTCACCTTCATTTCTCCTTCCTGTCAGGATTTTTGGGCATGTACGCATACACACCAGGCATGTTTTTCAAGCTATCAGGGCCAGAATTCAAACCATAGTTAGCCACATGGGATCGGTCTCCTAAAGCACAGCACTTAACCACTGCACTAAAGGGCTAAGCCCTGATTTTTTTTTTAGGTTAACGTACTATTTCTTCCATGAGCAAGAGGGACACAGACACACACAGACAGCTCCACCAACATAATCCTGACACTGTATTCCACCCCAGCCTCAGCCAGCCCCAGATCATGGGCAACATGGGTGCATAGAGGCCTCCGGACACAAACTGGGAACCTCCTCATGTGGGTCATGTAGAGCATTATCTTTTACTGCCGAGCTATCATCCAGCCCCCAAGTCTGATCTTTACTACAACTAAATTTTATTTTTATCCGTAGTGTGAATTAGGTTTATAACTTTTTTAAAAAGAGAACTTCCAGGACCAGCAGTTGGTGTAATGGCTATGTTGCTGGACTCCCATGTAGTTGACCGCAGTTTGAGTCCTGGACCCCATGGCTTAAACTCACGCCGGGCTCTTGTGCGTGCATGCCCAAGATCCCTAGAGGAGAATGGAGGAGAAGGGATTGTGGTGTGGCCATCCCCCCTGGGGGGTGATTTCTAGCTTTCAGTTTCTCTGTTTCTCTTTCTGGCGAGTGCACACGCCCTATAGCAAAAACCTCCCCCCCCCAAAAAAAGAATTTCCAGTTGTCTTCACACAATTAAGTAACCCATTCTTTTCTTCTGGTTTGAAGTGTCACATTGTACATGTGTTCTGCTTCTTTGATTGTTTTCAGTCTTTGTGTGTGTGTGTCTGTGTGTGTGCAAACACTATTTTTTTTAAGAATTATTTTATTTAATTTTATTTTTTATTATTTGTTTTTATTGACCAGTGAGGGACAGAATGAAAGTGAGAAAGGAGAGAGAGAAAATGAGAAAGCAAGCTGCCAGGTCCAGGACTCAAACCACAGTCGGCCACGTAGGAGTTCAGGGCCCTTACTCACCATGCCACCTGCCAGCTCCACTATGTTGTTTTAATAATTATAGTACTAGAGGGTATTTTTACACCTTATGGGGCTCAAAACTGTATGTTCTCTCTTTATTCTTTGCTCACTATTTTCTATCTTATAGCTTTCTTGACTGTTTTCATAAATTTCCTCTCCCACGTGAACTTTAGAGTAAATATACCCAGTTCCATAAAATATCCTATAAGTATTTTAACTGGAATTTCATGCAATTTATAGTTTAATTTGAGTCTTCTCCAGGAACATGATGTATTTCTCACTTACTTTTGTCTTCTTTTGACATATTTCAATAAAATTTATAATTTCTTCTTATAGATCTTGGATACATTGGTGAGTTTAGTTACGTGTATTTTATAACTTGCCTGCTATGAGAAGTCAGACATTTTCCATTGTATTTTTCTATTTGCTTATAATTGATGTATAGGAAAAGACTGGTTCTTCTTGTTGATCTTTATCAAGTCTCTACTAAAATCTAGTATTAGTTGTAAATTTTACAACTAATTCATAGATTTTCTAGGTTCAGAATTAAATCCCTTTTAAGTAGTAATGTTTTTATGGCTTTGTAATATTCTATTTATTTTCTTATCTTATTGCACTAGCTAAGCCCTCCAGTACCATGCTTAGTAGTCTCAATAAGAGCAATATAAGCAGGCACCTTTGTTTTGTCCCTGGCTTAAACAGAAATGATAAGTGCTCTTTATCAAATGAAAGAAATTATCTTCTATCACTGGTTTATTAATAATTAAAATAATTTTTTAAAACGTATTTGTTTCCATGCTTATGCCTTGAAATCAGGAATTGATACTAAAATTTATGACCTTTTTTTATTCATTGCCAGAGGGCACATGTGCTCATCAGAGAGAACCTTTTGTTTTATTTTTTTAAGAATTATTTATTTAATTTTATTTATTCGTTCATTCATTTATTTTAATTTGACCAGAGAAAAACAGAGAGAGAGAGGGAAAGTGAGAAAGCAAGCCACTAGGTCTGGGACTGTAACCATAGTCAGCGACGTGGGAATGTCAGCGCCTTAACCACCATGCCACCTTCTGGCCCCAAGGAAGGGAACCTCCTAATGGGGGCTTGGTCAGACCACAATACTTTCTTCTCCAATTCTCCCTCTTGTCAGGATTTGGGACTTGCATGCACACATGCCTGGCAAGTTTTTTGTTTTGTTTTGTTTTGTTTTTTGAGAGGTTTTTTTGATAGAGCGCATGCGCTCGCCAGACAGAGAGAGACATAGAGACAGAAAGCGAGAAATCACCCCCCAGAGGGGATGGTCACGCCGCAATCCTTTCTCCTCCATTCTCCTCTCGAGATCTTGGGCACGCACGCACATGCACCTGGCGTGAGTTTTAAGCCACCGGGTCCAGGACGCAAACCGCGGTCGACTACGTGGGAGTCCAGCGACATAGCCATTACGCTAACTGCTGGTTCCCCCTGGCAAGTTTTGATAGCTTCTGGGGTCAGGATTTGAACCATAGCCAGCCACTTGGGGTCCAGCTCCCTTAACCCCTAAGCTCTGGGCTGCATCATAAAATTTATTACTTTTTAAAGTATCTTTTTGTGGTGATAATGACATTTTTCTCCTTTAATCTTTTAATGTAGTGGATTATATTAATATTTCGTTGTCAGGAAAGTCATGGTGTATTTTTCTATGCAAAAATGAGTCATTACTTTCCCAACAACCCAATAGTTTATAAAATATAAAACTATTCCTTATATATCTAGATAAATTTTCTATAGTAGTGAAATTTTTTATAAGAATAATTATCCAAGATGTTTATGTTTATGATCTTAAAGTTTCGGCTGATAGTTTTATTTATTTGTGCTATCTTTGTTTATTTTTCATATTGGGGTAATATTAGTTTAGTATAATGAGTCTCAAAGTTTTTGGTCTCAGGACCCATTTGCCCTCTTAAAAATTACTAAGGATTCTCAAGGAATTTTGTTACCTATAAATACTATAAATAAAAGTGGAGAGATTTTTAAAACACAAAATATGCAAGTATCCATTTCATTAGGTGCTGAAACAGTGATTTTATCACATGACATTCTGTTAGCCTCTGGAAAATTATACTTGTGAGAAAAAATGTGTGTGAAAAAGTCAAAACATCTGTATTATTATCAAAATCATTTTGGTCTTATGGACTCCCAGAAGTCTCAGGGATCTTTAGGGATTTCCTAGATCATACTTGAAGAACTGCTATTCTTAGAGATGGGTGGTAAGTTTTTCATTTTTTTCTGTACTAATATAAATAACATAGAAGTTATTTGTGTCTTGAAGGTAACAAGCATCTATAAGTCATTTGGAACTGATGATTTTTGAAATGGTACATCTTTGCCTACCATTTTATTTTCCCCGGTAGTTTCAGTCTACTCAAGTTTTATGTCTTTCCTTAGGTCAGTTTTTAAGTTTACATTTACTGGGGCAGTGGGTGACATGGTAGTTAAAGTGCTGGATTCCCACATGGCAGACTGCCATCTGTGTCCCAGACCCGGCAACTTTGAAAATCACAACAAATAAAAAGATAATTAAATATTTGTAAAGATTTTTCTTTACTGGGATCAGCAGGTGGCGTAGTGGTTAAGGCACTGGACTCCCACATAGCAAAGCACTGTTCAAGTTTCAGACCTGGCAGCTTAAAACTCACATCAGGCCATGTGCATAGATGCCCACAATGCTGAGAGGAGAATGGAGGAAAAGGGATTGTGGTGTGGCCATGCTCCCAGGCAGGCGGGAGGGTGATTTTTCTCTCTCTCCAGCAAGTGCACTTGCCTTATAGCAAACTTAAAAAAAAAAAAAAAAAAAAAAAAAGACAAAAACCTAACAACAACCAGTCCCTTGTTCTCTTTGTAGATCTCGGCATTTTATTTACTGTTTTAGAAGTTGATTCCCCTTTCTTTCTTTCTTTCTTCTTTTTTTTTTTTAAAGAGAGATTTTTGTTATAAGGTGCATGCACTCTCCAAAAAGACAGAGAGACACAGAGAGACAGAAAGCGAGAAATCACCCCCCACCGGGGTAAGCATGCTGCAGTCCCTTCTCCTCCATTCTCCTCTTGGAATCTTGAGCATGCACATGCACCAAGTGCGAGTTTTAAGTCATTGGGTACAGGACTTGAACCGTGTTTGACTACATGGGAGTCAAGCGATGTAACCATTACGCCATCTGCTGGTCTGTTTTAATTTCTAAGTAGTGTTCCAATATGTGCTGTAACCAGTTTGTTTATGCCTTCACTAGTTGGAATGCATTTAGATTGTTTCCAGTTTGTAGAGATTAACAATAAAAGTATTACAAACATTTGTGAACAAATTTTTATATGAACCTGTTTTCATTTTTCTTTTCTTTTCTTTTCTTTTTCTTTTCTTTTTTTATTTGGAGAGGTTTTTGTTATAGGGTGCATGTGCTCGCCAGAAAGACAGACAGAGACAGAGAGACAGAAAGCAAGAAATCACCTGCAGGGGGAACGGCCATGCCATAATCTCTTCTCCTCCATTCTCCTCTCGGGATCTTGGGCATGCACGCACAAGTGCCCGGTGTGAGTTTCAGCCACAGGATCCAGGGCTCAAACCACAGTCGACTACGTGGGAGATTACCCATTTTATCAACTTCTGATCCCATTCTTTTTTTTTTTTTTTTTTTTTTTTTTTGAGTGAAGACCTAGGAGGGGAATTTCTGGGTTATGTGGTAAGTACATATTTGACTTTATAAGAAATGGCATGTTATTTTCCTATCATTCTCTTTTTTCTGGATTTCTGTTTGTTTTGTTCTTTCCTTTGTTTTTATCAAGTCTCTCTCTTTTTTAAAGAGTTTAGCCTCTTCTGTGATTTACCTTAATGTGATTCCAGGCACATCACACTGCCTCAAGCTTAAAATGTCAGGGAGAACACCTCAGTTGCAGGACTCAGGAAATAGTAGAACAAGATTATATTGAAAAGTTGTCAGGGGGCCAGCGGTGGTGTGGTGGTTAAGGTACTGGACTCCCACATGACTGACTGCAGTTCAAGTCCCAGACCTAGTGGCTTGAAAATCATACTGGGCATGCATGTGTGTGCCCAAAATCCCAGAAGGAGAAGGGATTGTGGCATGATCATCCCTCCTGGGGAGTAATTTCTCACTTTCTCTCTCATTGTCTCTCCCACAAGTACATGTACCATATGGCAAAAAATAAAATAAAATAAACTTTTCCAGGGCCAGCCTTGGCCCTGGTGGTTAAGGCAGCTAGATCTCAAATGGCTAGCCTTGCTGTTTGAGTCCTGGAGCCAACGGCATGAGAAACATGCTGGGTGCATGTACGTGCACGCCCAAAATCCCAAAAGGAAGAGAGACAGAGAAAAAGGGATTGTGCCATGACCATTCCCATGGGGGTGCTTTCTTGTTCTCTTTCTAGCTCTGCCTTTCTCTGGTGAGCACACACACCCTCTGTCAAATTAAAAATAAATATAATAAATAAAAAGTTTTCCCAAGTGTGACCCCCATGGGGAGCCATAGAAGGGAGAGAAGAAAAATGGGAAAGACAAAAGAGGAGAGCAAAAGAAAGGAAAGAACTGAAATGATGCTCTAAAGGGAAGCAACGAGTGCTGCCCTGTAAACACCTTGTTGTGACATCATGATGTCATGATGGCATCAGGAAGCATGTGGCCTTGAGGGCAGGAGGGTAGGAGAGGTGTGCCGGCAACCACTAATGCAGATCCTAGAACCTGATGGTTCCAAGGTTCAATTTGAATGGAGAAGTTAGGCCTTTGCTGGCTTTGGAAAAAGGGGGATGATCTGATGCCAGTGGTTGCTGTGAGCGAGTGGGGTTTGGGAAAAGGAGACATGCTGCAGATGGGGCTGCCAGGGACTAATGCCAGAGTCTTCCTGCCAGGGCCAGCCAGTGGTGCAGTAGTAATGCAATGCTCTGCAATGATGGGCCCATGTGGAAAGACCCCAGGTTCTCACCTTGAGACCTCCCTATGACGTTGGGTGTGTAGACATACACATCCTGGTTGGCTGAGGCTGCAGGGGGGTTGCAGCATGAGGACCTGGGGAAGGTGTCTCTCTCTCTCTCAATAAATAAGTAAATAAACTTAAAAATATATTTAAGAGTCTTGCTGCTAGACTCCTGGGGATTCACAATGCTCTCAAAAGAGAGAAATTTGTGGTATGAAAAAAATGTAGTAAGGAATTCGATAAATATTTGATTGATTATTAAATAGTTAAGGAGCTTTGCATTTTAAGTAGGTCGTAAGAAGTTGAGAACTGTTAGAACAGCAACTGCATGAACTGTCAATGGCAGGGAAAACATTGAAAATCAAACGGAAAGAAGAGTAAGAGTAGAGAGGGAAAAAGAACCCTGACAACTGATTTCATGTCTGGGGTAAGGAGAGAACAACAGATATGGCGAATCACCTAGTCAGAAAAGTATATAAATAAATGTATAAATAGAACACATTTAAAAATTTTTAAAGGATTATTTTATTTTAACTTTATTATTATTATTTTCCAATTTGACCAGAGAGAAAGAGAGAGAAAGTGAGAAAGGAAGCCACCAGGTCCAGGACTTGAACCATGGTTGGCCATGTAGGAATCCAGCGCTTTTAATCACCACACCACCTGCTGGCCCCAATAGAACACATATTTTTGGAAATAAACATGGAAACCTCATGAGGATCAAGGATGACTTTCTGAGTTCTCTACCTCTGATACCTGCTCTCTGTCACTGGTTGACCCCTGAATTGGTCTCATGACACCCAGAGGCCTGACAGCCAAGTGATGAGGAAAGAGCGTTATTAAGAGGGTCGAAGCTTTGGGATGAGAGTGAGGGGCTGAGTAAGTGATGCTGAAGAAATCTTGTGTTTTTTTAAAGAAAAATTTATTAAAGAATTATTTTTATTTCACTTTATTTAATTAATTTATTTATTCTAATTTGACCAGAGAGGGTTGGAGTGAGTGAGAGAGAAAGCAAGAAAGCAAGCCACTAGGTCTTGGACTCAAACCGTAGTCAACCATGTGGGAGTCCAGTGTCCTTAACTACCATGCTACCTCCTGGCCCTGATATCTTTCATTTCAGTGCAAGTATTGGTGGAGTGTCTAAAGATTCCCTTGGCTTGCAAAAAGCTCCTAAGACCTTCAGTGATCCTAAGACCAAACTCATAAAGACATTGGGTAAGCCAAGCCAAGACAGTCACTATTCCTCTCTGGAGGTATTATTCAGTTTAAGAGAGGTTGAAGTTTCTGTCCAGCAGAATTTGTGAACTTATTTGGTTGCCAAGGGTCTGGTGCACGTATAATGAGGTAAGTTTATTACATGCTACAGAAGAAAAAAATCTAGTGGACAGATGTTTTCTCCCTTTAGATCATATGAATCTGCTCAATGCTTTAACAGTGCATGATTTTAGTCCTCCCATCATAAGAAAGATCATTCACCTCCCAGAGTAAAACCCATGGAGCTGACATACTACATAAGAAAATAATTACTGTAGGACTAGCAGATGGCGTAATGGTTATGGCATAATGGTTATACCGCTGGACTTGCATGTAGTTGACTGTGGTTCGAGTCCTGGACCCGGTTGCTTGAAACTCATGCCAGGTGTGTGTGTGTGTGTGTGTGTGTGTGTGTGCATGTGTGTGTGTGTGCATGTGTTTCCAAACTCCTGAGAGGAGAATAGAGGAAGAGGAGAAGGGATTGTGGAGTGGCCACCTGCCCTGGGGGTTGATTTCTCACTTTCTCTCTCTGTCTCTCCAATGAGTACACAAGCGCCCCCCCCCAAAAAAAAACTAGCATACTGTGAGAAATGAAATAATTAATGTGCATTATTTAAATAACATTTATTAGGAACCTATTAAGTACTGAGTCTATAGTAGTGAACAAAACAGGCCACATCTCCGTTTTCAAGGAGCTTCCTAAATTTTGGTGTGAATAATGAAAGAAGGCATTAACTCCCTCTGAGATCAGCAAAGGCTAAAGGGAGGAATGACACCCGCTCTTCTTTTGATTTGCTCTCAATACTGCAGCCAGGAAGATATTTTTAAAAGCATGCACCTAAGGGACCAGCAGGTGGCATAGTAGTTAGGGTGTTGGGCTCCCACATGGTTCAAGTCCCAGACACAGCAGCTTGAAACTCACACCGGGTATGTGCATGTGTGTTCCCAAATTTTCAAGAGGAGAATGGAGAAAAGATTGCAGCATGGTGATCCCCCTCTCTGGGGAGTGATTACTCACTTACTGTCTTTCTGTCTCTCCAGCAAGTACCTGTGCCCTATAGCAAAAATCTCTAAAAACAAAAAAAAAGTTTTCAAACACCTGAAAATGTTCCCTTTTTTAAATTTCACAAATGGCCTCCTTGTGCTTTTCCAGTGAAGATCAAAATTGTATTAGCATGGCTCATAAAGCCTTGCAGATTCTGACTGTCTCCTCTGGCCTCATCCCCTCCAGTCTCCTGCACACTGGAGCACGGTTATACAATCCTGCCACACTGGCCTTCCTTCAGTTTCCCAAACATGGCGCCCCTCCTTCTGCCTCAGGGGTTTGGTACCTGCTGTTCCTTGGATCAGGAACCCACATTCTCCCACTACACCTCTTTGCTCCACCCTCACCTCTAACTGCTTTGCCCAATTAAGCCCGTTTATCCTTAAGAGCTCAGCCCCAGTGTTAATTCCTCAGAGTGTCTCTGACCATTTCCGTTTCACTGCAAGCTACACATACTCTTTTTCTTTTTTTCAAGAATTATTTAGTTCATTTAATTAATTTATGCTTATTCTTATTTTAACTTGCAATAGGGCATGTGCACTCACCAAAGAGAGACAGAGAGAAAGTGAGAAAGCAAGCTGTCAGGTCTGGTACTGGAACCATAGTTGGCCATGTGAGAGTCCAGTGACTTAACTACCATGCCACCTGCTGGTCCCGACATACTCTCCTAACAACCTGTACCTACACTCCTCTCTCTTCTTCCTCTTCTTTCTTCCCCAGAACACTAAACAAATGAACACAACATAATATAAAATAGTAAATTGTGATCAGTGCTTTGAAAGAAAAGAGCAATTAACATTTCAATAGGGACATATAATTATAAATTACATATATGTACATATATTTGTTTATTATTCACACAATAAGAGCTGAGAATTATTTGTTAACTAAATCAATGAAGAAAAAATATGAGTAAGATTTCTCCAGTTGGAGAAGAGAGTAGAGAGAATTCCAGGCAAAGAAAATGTTGTATACAAAGATACAGAAACATAAAGAAATTGACATGAGGAAATTGACAAATGACTAGAAATATGGGCAAGAGGGACTCACTCTTTACAATAAGATTGTAAAGGTAAGTGAGATCTCACTTGTAACCTTGAATTTTTTCCTGGTTTGGGTATAGTGTGTGTAGTGAGTAAGATAGTGGAAATCAAAGGTTTTAAGCAAGGTAGTGTTATATTCACATCTGGATTTTAGAAAGATAATTGATTCTTCATCTATAGCTATTTCATCTCTGAAATTTTAAATTATAAAGCAGCAAAGTCCTTGTTCAGCATTGCTGTTAATACTAGATTGATTCATCAAAGTCAGTTAAAATAGGAAATTGTAAGAAGTGCTACATATATTCTCTCAACATTTTCCTCTAACTTAGAACATGTAAAACGCACAACCACCTACTCACCTTGAGGTAAAGGCTGGGGCCTTTCCTTAAGTGCGAAGTCCTTGATTCTTGAATAATATACCCAGATCGAGTTATCTGTGGATTACAGCTCAGCTTCCTTAAAATAGAACAAGATGGGCCAGCAGGTGTCATGGAGGTTAAGTCTGGATCCCATATGGGCGACTGCATAGTTGGGGTCCCAGACCCTGTAGATTGAAAATTATGCTGAGGGGAATGCTCATGCATGCCCAAAATCTTGAGAGGAGACTAGAGAAGGGATTGTAATATCTGCATTAGAATCGCAAGATCTCAAGGTAAGAAAGGTTCTCTGGCATCATATACTCTTCCCTTTACTCCCATCCCAAAGCTTCAACCATTTTCGTAACACTTCTTCCTCATCACTTGGCTACCAGGCCTCCCTGGTGTCCTGAGATAAGCTCAAGGGTCAGCCAAGGCCATTTCCCCCTGTGGAGTGATTTCTCACTCTCTCTATTGCTCTCTCTGGTGAGCGCACACACCTTATGGAAAAACAAACAAACAAACAAACAAATAAATAAATAAATAAATAAAAGACAAGAAACTTAAATGTTCTTATGAAAGGACCTTAGCTCATATTCCATTGTTAGGAGTTACCCCAGGTTTTCTACATGATGACATAATGAGTACGAGCACCATCTCTCAAGCCAGACTGCCTGGGTTCAAATCCTGGATCTACCACTTCCTAACTCGGGCAAGCTGCTTAGCTTCTTTACACCTCAGTTTCCTCAGTTTCCTCATTTCCCACTTCAGAGAGCTATTTGAGGGTCAAATAGCTGTTTTATGTAAAGGCTTAATGTAGTGCCTGGCACATAATAAATATTCAATAAATGTTACCTGTTTCCAGTTGTCTCACTCACACCTGATTCAACAGCATTTTTAAAAAAGAGATTTACTTTTATTAAGTCTTTCCAAGCATTTGATTTGGTGTACTTAGAAACCACAATTCTCTTTCTTTTTGCACCGTTGATTTGCATAATATTTAATTAAATTATGTAAATACGGTAACTAACATCACAAGAATAAACTATTTTTGGAACACGCATAAGGACTTACGGGTAGAAGCAGAAGGATATGGACCTGCAAGAGAGTGGCCTGCCAGCAAGGGACATTCAGGATGTGGTGGTTATTAACTAGTATGTGTTGTAGGAAGGGAGGGAAAGTTCTAGTTAACCTGATAGGTAAGGAAAGAAGAGGTTGGTTAAAAGAACATTTTGCTGAGCCACGTGGTGTCACAGTGGTACCACAACTGGGCCCACAAGGAAAGATCTTGACTTCCCGTCCTGGGACCCCTTGGACATTACAGTTAAGACTGGAGGTGCATGGTGACAGGAAGGCCCCATTGGGGATATATGTCTCTCTCTCACACGCACACTCATGAAATAAGTAAAAATAAATAACAACAAAAATTTTTTTAAAAATTAAAGAGAGATCATCCCCTTTTGGGGAACACCTCTGTCCTCTGTTTGTTCATATTACAGCTGTGCTTTATAAATTATTATTATTTAAGAAAGATTTTTGTTATAGGGTAATGTGCTTGCCTGAAAGACAGAGAGACAGAAAGTGAGAAAGCACCCCCTGGGGGATGACCACACTCCGATCCCTTTTCTTCCATTCTCCTCTTGGGATCTTGGGCACGCACATATTTGCACCCAGCCTGAATTTTAAGTCACTGGATACAGGATTCGAACCACGAAGTCCAGCAACATAGCCATTACACTGTCTGCTGCTGCCATATAGCTATGCTTTAATCTTCCTAGACTCAGACAACACCTTTAATCTCTCTAAAGTCAAAAAAAAAGGGATTATGTAATCTAAGATAAAAACAATACTAACTTATAAAATAACTGTAAAGAAGTTCAGTAAAGTTCTACTTTTTACCATAGTCATTATTTTGGTGCCATTTTAAAAATTGTAAATTCTCTCTAAAAAAAAATAATGTTGTGAGGGTTCACTTTGTTTTGCTGGTGCTCTGAGGATATGGTTATTTTTTGGACAATCCAGCACTGCTTTTGAGGCTTCCATTTTTTTCTCTACCTCTCAGCCTCCTCCCAAAAGTGCTTCCTTCCTTATTGAATGTAGATATTATGATCCATCCAGAATCCACAAAGATCTTAGATCTCCGTGATCCAGTTAAAGGTAGCATTTAACTTGCTCTCTTGCCAGTATCTTTAATCCCCTTTCCTTGCACACTGTCCTTACACAGACCCTGTCTAATAAACCCCTAAACAGGGACCAGCAGGTGGCGTGGTGGTTAAGGAACTGGACACTCCCACATGGCCAACCACGGTTTGAGTCCCGAACCTGGTGGCTTGCTTTCTCACTTTCTCTCTCTCTCTCTCTCTCTCTCTGTGTGTGTGTCTTTCTGGCCAAAATAAAATAAATGAATAAATAAATAAAATTAAGTAAATAATTCTAAAAATAAATAAATAAATAAATAAACTCCCCAAAACTGGATATGTTAAATTTATGGTGACTTTGCAGCTTCCAGGGAAACGTGTCCAATAGGCAGTTATACATAAAATCTGAAAAGCAGGGGCCAAGGTGAAGGTAGAAAAAGACATTTGGGAATCCTTGACAGACAGGTGGGATTTGATCTTTGCAAGTAGATCATATCAGCATAGAAGGGCACGACCCAGTGGCACAGCTGAGAGCTCCAGGGAACACCACTGGATAAAGGGTAGAGATGCAGATGAAAGAGGAAATAGGACAAAGAAGCCTGAATCCAACAGAGAGCTTCAAGGAGTGGTTACCAGTATAAGTGTAATTAAGAGGTGAAGGGGGATAAGACAGTGTCTGGCACCTAGTAAGAACTCAATGCATACTTGTTAATTGGTTAATTAGGACTGAAATAGGGCCAGCAGGTGGCATGGTTATTAAGGCACTGGATTCCCACATGGCTGACCATGGTTTGACTACCAGACCTGGCGGCTTGAAAATCACACTGCGCATGTGTGCATGCATGCCCAAAATCCCAAGAGGAAAATGGAGAAGGGACCGTGATGTGATCATCCTCCCCGCCCCCCACATCTACAGGGTGATTTCTCACTTTCCGTCTCTCTGTCTCTCTTCAGGAAGCACACACGCCCTATGGCAAAAACCTAACCAAAAAAATTTAAATTGAAACAATTGGGAAGTCATTGGTACTCTTGGTGTTATTTTGGTTTTTTTGGAAATAGACCCTAAAACAAAGATTATTTTATTTAAAAGATAAAGGAGCACTACTGTGGGGAGAGGGGAAGAGAGTAGTAGGAGTGAAACAGGGAAGGGGGCAGCCATTGGAAAATCCCATTGGAAAAGTTCTAGCAGTCAATACAGAGCACTCACCTCATAGTTACCCCTCTCATGGTATGAAGTAGTGGGGAGATTTATATGCCAAGTCTTTCGGGTCCGTTGATTGAGGACTGCTTTCAGGTAGTGTTAATTCATTGACATTTCTAGCCCACTGCTTGGGCAGCAAAGCAGACCTGGAGTGAGTGCAAAAGAATGTCCTTGGGCAAATGAATGCAGGTACTGGCTGCTGAAATCCTGGTGTTCTCGGAAGTAGTGAGGGTAGAGGAGATGAGCAAGGCAGGGACAGCACCCATCACTCGGTATCTGCAGTTTCAGCGGGACAATCTATCATGCAAAAGCTATGCATATAGATTTCAAAAAACTTTTGCACCAAAATAAACTAGTACTTTAATTCAGTTTTTCCATGGCATTGTGAAATCCTATTGAAAATTGAAAGTAAGGAGTAGAGAAAAAGAACATGAATGCTTAGCTGGAAAAAAGACAATGAAAGCTATGTCCATACGCTGACCCTGCACTGGATTGGAAAGAAGAGCAGAGTCTAATAGGAGATCTGAGCCTCCCAGTGATACTTATTGAAGGAACTCACAATATTTCCCCATTGCTAGTCAGGCTGTGAAATAGCTGCACTAGCTACTTCTTACTTCAGGGCCTATCTTTAGCTACCTTGGCCTGGCATCTAGTGTTCCCTTTGCTGGATTTTGGGTCCTAGGCTCCCCCCTTAAAGAAGCCTTGCTAAGCTAAGCCTTTTCCAGCCTCACCTAGCTAGCAATTGTGACCCTGAAGAACCAGGAAGATAGGTTGAATATAGGTACAGAACAGACCGAGGCAGATGTGGAGCACAGTGGCTAGACTCTGAACCCCAGGAGAGCTACAAGGTCAGAGGAGGCCCCATTCTGAGGGGTCTTCCACTCAGTGGCTGCTTTAATTCCTGGCTTCCCCACTTATGTTGACAGTTCTTGATAACTGGGTTGGTTAGGGTGTCACGGGCATAATCCCAAATGATTCCTTCCTATGGCATTCATCTAAAGTATGGCTTTTATTTGATTGATGTCCGTCTCTTAGCTAAAGCATAAGCTCATGCAGATGGGTTGTATTCCTGTTAGCACAGTTGTATCCTTAGCGCCTGCTACCTCATCAGTACTCAATGCATAGTTCCTTAATGCAGGGAATTGAAGGTGGAAAATGTAATGCTGTGCATAGATGATACCTAAACCAAGAAGAAAATAAAGCCAGAATTTGTGTCCTCCTACAAGTAGATTTTCTAAGAAGCTAATAAAATTCAGTGTAAGGGTCCCTTACATGCATGAACTCCTTATAGACCCTGGGAGGGACCTTAGCAATATTTTTTGCATGGTCATTACTTTATAATTTGCAAAAACAAAATCCCTTGATCAAAACTAAGACCACCACTTCCACTCTGAGTTCATACTTCCCTTCCTAAAATGGCTTTGGTATGGCCATAGGTGTTTTGGGGTTCTAATTCAAGGAAATTTAGTTAGAAATATGTTTTGTTTATTTGACTTTAGTGGGATCTAGGAGGAGACTTCCAAAAGTTTATGGAAAAGTGAAACTAAAATATGGATTTATTTTGATGCAAAAAGATTCTGAAACTAGTGGGTCATTTGGTGGCATAGTGGTAAAAGTGACTGGACCCCATGTGACCAACTGCGTGGTTTGGAGACCCAGACCCAGCAACTTGAATGAAACACCAGCACATGTACATGCGTGCTCAAAATCCCTAACAGAGGGAGAAATGGAAGAGAAGGGATTGTGCATAACCATTCCCCATGGGAGAGGTGGTGCTTCTCACTTTTCTCTCTTTCTCTCTCTCTGGCAAGTGCATGTACCCTCTGGCAAATTAAAAAAAAAAAAAAAAGAGGAAGAAGAAGAAAGAAAAAAAAATTCATGCGTAGTTTTTTCATAACACACATTTTTCCATAAACCTTTTGAAGATCTGTCATATTTATGTGGTCCACGGTCTCTTCCATTCTCAGCTCATTTATTGCTGGCTATCCTGGAATAGAAATGGCTCTCAGGGGTCCTTCCACAGCCCACTATGCGAATTCACTGGGTATCAGGACACAAAGGTACCTGGCCAGAGCTTGGTAAAGGGCCATGAGCATGTCCCATGGTTTCCTGCAATGGAAAAGAGACAAGGCTTAGGATGTGCGGATCCAGAACTAGTCATCACATATGTCAAATTATAAGTGGAAAATTGGGTTTTTATTGCTGCCTGGTCAAAATGAAACCTCACACCTGTCAGGAATATACTTCTTAATGCAGTGTATATAATTATAAATGTATGGTATATTTTTCTTTTTTACAAGAATGACTTGAAACAGAATTTATTAAAATTCCTGTGTTTATAGGGCATAAACTTGTGGGAATACTACTTATAAAGGGTTCATTCTTATGTGAAGTTATATTTTTACACATCTTCAAAATACTGACATTGCCAAAGAGAACATAAAACTCCTAATATGGCACTGTAACTAGGACATCAATAATAAACTGGTAAAAGAGTGTCAGAAAGGTCCAAGAGGGTCAGCCCCTTAGCTCAGCAATTAAGCCCTGTCTAGAAAACCGGATCCCACATGGGCAGCCATGTTTTGAGTCCTGGCCATGGCTGCTTGAAAAGCACTCTAGGCACATGTGTGTGAGTGCTGGAACTCTTTTAAAAGAATTATTTCTTTCTTTATTTTATTTATTTATTTATTTATTTTTGGAGAGATTTTCACTATAGGGCACGTGTGCTCGCCAGACAGACAGAGAGAGACAGAGAGACAGAAAGCGAGAAATCACCCCCCAGGGGGGATGATCACGCCGCAATCCCTTCTCCTCCATTCTCCTCTCGGGATCTTGGGCACGCACGCACACACGCCCAGCGTGAGTTTTAAGCCACCAGGTCCGGGATGCGAACTGCAGTCAACTACATGGGAGTCCAGCGACATAGCCATTATGCTAACGACATAGCCATTATGCTAACTGCTGGTTCCCAAGAATTATTTCTTTATTTAATTCAATTTGTTGTTTTTATTTTTTAATTTTACCAGAAAGAGAGAGAAAGGGAAAACAAGGAAGCAAGCCACCAGGTTGAACCATGGTCAGCCATGTGGGAGCCTAGCACCTTAACCACCATGCCACCTGCCAGCCCTGAGTACTTGACATCTTGACAGGATGGAGAAATGGAGAAAAAAAAAAAAAAGACTGGTGGGGTGATCATACCCTATTGAGGGTGCTTTCTCTCTCTTGATGGTGAGTACACATGCCCTCTGGCAGTTAAACAAAAGAAGAAAAAGGAAGTCCAAGAGTGTGACATTGAATACTGAAACACGAGAACGTCCCATTTCACGTCCTGAGGCCTCCCTGTGTGTGCCAGGTGTGTGTGTAGTGTGTGTGTACACCTGTGATCCCGGCTAGCTGAGGCTGGGGGTGGATCACAGCACGAAGACCTTGTTGGGGGTGCTAGTCTCTCTTTGTCTCTGCCTCTATCTCTCAATGAATAAATAAACATAAAAATAAAAATGTCCAAGAGTATTTATGAAAATTCGAAATGCTCTGAAATCTCATAACTCCTTTAGGAAAGGACCATGATAGCAGGTTCTATTTTCTTCATAGAAAATGATACTTCCAAGTTATTGTACATGTGACGATTCAGTCAAAATCTGCAACTTTCAAAATGTAGGAAATAGCACTTACAAGTGTGTCAGACAATTTTAAAATTATGCTATTAAAAATTTGTTGCGATGTTTATACTTTTCTTCGACTTTAAAAATTTTGTAATTTGTTATATCATTTGTCATTCTAATAAATTCTCACTTTTGAACCTAATTTTATATTTGCTATTTTGTTTCTTCGTTTTCCAAGAGGGCCCTCCAAGTTGTTTACGCTATGTTTCAGATGTCGCAAAACATAGATCCACCCCTGTTCTCTGATCTTCCTAGCCTAGGTAGTCAGGGACGTACAGCAGTATCCCCTTAGAGTCCTGACTCTACACGACTGGTATATGGTCTCCGTGTAGACATTTTAGATGTCTTCTGACCTCCTTTTGAGGGGAGTGCTTCCTAGTTGGTTCTAATTGATGTATCTTGCAGAGAATTGAATAGAAATGAAAAAAAAAGAGAGAGAGAGAGAGGGAGAGAAAGCATTTGATGAACAGTCTAAGGAAATGGGGCAATTTCGCCTAGGTAAGGGCTATCACTGTTGGGTATCCCTGACACAGGGAGACCTGTGGCAACAGCTCTCGCTACAGCACTGCAGAACAAACCTACTGGAAACTCAGTGCCGTAAGGTGGTGGGTACTTTTTTTCCCCTTGAGTGTGCAGATAAATTGATCAAGTGAGAATTGGCTGATCTAGCCTGGCCTCAAATAAATGTGGCTCCAAGCTGGGTATTTGATCCAGGTTTGCTTCAAGTATCTTTCATTGTTCTCAAACTAGAATTGTCAGAGGCATGTTCTCCTGGTGGAAGGCGGGAGCCCAAGAAACCAAGGTTAACTTTGCATGCACATTTCAAGTCTCTGCTTGTGTTGTATCTGCTAACATTCCATTGGTAGAAAGAAGTGGATGGCCAAGTCTGAAGTCAAGGGACAGGACAGTCACTCCGTCCTGCTGTGAGGACAAAGCAAATTATATGAGCAAGGCACATCAGTGGGGGACAGAAGATGGAGGTGGAGAAATGGAGGGAGTGGGTGTTTGACGAACAGTCATCCAGTATGCCTCAAGAACAGTCATAGCAAAGAAGGAACAGCCTTCCTCGCCCCCCAGGCAGCCCTAAACCCTCTACAGTCTATCCTCATTCCCTGCTCTTACCAGAAACACCGTCTTACCTACTCTGCCTCGTTACATCTAGAATCTGATTCCTCTTCCTTCTCACCAAATTGCCTGCCCAGATTGCTGCCATAGCCCACTAACTGCTCTCCTCGTCTCTGATCTCGTTCTTTCCTGATTCATCATCCGCAGGGCTGCCAGCAATTATCGGGATCTCATCAGCATCTGCATCATCATTATTGTTATCTATTTCACATTATACTTACTGGTTTATGTGCCTGGCTCCTTCATTATACTGAGAGCTCCTGGATGACAAAAACTGTGTTTTATTTATCTTTGAATCTCCAGCATCTTTCACTAGGCCTGACACATAGTAAAACTTCAATTAGTTAATATGAAAAGAAGCAAAGGGAGATGGGATTCCAATGTAAGTCTGAATGACCCTAGAGCCCATACTCTTTCTGCCTTACCATAATATATCCTTAGTCACAGATGTGTTGCTGATAAAAATAAGAATAAAGCTCAAACTCTCCCACTGCTACACCAGTGGGGGAAAAGGTTACTCCATCTAGATTAACTACAGATTCTTTCTCTCGTAATCAAAATAATCCTTTCTAATCCTAATTCTTGTAAAATGGAAAGGTCTAGAAGCCCTACAATTTGTTAAATGGACATAAGCATGCTAAATATATGAAAAGATGCTCGATTTTCCTCTTAGGAGAAATGCATATGCTATTTTTTTTTACCTGTCAGATTGGCAGGGATCAAAAAGGTTTTAACATTGTGCTGGTGAAGGTTGTGAAAAGCGACATTCATATATACTGCTGATGGGATTGTAAATTGGTTCAACCTCTGTGGAGGGCAATTTGGCAATATCTATCAGCTCTTTATATACTGGTATAGAAAGATCTCCAATATAGCTTGTGTTGTTAGTGAAAGGCCAAGATGCAGAAGCAGGTACAGTGTTACCACTGAGTGTGTTGCAGAAAGAAAAACAGAGATAGATACATGTGATTGATTAGGCGAGCTCTGGGAAGACTGGGAGGATATTCGAGAAACTGCTAACAGTGCTAGTCTTTGGGAGGGGAATGAAGTGGAGAACAAGGGTGGAAGGAAGGTTTAATTTGCATTGCATATGAGTCTGTTATGTTAAACTTTTGTTTCCTATAGAATAGAATTGTTTAGATGTCAGAAACAGTAACAGAAGATCAACAAGCATAAAAACATAGTTGCAATATAATTGGCCAAAGGCTAATTTTCTTAATTTGCCAGGAGTTTGTAAATTAATTTTTAAAAATTAAAAGAGAGGGAGAAGTAAAAAATATAAGCACTAGCTTTAGAAATAAACACAAATGGCCAATAGTATTATGAAAAAGATGCTTAACTCATACATTATTAAAGGAAAATCAGAAGGAAGGGACCAGCAGTTGGCGTAATGGCTTTGTCATTGTACTCCCATGTAGTCGACCGCGGTTTGTGTCTGGACCTGGTGACTTAAACTCACACCAGGCGTGTGTGCATATGTGCCCAAGATCTCGAGAGGAGAATGGAGGAGAGGGAATTGTGGCATGGCCATACCCCCTGGGGGGTGATTTCTCACTTTCTGTCTCTCTGTCTCTCTCTGTCTTTCTGGCGAACACATGCACCCTATAGCAAAAACCTCTCCAAAAAAAAAAGAAAGAAAGAAAAATCAGAAGGAATCCTTCAGAAAAGAATAAACTCTATGATTAGATGTGTTTAAGTAAAGAGTAAGTGACCGACTTTTAGGCTGTTGTTAAACAGTTTCTTTCAATCATCTGATAAATGAAAGGTGTTCCAGCATCTGAAGGAACTAATCCCCCCAAGTTTTAGGGTCTTTAATTCTTTACTGTACCCAGTGAGTGTGCGTTAATATTAACCAAGTCAGCATAGAGAGGAAAAAGAAAATAATGGACGTTCATTTGAATGCATAAAATCTCAAAAAGCGGAAGGAATCTTGGAGCTAGCTTTTTGTTTGTTAGTTTTCCTTATTTTAAAAGAATTATTTTATTTAACTTTATTTATTTATCTATTTACTTATTTTAATTTGACCAGAGAGGGACAGAGAAAGAGAAGGTGCAAAAACAAGCCACCAGGTCTGGGATTTGAACCACAATCAGCCATGTGTGAGTCCAGCACCCTTAACCACCATGCCACCTGCCAGCCCCATGGAGCTAGTTTTTTAACCTCCTAATACATCCCTTCTTGGAACACAGTGCCGGTTTTGCCACTTAGCACTGAGCATTCATTCATTCATTCATTGAATTAATATGAGGGTGGGCAGTCTTCAAAAGGTTTGGGGAAGTTTTCTGTTACCAAAAATTTGTATGGATTTCAAAAATATTTTTGCACCAAAATAAACATATATATATAACGAGTTTACTATAGGGCACGTGCACTTGCCAGAGAGAAAGGAGAGAGAGAGTGAGAACGTACCCCCAACAAAGGGGGGTGGCCACGCGGCAATCCCTTCCCCTCCATTTTCCTCTCAGGATTTTGGGCACACAGATACATGTGCCCAGTGTGTTTTTTAAGCCATCAAGCCTGAGACTCAAACTTCATTCAGCCGTGTGGGATCCAGCACGTTCACCACATCACCCAGCTGGTCTTGAACTCAGACTTTAATTTTTCCACAAACTCTTTGACGTCTCCTCATATTTACTGAGCTCCTTTTGTGTGTCAGGTGTAGCTCCTGTCCTCATGCAAACAGACATTAATCGGATACTTTTGCAAGCAAATGTACTGTGAAGGAGAATCATGCAGGGCTATGAGAGTCTAAGAGTATGATATGATCCAGACAGTAATTTTAGGAAAGCTGAGTTGATCAGGATGAATAGGAGTTTAGGCAAAAAGAAGAAAAACATGCCAAGTAAAGGCCATGGCAAAGGCCTGACCAGGAGGGATCACTATGAGGACCAGGATAGAGAAGTCTGGAAATAGTGTTATATGCGACTGAGGAGGAGGCCAACTCTAAGGAGTTCAGTCATTACCCTAAGAGCAACAGGAAGCCCTTAAAGGGTTTAAGATGGATAGACAGTTTAAAACGGATCTTGATGAGATCCACATTTTAAAACTGTCACTTTGGCTGCAGAGTGAAGACTGGATTGGAGAGAGGCAGGAGCAGGTGCACAGGTGAGTTAGGAAGCAGATGAGATCCACAGGAGATGATGGTACTTAGACGAGAGTGGGGAGCTTGACCAATTAGGACACGTGTGACAGATGTTTCAGAAGTCCAGTAGACAAGACTTGATAATAAATTCACTCTCAAGAGGGACCGAGAGGAAAGAACGTGTCAGTATGTCCCAAGCTTTCAACATGCACAACTGGATACGTAGTATTACCAGTCACTGAGACAGGTAACAGTGGAAGAGAACTAAATTTGGCAGGAAACGCCAGTTTAGAATATGTCAAGTATGAGGTGTTTTTGAGAGGACACCTCAGTCAGTTGGCAACATTTATTTATGGAGTATCTATTATGCAGCTGATAGTGGAATATGCAGGTTTATTATTTAAAAAAGAATTTCAATAAAAGGGACCAGCAGATAATATAATGGCTACATTGCTGACTCCCATGTAGCTGACCGTGGTTCAAGTCCCAGACCTGGTGACTTAAGCCTTACGCCAGGTGTGTGTGTGTGCCTGTCTGAAGTCCCAAGAGAACAGAGAAGGGATTTGGGTGTGGCCATCTCCCCTGGTGGGTTATTTCTCACTTTCTGTCTCTCTCCCCAGTGAGCTCACACACCCTATAACAAAAACCTCTAAATAATAATAATAATGATAATAATAATAATAAACAGGAGCTAGCAGGTGGTGTGATGGTTAAAGTGCTGGACTCCCACATGGGCGACTGCAGTTTGAGTCCCAAAGCCAGCAGCTCGAAAATCATTCCAGGCACATGTGTGTGCATGCCCAAAATCCCAAAAGGAGAATGGAGGAAAAGTGATTGCAGTGTGGCCATCACCTCTGGAGGGTGATTTCTTATTTTCCTCTCTCTGTCTCTCTCTGTCTCTCTCCTGTAGGTGCACACGCACTATGACAAAAACCTAAAATAAAATAAAATAAAAATAATGAACAAAGAAAAATCAAGAATAAAGATAATCCCTCCTTCTTGGAGGCCCTCACCATGCACTCTTCTATTGCCTATTCTTTCTTACTTTGGCCATTTATGTATTTTCTGACTCTTCACTCCTCATGTGCTGGGTAGAATGATCCAATACCTTACATTTATACTTTCTTGACCTGTTAATTTCTAGAGACCTTTATTTTCACTTCACTAATCCCATGCCCACACCATGAACCTATCACTCAGAAATCATCAGCCTTGGGGCTAGCAGATGGCATAGTGGTTATGTCACTGGAATCCCACATGGCTGACTATGGTTCAAGTTCTAGACTCAGTGACTTGAAACTCACTCTGGGTGTGTGTGCGTGCGTGCCCAAGATCCTGGGAGGAGAATAGAGGAGAAGGGATTGCAGCATGGTCATCCCCCCTTGGGGTGGATTTCTCACTTTCTTACTTATTGTCTCTCTCTTCAGTGAGCGCATACACCCTAAGGCGAAACCTCTACAAAAAATGAAAAGTCATCAGCCCTAAGATTCTTTACGTTTCCACTGTAGCCTTCCAGTTGTCTCATTTACCTTCATGTCCTGCATCCTCCTCCATTTACTGTCCTGTTTCTTTTGTCCCTGTTATTTCTAAACCTCCCTGAAAAGATTTCCTCCCTGTCATGGCCTGACACACAGCAGATGTCCAGTAGGTATCTGTTGACAGAATAAATGTCTCCACTTCCTTCTCCCATTCATTCCCCGCCTGGTGGAGTCCAGCATTGACCTTCACTAGTCCACCTGAGGCCAGGCACTAAGATTTCATAATCACCAAATCCAATGGAAACTTTTCAGCCTTTATTTTACTTGACTTCTCTTCAATATTGCTTATATTGTTGCCTATTCTTCCCTTTTCAAACTTTATAAGCCTGGAATTATGCATTTTCTGTCTCTGCCTACTTTAGTTTGGTCTCTTTTGAGGGATCCTAATCTTCAAGTATTTTCTTCTGTCTTCATTATTCTCCTCTACACATTTTAACTGAATAATTCTATCTGCTTTCTATATTCTAAGTCTCTAATTTGTCTATGTCCACCTTAGAACTCTCTACCAATCTCCAAAATTTTGTCTCCAACTGGCCACTAGGCAGTCTCGCCAGGTTCTTAGTAGGTGCTTATTAAATATTATTGAATGAATGAAGGAAAGCCCTGTGATCTCACAGTTATCACATCCAAGAAGAACTCATGAGAAAGCAAGCCACCAGGTCTGGGACGCGAACCACGATCGGCCATGTGAAAGTCCAGAGCCTTTAACCACCACGCCACCTGCCAGCCCCAAGAACTCATCTTTTCCTTCTAATCTGCTCCTCATTTTCTGATCCCCATTCTGGTTAATAGTAGAAAACACCACCCAATCATCCAAACTCCTCACACTAACACCAAGTTCTGATTAAATTTTATCCTTAAATATGTTTTAATCTGGGGGCTGGTAGGTGACATGGTAGTAAAAGCGCTATACTCAACCATGGTTTGTGTCCTGGACCTGGCAGCTTGCTTTCTCACTTAACCTCTCTCTCTTTCTCTGTCTCTCTCTGGTCAAATTAAAAAATAATAATAATAAATAAATTAAATTAAATAATTATTTTAGATTAATTAAATTAATTCCTTTAATTATTTGTTTAATTTTATTTATCATTATCATTTATCATTGTTATTATTTTTAAGTTTGCTACAGGGCATGTCTCTCTCTCACCAGAGAGAGACAGACAGAGAAAAAACGAGAAAGCAAACTGCCAGGTCTGGGACTCGAACCATGGTCAGCCATGTGGGAGTCCAGCACTTAACCACCACTACCTGCTGGCCCAAATTAAATAAATAATTATTTTAAACAATATATGTTTCAATCTGTTTCCTCCTTTTTATCCCCCTACTACTATCTTGATTTAGGGCCTCACCAGATCCTTCCTGGTTTTTCCTTTTTCATTTTTACTGTAGTTTACCTAGATTACTCAAATAGGTTTCTAAACTAGCCTCCTTGGCCTTTACCTAATTTTTCTCTGTGTTTTTTTTTTTTTTCTTTTTTGTACTTGAGATAAAATTCACCATTTTCAGTATTTTAAATGTTTAAATTAGTGGTTTTTACTTTACTCACAATGTTGTACAACTATTACCATGCTCTAATTCCAGAATGTACCCACTACCCCAAAAATAAACCTTGTACTTCCCGTTCCACCCTTCCCCATCTCCTGGCCTGGCAGCCGCTAAGCCACTTTCTCTCTCTGTGGCTTTGTCTACTCTGGATATTGCATATAAGTAGAATCATACAAAATGTAGCCTTCTGAGTCTGGCTTCTTTCATTTAGCATATTGTTTTTAAGTTTTACCACTATTGTAGCCTGTTTCAGTACTTACTCCTTTAAAGAAATTATTTATCTATTTGTTGTGATCTTAGGGTCACTGGTCTGAGACTTGAACCACCATCAGCCATGCAGGAGCCCAGTGCCTCAATCACCATGCCACCTGAAAGCCTCAGTACTTATTCTTTTTAATGGTTGAATAATATTCCATTGTATGGTTATATCACATTTTGTTTATCCATTCACCAGTTGATGGATATTGGAGTTGTTACCACTTTTTGGCTCTTTTGAATAATGCCTCTATAAATGCCAGTGTGCGCGTTTTTGTGTGGGCATGTGTTTTCAGTTCTCTTGAGTAAATAAGTAGGAGTGGAATCGCCAGGTCACATGCTAACTCTATGTTTAATGTTTTGAGGAACTGCCAAACTATTTTCCATAGCCACCGCACTGTTTCCATCAGCTGTGGATGAGGGTTCCAGCTTCTTCAGCTCCTGGAGGACATTTGTTATTTCCTATTTGCTCTGGTTTTTATGTTTGTTTGTTTTTAATAACCATCCTCGTGCATATGAAGGGGTATCTCATTGTAGTTTTGATTTGTCTTACCCTAATGACTAATGAGATTGAACATCTTTACACTTTTTAGCCATGCATATAGCTTCTTTGGATGTAGAGACTTTTTTTAAAAACTTTTTTTTAACTTTATTTATTTAAAAAAAATTTTTTTTTAATTTTTTCATTTGACCAGAGAGAGAAAGTGAGAAACCAAGTTGCCAGATTTGGGACTTGAACTGCGGTCTGCCATGCGGGAATCCAGCGCTCTTAAACACCACGCCACCTGCTGGCCTCATGGATGCAGAGACTTTTGAAAAGCAATCTCAATGTGTTGTTTTGATACTCAAAATTTTGAATTGCTCCTGACCGCCTAAATAATAACTTGAAATTTTCCTAGTGTGGTATGCAAGGTCCTTTGGAATCTGGTCTCAGCTTTCCTGTTCAATGTCTTCTGTCACTCAGTTCCCGACACTTTATGTTTCAGCCATATCAAACTAAGGAGAGGTAGAGAGAAATGTACTTTGTTTCCTTTTTTTCCTCCAAAATGTATTTATTTATTTTGAAAGAGAGAAAGAAACAGGGAGAGACAGGCACCCCCAATATGGCATCCATATTGCAATCCAACCCCCGTCTCAGCTGGCCTGGATCACAAATGTGCACTTGTACATCCACCCCACATACTTAGGGAAGTCCCAGGATGAGAACCCAGGATCTTTCCCATGTGGGTCCCGTTGTGTTATTGTTGTGCCACCACTTGGCCCCTTGTTTCCTTTTTAGTCAATCCAGTCTCCAACAACAGAGGATTTTCAACCCAAGTGAAGGAAATGGGTCATCTGACCAATGGAGTGACGAGGTAGGATTCCTATACCCACAGCTTCCTGCTGGTTTTCCTTCCCCACACGTATGTTTCTTGCCTTATTTTTGGGTAGCACTCACTTTGTCCTAACTAGGACACATACATCTTGGACAAGACTATATCCTTGTCCCTAGATACTACTGAAAGGAGCTAGTTTGGGGTTTTCCCGGGCTGCGTGAGCTGCGTGTTTCCTTATGTCCTTCCACTTTCCTGGGACTCACCAGGCAGGGCTTCCAATATAGGAGGAGGCAGGTGGGCAGAGGAATCGCAGGCAATTTGTTCTCTAGGCCCCTTCTCTCTCCTGTCTTGACTGCAAAGGGCTGGAAAGTCAGCTTCTATTGTGATTAAGTTATAATTTAAGGCAGTGAACATGTGCTCTGCTGGCGGCTATAAAGATTCAAATCATAAAGTTTTACAGTGGAACGGTTTCTGTAAAAGCATCGTTAGGAAGTGGGAACCATGCCTTTAATTCTTATGACATATGGGACTGCCTGGTTTGTTTTGGTTTCGGTGGAGTTTAGTAGGGTGATGGTCTGACTAATTAAAGTCAGACCTTCTTCCTCTCCATAGTTAGGCCCATAGGAGGACAACGTAGAGAGGGGGATCTTTTCTCCCCAGTTCTATTCCTGTCTCAGCTTATCATGGACAAAGAGCTCTTAGAAATCAGGAGTAACTTTTCAATGACTAAATATTTTTAAATCTCTTCAAACTCATTAGGCTTCTTTTCTGAGGGAGTCCATGTCTTCCTCTGTGTTTTTCTGGCCAGAGGCAGACCTGAAGAATGACCAAGCCTGAGACCAGCAGTTAGCGTAATGTCTCTGGACTCCCACGTAGTTGACCGCGGTTCGCATCCCGGACCCG
Organism: Tupaia belangeri chinensis; assembly: GCF_000334495.1. Lineage (NCBI taxonomy): Eukaryota > Metazoa > Chordata > Mammalia > Scandentia > Tupaiidae > Tupaia > Tupaia belangeri. The sequence continues at coordinate 2,161,884 of NW_006159889.1, forward strand.
GTGGCTTAAAACTCACGTCGGGCACGTGTGCGTGCGTGCCCAAGATCTTGAGAGGAGAATGGAGGAGAAGGGATTGCGGTGTAGCCATCCCCCCTGGGGGGTGATTTCTCGCTTTCTGTCTCTATGTCTCTCTCTGTCTGTCTGGCGAGTGCACGCGCCCTATAGCGAAAACCTCTCCAAAAAAAAAAAAAAATGACCAAGCCTAATTGGAAGGTAATTTCTTCAGGACATTTTGAGCTAGTTGGGCCCTGCAACTGGGGCAATGGTAGAGACAAAGAGAATAATATAGTGGCTCTCAGGTTAACCAACACTGTGCCCTGTGTAAATAGACCAACTGATGTCATGGTTGAGAAACTGATGGATACTCTCAATGTCACTATTGCACAGGGTGGCCACTTACTGCCGTTCCCACCAGTGAATTTGCGTGCTTGCCAGAACTAAGCTGCACTTGTCCCTAAGCCCATTGATGCCAATGGCAGTTGTTATCACAGCTACTTAACTTCATTTAGTATTTTGTAAACTCAACAATATAAAGTTAGACAGATTGTGTTTTTCTGTGGAAGTGAAGGTGAAATCTAAGGTGACTCTCTAAAATAATTGTGGTTAAAAAACATGAGGGGAAGACATTGAGAGAAAATATCACAACAGTCTAGGGAGCTGTACTGTAATTGCTTTAAGTGCTTGTTCCACTAAAAACTAAAACCTGAATTGTAGACAAGGTATTATGAGTGTGAATTATGCAGGAAAGATCTGGAAAACCAGTCAGCAGACACATGTCTTGGCCTTACATCAAAAAATTGGAGAATGAATCTATATTAATATATTTTAAGTTCAAATAAAATGTTCAAGGTAAGTCTATATCTCTTTTTAATGATATCCTGCTTTATGGGACTTTTCGGATTAACTAACCAATACATTGAATAAGAAGGTTCTCTGTAATAGGATTTATCATTTATTGGGTGCCATTATTGAGTGTATTAAATCTTTACAGAGAAAATCATTGCTATTCCCATTTTGCAAGTGAGGAAACTGAGGCTTAGGGTGGTGAAACTTGATCTAATTCACACAGAGACAGTGACCATCCCGTTCTATTAGCTATAGAGCCAAGAAAGAAAAAAGAAAGAAAGAAAAAAAGAAAGAAAGTCTGAAGTGTGATACGTGAGCACATGACACCGGGAAAGAAGTGCTTGTGTTTGAGTGAAAATGTAATCATAAGTAGGGCCTGATAGGCTATTGAGAATGTGAGTTGGTATCCTCACTTTGCTAATGCTAAAATACAACATTACCTTCACTTATTTAATCAATAACTATTGAATCACTTACTCTGTGCCAAGCACTGCTCTAGATTCTGTGCATATGGCAGTGAACAAAATACATGAAAATCTATGAACTCATGCGTCGTAGCGTACATTCTTGTAGAGCTGAATGTGTCTATATCCTGTGAGTTAGCAGCTTCGTCCCTAAATATGTTCCCCAGGACAAAAGAAAGTCTGAAGTGTGATACGTGAGCACATGACACCGGGAAAGAAGTGCTTGTGTTTGAGTGAAAATGTAATCATAAGTAGGGCCTGATAGGCTATTGAGAATGTGAGTTGGTATCCTCACTTTGCTAATGCTAAAATACAACATTACCTTCACTTATTTAATCAATAACTATTGAATCACTTACTCTGTGCCAAGCACTGCTCTAGATTCTGTGCATATGGCAGTGAACAAAATACATGAAAATCTATGAACTCATGCGTCGTAGCGTACATTCTTGTAGAGCTGAATGTGTCTATATCCTGTGAGTTAGCAGCTTCGTCCCTAAATATGTTCCCCAGGACAACTCTTGATGATGCACTCCAAAAGACACATGTACAGGTATGTTCACAGTGAAGTTGTTCATAATGGCAACAAATCGAAACAAAATATGTAACTAATTTGGGATCAGCAGGTGGCATGATGGTTAAAGGCGCTTGGCTCCCACATGCTAACTACAGTTCGAGTCCTGGACCTGGCAGCTTGCTTACTTGCTTTCTCTCTCTGTGTCTGACTCTGGTCAAATTTTTAAAACAACAGTAAATATAATAAAGGAAAAAATTATTTAAAAAACACGTAAATAATTCAAACGTACATAACATGGGGTGGATAAACAGAAGGTGGTATAGTCACATAACTGAATACTATAAAGCAATGAAAATAAAAGCCCTATAGCCTTATGAGTCAACACAAATAACTCCAGAATATAATGTTAAGTGAAAAAAAGTTAGTTACAGAAGAATATATATAGTTGGGACCAGCTAGTGGCATGGTGGTTAGGGCACTGGGCACTCCCAAATAACCAACCATGGTTTGAGTCCCAGACCTGGAGGCTTGCTTTCTTATATCTGCAGTATGATGTACACTCTTATAGAAAGTTCCAGAACAAGCTAACTAAGCAATATATTGCTTAAAGACATACATATTTGCTAAACTATGGAGGAAAGGAAGAATCTGAGGGAGAGAAAGTCCCTGAAATAGTAGTTACATATAGTAGTTACATGGATGGGCTGGTTTAGGACCCAAAGGTTTGGGACCCAAGAGGAGCAAGTAAAAAGCGCCAGCTGTGTTCTCTTACGTTTGATGATAGTTCACAAATGTTCATTTTGTTACTATGCTTTATAGCTTTCATATAATGCATATATAATGTTTAATAAAAGTTTAATGTCTTGAAGAAGGAAAAGAACATAGAAAAGTTTGGAGATTAAAGTCAAAGATCTTGACTTGAAAAACTTGGGGTTAGAAAAGCCAGAAACACAAAAATGGAACATTAACTGTGAGGATAATGTGAATAGTAATATCTTTGACTCCACTAATAGGCAGTATATAATGTATTCATGCTGGAAAAAACAGTTTTTATACTGTAAAAGTGTACAATGACCAAATTTTAAAATAAGAAAATATATGTGTGTGTGTATACATATATATATATATACATACACACACACACACACACACACATATATATAAGTTAGAAAGCCAAATCTCCAGAAACAATTAGCTTGACTTGGTAGCTGATACCAGTATCATGTTCTAATATTTATTTCTACACCTCCCTTGTTAGAGAGTCTCCATGTCCTTGAACCCCTCTTTCTCACAGTGTTTGGTGTGTGACTTCAGTAACATTGCAAAGACTGATAAAGGGACCTTGCAACTGGGCCAGCCAGTGCTGCAGGGACGAAGCTAGAGGTAGCTTGAGGAAGATGTATGATAGAGTCACTTGTCCATGGGCTTCAAACCACCGGGCTGAAGATGCCCTTGGGCTTCAGGTTTCTGCCATAGCCTTGAGTCAAGCTCAATGTGTATGTGTGTATTTTTTGAGTGTGCTTGTGTTTTTGGAGTGGATAGACTACACCAATCAAAGTTTATGAACGTGCAGATGGCCTGAGCTGCACCTTTTGACCCAGAGTCACACTCGTCAGGAAGCAATCAGACATAGCATAAGCACTGAGTCCATCAGTTATGTATTTTGGCTAGACTGGTTAGTTTAGTTACTATGAAGACAACCTTATTTCTTGCAAAAGCACAACTCATTAGGAAGGGAGCATAACAGTTCTTATTAAAAATAAGAGTTTAAATAAATTGACTTACATTCTCTAAAACTGCTGAGTAGCTTAATGAGTATGTTGAGTGTTTCCCAACATATATCTCACTTTAAAATTTTTTTATTAGGGACGAGCAGTTAGTGTAATGGCTATGTCGCTGGACTCCCATGTAGTCGACTGCGGTTCGAGTCTCGGACCCAGTGGCTTGAAACTCATGCCGGGCGCATGTGCATGCGTGCCCCAGATCCCAAGAGGAGAATGGAGGAGAAGGGATTGCGGCCTGGCCATCCCTGCTGGGAGGTGATTTCTTGCTTTCTGTCTCTCTGTCTCTCTCTGTCTTTCTGGCAAGCACAT
>NW_006159889.1:2166125-2168852 GCF_000334495.1 Tupaia belangeri chinensis
GCGAGGTCGTGCGCCCTATGGCAAAAAGCTCCCCCCCCCCCAAATTTTTTTAATTAAATAGTTACTGACAATCTGCTATACATCATTCTTATGCCAAGACTCTAGGAATGCATTTGTAAGTAAATGGATATGGTCTTTTCTTTTATAAAACTTAGAGTCCAATGAGGGAAACAAACAAGTAAACATATAAGTATTTATTGTTTTAAATGTGGATGAATGTTATGAAATAAATGGTGCAACTATTAGGTTGTCAGAAAAGTCATGATGATTTTCTCTTTTTCTATGCAAAAATGTGTCATGACTTTTCTGACTACCTAGTGTATGGAATAATAGGGTTAGCCACCAAAGGTGATCTCTGAAGTAGTACATTTAAATAAAGATCTGAAGTTAAGACCTAAAATAAGCAATAGTGTGTTCAAAAAGAAATTGGTTATTTTTATAGTTCTGAAGTGGGAAAGTGTTGCAGATGAAGAATGAGAGTCAGTCACCTATTGCTATGTAACAAACAACCACAAAAATTTTGGTGACATATGACAGTAGTGTTTATTTCTTTTTCTTTCTTTCTTTCTTTTTTTTTTGGAGAGGTTTTTGCTATAGGGCGCATGCGCTCGCCAGACATACAGAGAGAGACAGAGAGACAGAAAGCAGGAAATCACCCCCCGGGGGGGGATGGCCACGCCGCAATCCCTTCTCCTCCATTCTCCTCTTGGGATCTTGGGCACGCACGCACACGCACCCGGCATGAGTTTAAGCCACCAGGTCCAGGACTCGAACCACGGTCGACTACGTAGGAGTCCAGTGACATAGCCATTACGCTAACTGCTGGCCCCTATTTCTTATGCATCTTAAGGTGGACCAAAGCTCAGCTTGGCTAGGCATTTCTGCTCCTTGCAGTAGGTTGGGCTCTAGTCTGATCTATGGATATTCATTCAGCAGGTCGGGTGAAGAGACAGTGGCTTCCTGGGGAGAGCTCTTCTGAGAAGAGCCATGCTTGGGTCACATCTGCTAATGTGTCACTGTCCCAAACAATCCCATAATTTAGCCAACAGTCAAGGAGCAAGCAATGAACTTCTCCATGAAGGCAGAAGGGGAGTAAATATGTTTGGACAATAATCTAATCTGCCATAGTCCACCACATGTTCACAAATATTCAGGTTGCTCCCACCTGCAAAATACACTCACCCATAATCCAAGACTACTACAAATTTTATCCAAATCAGGCACCTACCTTAAAGTCCAGGATCTTTTCATCTCTATACCAGACCCAAGTATAGATTTTCTCTATTTGAAAACCTAACAACTTTAAAAATAAATCATTATGCCCCTTTTAACATACAGTCATGGACTAGGTTCAGGAAAACAGGAATATCATTCCACTTAGAAATGGGAAGAAATAGACACACTAGACCTAGAGAAATTACTGGTCCATAGCAGTTCTTTTTTTTCTTTTTGGAGAGGTTTTTTTTTGCTAAAGGGTACATGTGCTCGCCAGAAAGAAAGTGAGAAAGCACCCTCCCCCCTGGGGAGGATAGCCACACCCAATCCCTTCTCCTCCATTCTCCTCTTGGGATCTTGGGCATGCATGCACACGTGCCCAGCATGAGTTTAAGCCACCGAGTCTGTGATTCAAACCGCGGTCAACTACATGGGAGTCCAGCAACATAGCCATTATGCCAACTGCTGGTCCCATTGGTCCCTAGTAGTTCTAAAATTCTACTGGGCAAATATTGACAAGTACCTCCATTCTAGGAGTCGGCAATGTTCTCTGATTAGCCCCTGATTCTGCTTTTTTGGGAGTGGATCTCCAATTTGTTGTTCTCTATTGCTCTTAGCTAAATCCTCAAAAATCCTTCCTTTCCTATCACCCTTGAATACTTCTAAAGCATTAAATAATATGCTTTCTTTGTGACAGAGCATTTAAAAAACAATTCTCTATTGAATTTTATTTATTATTACCATTACTTTTTAAAAAGAATTATTTATTTAATTTATTAACTTAATTTTTTTTAATTCACCAGAGATATATAGAGAGAGAGGGAAAGTGAGAAAGCAAGCTGTCAGGGACTCGACCCATAGTCAACCATGTAGGAGTGTCTAGCTCCTCAACCACCACTCCACCTGCTGGCCCCATATTATTATTATTACTTTTAAATTACCAGAGAGGGACAGAGGGCGTGTGCGCTCGCCAGACAGACAGAGAGAGACAGAGAGACAGAAAGCAGGAAATCACCCCCCGGGGGGGATAAGAGAAAGAGGAAAAGTGAGAAAGCAAGCCGCCAGGTCCAGGACCCAATCCACAGTGACCCAGCCACTGTACCACCTGCCAGTACAATGACTGAGCTGCCGTTTTTTTTTTTTGTTTTTTTTTTTTATTTCCTTGCCAGAGAGCACATGTGCTCGCCAGAAAGAGAAAAAGTAACCCCCAATAGGGCATGGTCATATTGTGAAAAAAAAATTGTCTTTTTTCCTCCATTTCTCCATTTCTCCATCCTGTCAAGATTTGAGGCATGCATGCATATGCATCCAGAGTGGTTGTTCAAGCTGCTGGGACTGGGATTTGAACTGCAGCTGGCCAAGTGCAGCTCCCTATGCATAACACTTAACTACTATGCTATGGAGCCATCCCTATGGCTAAGCCTGTTTTGTTTTTGTTTTTGTTTTTTGCCTACTGCTTACTTATAGAAATTTAGGGACCCAGGAATCAAGGAAGCTTCTAGTAGGTTCTTT
>NW_006159889.1:2168883-2179715 GCF_000334495.1 Tupaia belangeri chinensis
GTAGAATAGTCTGTCTCTTAGTTGGAGCTAGCAGTGCTTTTGCCAGTATAGCTCTCTCACAAACTTTGTGCATTTTTTGGTATTTGATACAAGTCAACTCTTAGTCAACATTTTTCTATTAAAAAAATGTGTCATGACTTTTCTAACAATCCAATTTATAACCACAAGCCACACCCATAACTCTTACAGGACCTGATCTACCAGACATAAGTCCTTTAATTCTGGCCATGTCAGGCTGCTATAAAACTTCCAGTTGAAAGAACCTACTAGATGCTACCTTGTTTCCTTTGTAACTTAATGAAGATTCTTGATTTTTATGTCATCCTATATCTTTCTTGCAATACCCTGGATCTGGTCTTTAGCCCTACAGTGATCTTAATTTGAAAATCTTTTACTGGAGAGGATGGAGATGAGAAGGTTTTATTTTCCAATTCAGCAATTTCTGGGTTTACTATACACAAAAACTTCAAAAAGTTCAATTAAAGTATGAGTTTATTTTGAGGCAAAAGAATTTTTGAAATTTATACATAGTTGTTGCTTTTTAAAATTTTTTTTTCACAATATTGATTCTGCATGAACTTTTTGAAGGTCTTTCATATTCTTACTAAATATACTTGCAAACTAGCCTGTTCTTTTCTGAGCATCTCTTTCTTGTTAGTTCCTCATCAAATGCAGCTAAAAGCAACCAGCTCATGCCTTCAATATTTTGCCTTAAGATCTCCTCTTCCAGTTCTGCTAGTTGATAAGATACATGTTCTGCTTCCAGATTACCATGATTTGGACAAATGTTTACCGCTAAGAATACAAGTTGCTTTTATTCTAAGTCTTCTGTACCAGAGTTCTTGCTGCCTGCTGCCTAGTTCCAAAGCCAATGTCACATAGTTGAGGTGTTTTTGTTGTTCTTGTTATAATAGTACCTCCCTGTTTAAAGTGATTGCAAAAGATGAAATCACCAATGCGAATCATGTGAGAAAGAGAAAATAAAAGGGCACAGATTCAAGCTCTGGAAGACTCTAACATTTAAAGATCTAATAGAGGAAAAGAAGAAAGTAGACTGCCAAGGAGTGGACAAAAGAGATGACGAAACCAAGGAGCAGAAGAAGGGAGTGTTTTAAGAAAAACCAATGCATTCTGTGTCGAAGGCTACTGAGAGGTCAAGGACAGAGAGGTGTCTTCAGGATTTGGCAATATGGAGAGGGATTGGTAACTCTGAGAGCCTTTTTAGTGGAGTGATGGGGAAAATCCAAATTGACATGGATTGAAAAGTTAATGGAAGGTGAGAAAAGGTATACAGCAAATTTAGACAAGCCCTAGGAGATATCTGGCTATAAAGAAGAGCAGAAAAATATAATGGCAGGTGTAGAGGATGTGGGGTCAAGGAAGGTATTATATATATATATGTGTGTGTGTGTGTGTGTGTGTGTGTGTGTGTAAATATATATACTTTCTTTGTGACAGAGCATTTAAAAAATTATTCAATTTTATTTATTATTACTATTACTTTCAATTTACCAGAGAGGGACAGAGGGAGTGAGAGAGAGAGAAAGTGAGAAACCAAGCTGCCAGGGACCCAACCACAAGTCCTCCATGTGGAAGTCCAGTGCCCCAGCTACCACACCACCTGCCAGTACCATACTGAGCATTTTTTTTAATTGCCAGAGGGCACATGTGCTCACCAGAGAGAGAGAGAAATAAAAAAAATAGGGAACCAGCAGTTAGCATAATGGCTATGTCGCTGGACTCCCACGTAGTTGACTGCAGTTCGCGTCCCGGACCCAGTGGCTTAAAACTCATGCTGGGTGCATGTGCGTGCGTGCCCAAGATCCTGAGAGGAGAATGGAGGAGAAGGGATTGTGGCATGACCATCCCCCCTGGGGGGTGATTTCTCGCTTTCTGTCTCTATGTCTCTCTGTCTGGCGAGCGCATGTGCCCTATAGTGAAAAACCTCTCAAAAAAAAAAAAAAAAAAACAATAGGTCATGGTTATGCCACTGTCCTTTTTCCTCCATTTCTCCATCTCGTCAAGATTTGGGGCATGTATGCACATGCATCCAGGGTAGTGGATGCAGGATCATATCATAGAGATATGATCCAGGTGAAATGATGGTGCAAGAAAAGAGAAAAGGTGATTAAGAAAGCAGCTATTTTTTTTTTTAGAATTATTTATTTAATTTTATTTATTCATTCATTTATTTTAATTTGACCAGAGAGAGAGAGACACAGGTGGGGGGGAGGGGCGAGGAGAGCGAGAACACAAGTCACCAGGTCAGGACTCAAACCATGATCGGCCATGTGCCTTAACCACCAAGCTACCTGCTGGCCCTGGGAAGCAACTTTTAAAAGGCAGAAAGGGTTGGAGGGATCCAGAACGCACATGGAGGATTAGACTTTAATAATAAGAGAGTGATTTTTTCAGTCCTAACAGATGAGAACAAGGAAAAGATGAATGATAACTCAGAGAGAGAAAACCCAAATGATAGCAACACATTTCCTGGTTGCCTATTATGTGTCGGGCATTATGTCAAATACTGTGCGTGCAGGACTTCAGCTGTGAGTGTGGTTTATTTCATCCCCGTTTTACAATAAGAAAATAGAGGTTTACAGTGGTTAAGTAATCTTCCTAAGATTTCTCAGTTTATAAGTAGTAGAACTTCTATTTAAACTCAGCCAGTTTGACCGTCAACTCACGCTGTTAACTTATATTCCACACTGACTCGTTTTTCCATAGAAGAATGATCAAAAAATGAGACAAAACTTAGAATGCACTACATGCAGACCAGAAGCGGTCTAGTCTAGATCCCTCAGGGTTCCCTTCTCAAGTGTGCAGGAAGAACGGAGAGCGAGGGCTACGGCAAAGATGTCTGAAGCGGGATAAGTCTATTATTAATCCCAGTCAGTTCGCCTCTTACAGACTGCATATTTTGCAAAGCGTTTTTGCATTCCTCCTCTCAGTGAGTAACGAATAGCTTAAATAAAGCTAGAAATCTTTCCGTCGGAATGAAAGGAGCTATTTTCTGGTTGTCATGAAGTATTTGAGTTCTAGGGAATCTGCAGTGAGATGCTCTGCATTTGCCTTTGGCACAGCCCATGGCTCATTCAAGCATAGTGCTAATGATACACACTGTTAAGGGATTAGTTCTGCTCTGGTTTGAGTGTGTTCCCCCCTCCTCATTCTTGTGTTGAAATTTGGTTGACATTATTAAAAGGGTGAAAATTTAATCCAACTATGGAGTTAAAAGGTGGAGCTTCTGAGGGGTGATGAGGTCATCAGGGTGAGGCCTCCATGCCTGAATACCGGTGGTTTTGTAAGGAGAAAGATGAGACCAGAGCAGAGGTGCGTGGAACAGAGACACACGTGTTTCTACTCCCTTGTCTTGTAATGCTCTGAGTCACCTCAGGACTCTGTGCAGAGCCTCCACTAACAAGAAGACCCTCACCTTCGACCTCCAAAACCATAAGATAAATCAATCTCTATTCTTTATAAGTTACCCAGTCTATGATACTCAGTTTTTAAGCAACATAGAGTAGACTAAAACAAGCTCCATCTTCTTGTGACCAGGTAGTTCTGTTCTTCCCTGCTCAATGCCAGAAACCCAGCTTTCCTACCCCTGCTCTTGATCAGAAAAAAGGCTGAATGAAAGTACATGGAGGAACTATCTTCCATCTCACAGGACTTTTTAGAAAACATCTCAACACAAAGAGTAAGGAGAGAGACGAGCGTTGTACCCCTGTACTCATCACACTGACAAGCAAGGCTGTGTGCTCATCCATTTAGCAGATATTGCTCTACTACCATGTTTGAGGCCCCAAGCTGACTGAAGGGCCATAGAAATGAATTTGTCTGTTCTCTTGACCTTGTAGAACTCCTAAGCTAGTAGGCAAGCAAATTGTTCTACCCTGAAAAGGTGTTCATTGAAGATATGTGCAAGGAGCTATGTGAGCAGAACAGGGGCAGGGTAGAGAAGGGCCAGATCAGAGAGGGCCAGAGTGTAAGCACTGGTGCAGCTTGATCTGCTCTGAGTATGAGTTATAGTTCACTTTCACATGCTTGTTTATTATGCATCTGATTTGTGTAGCTGTTTTCCTTCTCTTTTCTGCCTTTTGTCTTCCAAAGCCTACAGCATGAAACTTTTAGGTATGTGAGGAACCCTCAAATCCCAAGCAGTGAGCTCCCTTTTCCAGGAGTCTGGCCCAGAGCTAGCCTCAGTCCACCCAAGCTCCTTACCCGATGGAAGCAATGGAGTGTCTCCAAAATCTGAGATTGCTACCTGTTTTCCATCCTTGGGTTCTGGTTCTCCTCCCTTCCCTCTTCTCCACAAATTCTAGAGCCACATAGGAAGGCGTGGGGTCATTTCATTTCAGTGTGTATTAATCAGGTTAAGCTAACCACTACATCAGATAAACCCTGTTTAGAAGCCTCATAGTGGTGATTTTTGAATTGAGGGTTAGCGATGCTCAGGGTTCAAAGTCCTTTGCTTGGATATTATAGCTGGCATATGAGAAAAGAAAGAGTATGGAGCCAGTAGGTGGCATGATGGTTAAGGCACTGGACTTTCACAAGGCTGACCACGGTTCTAGTCCTGGACCTGAAGGCTTGCTTTCTCACTTTCTCTCTCTCTCTGTCTTTCTCTGGTTGAATTAAAAAAAATAATAACAAAATTTTACAAATAAATAACTCTTTTTTTTTGAGAGATTTTTCACTGTAGGGCACGTGCGCTCGCCAGACAGAGAGAGACATAGAGACAGAAAGTGAGAAATCACCCCCCAGGGGGGATGGTCACGCCGCAATCCCTTCTCCTCCATTCTCCTCTCGGGATCTTGGGCACGCACGCACACGCGCCCGGCATGAGTTTTAAGCCACCAGGTCCGGGACACGAACCGCGGTCGACTACGTGGGAGTCCAGCGACATAGCCATTACGCTAACTGCTGGTTCCCAATAAATAACTCTTTTTAAAAAGAAAGAGAGAGAGAGACAGCATGAAGTTCAGATCAAGTAGGAGATTTATATTGTCCTAGTAGAATGGCACATCACCTCCATCTACAGCCCAATGACCAGAATTTGGTCATATCTGACTGCAAGGGAGGATGGGAAATGCCATCTTGCTGTGGGTCAAGGAAAAAGGGAAAATGCTTCAGTGAGCACATGGTAGATTCTTCTCCACAGTGGGTAGACGAGACAGCAGACTACTGAACTCGATAAGGACTGTGGCTGGCAACAGCCATAGGATCCCCTAACATCCTGAAGATCTGTTATTTTCTACTGAGGGTTCTAGGTAGAATGGCCACGAGAGGAGCCCATGCCTGAATGGATGAGTGAGATCTGCTGAGAATAGGGAGCAGCTGAGTCTGGCTGTCAAGAGGGTGTTCTTTGGTGGGCTCTGAACATCGCTTAACGGAGTCAGCCTGAGGGTCTCCCTCCAGCCTTTTCCAACCAGGGTAACACGAATGTCCTAAGGCACTACTTGAATGGAATGGATGCACTTCCCCAGCTGTGCATCCGAAACATACCATCTAGAAGTACTAGTTGTACCGTCCTTGGGAGAACTAAGAAGAGTCACTTGTGCAATTTTTCTATCTGTGTGTTCCAGTTGAGGAACCCTAGCTGAGAAACAGCCCGAAGAGATGCAAACAGCATTTTTCGTGAGGCAAATGCTCTGGGCTATGTGTCGCCCCCGCCCCCAGGCTCCCCGTCTCCTGCTCCCTGAAAGGAAACAAACTGATGTCATGAGAAATTCCTTTCTAATAACAGAAACAAATGGGAGGTCTCAGGGGATGGTGCGTATGGAGAGACAGTGGTCGTTTAAGAATGAGAAAACGGCTCCTGCTCAGAGTTCTGGTTAAGTAGGAGGTAGAATTTTTCCAACATCATTTTGAATCAAGAGAGGCACTGAAATCACTTTAGTAAAATCTTTGAGTGGGGAAAAATGTAAAGAAAACAAAATTCAACGAAGGTTGCTTTTCCCCAAGAAAGGCATTAGTCAGGCAGCCGCCAGAGCCAGCCACCTCTCAAGAGCCTGTTTTTCAGTGTCACTGCGGTGACTCTCCATGCTCTGGGTTTTAATTCTAGCCTCTAATCTCAGTCGCTTCTGTGATAAATTAATTGTAATGATAGAGGCCCCAGTTACGAGGGCTGCACCGTTTGCTTGTAATGTGAGCGACAGGTTTAGGGCCTGCTTTATTTAAGATGCTGGGGTAATTACATGGGAGTTAGCATATGCAGGCGGAGATATGATTCATTCTTCTAGCCACAAGCATGACACAGCTGTTTGCAGGATAAAATAGGGGAACCGTGTTGTTACAAAATGTTCCCCTTATTATACCTCATTAAAAACAAGGCTGTGATAAGTCAGGACTGGCAATGAAGAAAATCTATGGCCCCTCTGTAAAACCTGATAGGAGAGGGCCTTTGGGCTGTGCTGTGTCATTTTATTTTTTATTTATTTATATATTTTTTATTTTTTTGTCCTTTCTCTGACTCTTCTCTCCCTGTTATTCAGCAACTCACTGAATACTTAGGGGAAGGAACAGCCTCCCCCGACCCTCTTCCTTTCTTCTTCTGAAATAGGGGCTGCCCGCTCCCTGCCTTAGCTAAAGCTGAGCATTTTCAGAAAGACAGAGCATTTGCTCAGAACAAAAGGAGGGGGGGTCTTTTTTGGAGACCTGTCCCAATTTTGTCCTCATCACCTTCAACAGGAGCACATAGGCCGAGAGAGTTCAGAGGCTCCTGCAGGGCCAGAGCTTCAAAGTCAGAGAAAATCACCGGCAAAAGACAGAGAGGCTTCTTCCTTTCAAGAGACAGACATGAGCTCTCTTCCCCCATCATCTTCCTTTTTAAAAATAACTTTAAAAATTGAAATGAATTTTGGCCTCATTTTCCTTGTTCTTTTTTTCTCTCTCCAAGGGAACTAGTGAGAGTTTAAGCCAACACACAGAATAACATTGAACCATAGACCCAACGCCAAATAAATCGGGCTGTTCTTTATCAAAATGGATGGTTAGGAAGGATAGGAGCTACCGTGTAGAAAATAGTCTCCAGCAAGCGCTGTGGAGAGCCATTCTAGAAGAACTGTACCATGAGACACACTTGTGTCTGTTCAACAGGAAAGCCCTCCTGAGAAGCCATAGCTCTTAATGGTTAAGAGTGGAGACTGGGAAGCCAGACTGCGTGGGTTCAGACTGATGCTCCACCACTTCTTAGCTGTGTGGCCTTGGGAAATTTGAGTCAGTATCTCCAAACCTCAATCTTCACTATCTATAAAATGAAATTGGGAATACTATTACCCATCTCAAGGGGTATTACAAGGAATGAGTGGTATTGTCCATATGAAGACCTTAGACCAATGCGTGGTAAACAAGTGTTCAGTAACTGTTAACTATTATTGTCAGTTATATAATTAATAGCAACAAGCAGCTTTCGACCAGGCTGTGTTTATGATTTGAAAGGATAGTTTAAAAATAAAATTGGCAGGGCCAGCATCTAAGCTAATGGTTAAGGGAGCCTGATTCCATATTGCCAACCACAGTTTGAATCCCACTTCCTGGCAGCTTGAAAAACATGCTAGGCTCATGTGCCTATATGCCCCAAATCCCAACAGGATGGAGAAATGCAGAGGGATTGCAATATGACCATACCGCATCAGGTGTACTTTTACCCCCTCCTTTTTTCTCTCTCTGTGAGAGTGTATGTGCCCTCTGGCAATTAAAAAATAATTAATCAAGGCCGGCAGGTGGTTAAGATCCTGAACTCCCACGTGGCTGACTGCTATTCAAGTCCTGGACCTGGCGGCTTGCTTTCTCACTTCCCTTTCTCTCTTGCTCTGTCTTTCTCTGATAAAAATGTTTAAATAATAATAATAAATAAAATGAAATTAATAAGTTTTTATAAAAATTAATTAATAAAATAAGATTGTGGTACTCCTGGCGTGTCTGCACCCACCTACAATCCTGGCTGACTGGAAGACAGAGAAGGATTGCTATGTGGAAAGACCCTGTCAGAGGTACTTGTCCCTCTTCCTTTCTCTCTCTTTTCCTCTCTCATGAAAGAAATAAGTAAAATAAGCTTTAAAAAGTAAATAGATAAAAATAAAATTCTAGTTGCTACAACAGAAGTAAGGACTATAACCTGATTTGTGATACATCCTCAGCATGTGGGCTTTGGGGACACGGTCAAAATTTAGGTTAGAGATGCAGAGAGGAAATTCTATGACATTCTTGTCGTTTGAGTTATAAACCAAAGACTTCACTGAACGTTTAGCCTTACCATATATGATGCACTCTGCCATGTCTGTGCTGACATGTTCTGTGTTCTAGTCTATTGTGTTTCATTAAGCAGTACTGATTACCACTCTAAGCTAATATCACCCTCCAGTAATAGAGCTCATTTTGCAAGAGATGAGCCCTGGGTTAGTATTCCTAAAATACTTGTTGAATTGAGGTAACTATTCTTCTACTCTGGAGAAATGGTGGCATATGGAAAGGAACAAATGAGCATGGCATGTTTTGGATACAGACAATTTTTTGGTTTTGTTTTTGTTTTTAAATAATTATTTTGCTTAAATTTACTTTGTATTATTTTTTAATTTGACTGAGACAGACAGAGAGAGAAAGAAAGGGAAAGTGAGAAAGCAAGCCACCAGATCTGATACTCAAACCTCAATCAGTCACATGGGAGTCCAGTGCCTTCACCACCACACCACCTGCTGGCCCTTATTTTTGCTTTTGTTTAGAGATGGTCTCACTATGTCATGGTCTTCCTGCCTTAGCCTCCCAAGTAGCTGGGACTTAAAGCACATGCCATTGTGCCAAACTTCTTCGGATGAGCTTGGACTCAAACCTGGACCTCCCATGTACCTCAGCCTAACAGGTTCAAGCAGTGCGTGCTACTGCATCTGAGGCAACAGCAAGCTTTTAAATATTGCTAGAAGCCCAGCCTCTGTGACAGAGTCAGAAGTAATAGTATTCTGAACTGCAAAGCCGGAAGCCACGTGCCAACTGCAGTTCTAGTTCCTAGCCCAGTCAGCCTAAAAACTCACTAGGCCTGTCCACATATGTTCAGGATCCTGACAGGCTGGAGGACTGAAGGAAGGGGACTGCAGCATGACCAGACCCTGTAGAAGGATATGCTTCTCTCTCTCTCTTTTTCTCTCATGTGCATACATACTCTGTCATGAATAATAATAATAATAATAAAATACTGATGCTGAAGAGGTAGGCAGGAGCCACATCATTTAAAATCTGATATATATCAATAGTGCAAGTAAGTAGGATCAGACAAGCTTAAATACTAAGAGAAGAGATGACGAAGATTTATGGATAACTGTATTATGAAATAGAAGGTGGCAAATGCCATCAGAACAGTTCCAGTTAGTTATAGGAGTTCAGAGGAAGATGAACTGGCTTTCAGCTGGGAGCTCCTGGTGTTCCTCAGGATTCTATCCTACATATTGCTCCTTCATTTATTTATGCAGTGAACACTTATTGAGTTCCCACTATGTGCTAGGCACTCTCCTTTGGCTCTCATCCATCTCCCTATTTTTAACTACATGAAGATGACTTGGATATTTGGCCGCCTGTTGAACATCTTTTAGCATAAAAAAGCTAAAGCCTGTTTCTCAACATCTCAAAGTCCCAGTGCATCTCTTTGGCCTTGGTTTGTGTCCACGTCCAAGCTGATCATTAAAGCCAGGCAGGAATAATGTTCTAATTGTCTTATGCTGGAGTCATTATCTATTACCCTGAAGTTGGATTAAGGAGTAAAATCTGTTTCACAGAGTCCCATAGGCTGAGGATGGGGCAGAGAGTGGTCCTGAATACCCCATTTTGTTTCACTGCTCTGAGTCTTGACTCACACTATTTCCACTGCCTGGGAAACAGTCTTTCATCACTTTGCCAGACTGATACGTTACTATTTGTCTTTGGAAATCCTATTCCATTATTAATGCCATTGTGAAATCTACTCTATTAAAGCTAAGTATTTTGTTTTCTGTATTTTTTTTCCCTTTAAACATAAGTCTATCCTTGAATTTATCAAATTATGTATTTCTGGGTTATCTCCTGCACTGTACGGTGAATTACTTCAGTGCAGAGACTGTTTTGGACATCTTTATATTCCCAACTCTCAGTTTGAGAAAAACAGATACAACTGTTTATTAAACTAAACTGTAAATAAGACTAGTTGGGCAGCAGAATGTGAGATCCATTAGAAATGGGGATGCTGGGGGCCAGCAGATGTGGTGGTTAAGTGCTGGACTCCCACATGGTTGACTATAGTTCAAGTCCTGGACCTGGCGACTTGCTTTCTCACTTTCTCTCTGTCTCTCTCTGGTCAAATTAAAAAGTGATAATAAATAAAGTTAAATAAATAATTATTTTTTACAAAAAGAAAGGGGGATACTGAATATGTTTCTTAGAGATAATGAAAGATAAGAAATAATGATCAGGGCCAGCAGGTGGCAATGTGGTTAAGGCACTGGGCACTCCTACATGGCCAACCATGGTTTGAGTCCTGGACCTGGTGGCTTGCTTTCTCACTTTCCCTCTCTCTGTTTCTCTCTCTCTCTCTCTCTGGTTAAAATAAAAAAATAAAAAGAATAAATACATAAAATAAAAAATAAATAATTATTTTAAAATAAAAGAAGAAATAATAATCAAAGATGAAATCATTGAGCTGGCAGGTAGAGTGGTGGTTAAGGTACTGCACTCCTACATGACTGACTGCAGTTTGAGTCCCAGACCTGGCAGCTTGTTTTCTCATGTTTCCTTTCTCTCTCTCTCTGTCTCTCTCTCGTCAAATTAAAAAATAATAATAATGTTGGGACCAGCAGGTGGCATGG
>NW_006159889.1:2179801-2186193 GCF_000334495.1 Tupaia belangeri chinensis
TCAAATTAAAATAAATGAATAAATAAAATTAAATAATTCTTTAAAATAATAATAATAATGTTAATAATAAGTCACACTTTTTTAAAAATGAAAATAATGAGAGAATTTTGTAAATACATTCTGATGAATAAAAATGAAAACACATATTAAAACTTACGAGATGCAGCTAAATCAGTGCTCAGAGGGAAATGTATCACTGTAAACACTTACATTAAAAAAAGGAAGAAAGCTGTGACCAGCAGATGGCATAGTGGTTATGTCTCTGGGCTCCCACATAGTCAACTGTGGTTCAAGTCCCAGACACGGCACCTTGAAACCCATGCTAGATGTGCATGGTGTGCGTGCCCAAAATCCCAAGAGGAGAAGGGAGGAGAAGGGATTGTGGCTTGATCATTTGCCCTAGGGGGTGATTTCTCACTTTCTGTCTCTCTGTCTCTCTCTAACTCTCCGGCGAGCACAGGTGCCATATAGCAAAAATCTCTCTCTCTAATGAAAAAAAGAAAGCTCTGGGGACCAGCAGATAGTGTAATGGTTACATCACTGGATTCCCACATAGTTGACCGCGGTTTGAGTCCTGGACCTGGCAGCTTAAAACTTATGCCAGGTGTTGGGGACCAGCAGGTGGCGTGGTGGTTAAGGCGCTGGATACTCCCACATGGCTGACCATGGTTCAAGCCCCAGACCTGGTAGTTTGCTTTCTCACCTTCTCTCTCTCTCAATCTCTCTCTGGTCAATTTAAAAATAAATGAATGAATAAATAAAGTTAAATAAATAATTCTTTAAAAAAAAAAAAAAAAACTTACACTGGGCACATGTGTGTATATGACCAAAATCTTAAGAGGAGTATGGATGAGAAAGGATTGCAGCATGGCCATCACCTTAGGAGGTGATTTCTTGCTTTCTGTCTCTCTGGTAAGTGCAGGTGTCTTATAGCAAAAATCTTTCTAAAAAAAATGGTTGGGAGGACCAGCAGATGGTGGGTTGTTAAGGAGCTGGAGACTCCCACATGGCTGACCATGGTTCGAGTCCCAGACTGGTGGCTTATTTTCTCACTTTCTCTCTCTCTCTGTATCTCTTGCTGATCAAAAATTTTTAAAGAATTATTTAACTTTATTTATCCATTTACTTATTTGTTTTAATTCCACCAGAGAGGGACAGAGCGAGAGAGAGAGAAAGTGGAAAAGCAAGCCACCAATTCTGGGACTCGAACCATGGTCAGCTATGTGGGAATCCAGCACTCTCAATCATCACGCCACCTGCCAGCCCCATCGCTTGTCAAATTTTTAAAAAATGAATAAATAAAATTAATTTTAAACGAGGGGGTACAGCAGGTAGCATGGTAGTTAAAGGCACTGGATTCCCACATGGATGACTGCAGTTCAAATCCTAGACACATGTGCTTGCCAGAAAGACAGAGACAGAAAGTGAGTAATCACCCCAGGGAGGATGGCCATGCCACAATCTCTTCTCCTCCATTCTCCTCTCGGGATCTTGGGGATGCACGCAAATGTGCCCAGCATGAGTTTAAGCCACCGGGTCCAGGACTCGAACCGTAGTCGACTACATGGGAATCCAGCAACATAGCCATTACACTATCTGCTGGTCCTATAATTCTTAAAAAAAAAAAAAAAAAAAAAAAAAAACCTAATCATCTCAATAGATACAAATAAATAAATAAATAAACAATTGACAAAATTTACCACCACTTAATAATTAAAATTACCCAATAAAATAGAAATAGGAGGGGACTTCCTCAATGGTGAGAGACTGGATGCATTCCCTCTAAGGAGCAAGACAAGAATGTCCATTCACCACTTCCATTCAAAGTATAGAAGGTCCTAGTCTGGGCAGTTAAGTAGGAAAATGAAATAAATGACATCCTATTGGAAAGAAAGAAGTGAACTCAATATTAAAAAGAGTAACCCAACTTTAAAATGGGCAAAGGATCTGAATAGATAATTCTCTAAAGAAGCTATGTGAATGCTCAATAAGCTCATGAAAAGATGCTCAACATTATTCATCATCAGGGAAATGCAAATCCCACAGTGAGGTTCTACTTTGTACCCATTAAGAGGAATATAAGAAAAAAAAATCAGCTAATAACAACTGTTGGTAAGGAGGTGAAGAATTTGGAACACTCATCCATTCTTGGTGAGAATATAAAATAGTGTAACTACTTCAGAAAATAGTCTGGTAGTTCCTCAAAAAATTAAACAGAGTTACCATTTGACTTAGTAATTCTGCTCCTAGATATATACTCAAAAGAACAGAAATCATATGTCCTGAAGAAGAAATCAATTCATGATGAAATTCCTAAGTTAGGTACCCCAAAGTAATGAATAACCCAAAACCTGTACGTGAATGTCATAGCAGCTTTATTTATAATAACCACACAGCAGAAACAATCCAAATGTTCATCAACTGATAAACTAATAAAATAAATATGATTTATTCATACAATGGGAAGCTTTCAGCCATAAAAAGAATGAAGTACTGATACATGGTATAACATAGATAGATGAACCTTGAATACATCATGCTAATTAAAAGACACCAGACACTAGGGCTAGCAGGTGGCATAGTGGTTAAGGTGCTGGACTCCCATGTGGCCGACTATAGTTCAAGTCCCAAAATCTAAGTCCCAGGCCCAGCTGTCTAAAATTCATGCTGGGTATGTGTACGGACATGCCCCAAATCCCAGGAGAATAGAGAAGGGATTGTGCTATGGCCATGCCTCCTGGGGTGAGGGGTTATTTCTCACCTTCTGTCACCTTCTTTCTCTCTGCTGAGTGCATATGCCCTATAGCAAAAATCTCTCTTAAAAAAAGAAAAGAAAAAAAAGGACACCAGACAATAAAGGACATTTATTGTATGGTTCTGCTTAAATAATATGTCCAGAATAGGCAGATCTATAGAAAGCAGATCAGTAATTTCCCAGGACTGGGGTTATGGGAAGATCAGGGGTGACTTTTTTTTTTTTTTTTTGGGAGGTTTTTTTCTGACGTGTGCTCGCCAGAAAGACAGGGAAAGACAGAGAGACAGAAAGTGAGACATCACCCCTCAGGGGGATGACCATGCCACAATCCCTTCTCCTCCATTCTCCTCTCGTGATCTTGGGCACACATCTGGCGTGAGTTTAAGCCACTGGGTCCAGGACTCGAACTGCAGTTGACTACATGGGAGTCCAGTGACATAGCCATTACACTAACTGTTGGTCCCCAGGGGTGACATTTTAGAGGTATGGATTTGGAGGGAAGATGAAATGTTCTCGAACTTATTGGGATGATGGCTGAACAACTCTTTCAGTACACTAAAATCACTGAATTTTACACTGTAAGTAGATCTGTGTATGGTACATGAATGACATCTCAAAGATGGGGTTTTTTGTTTGTTTTTTAAAGAAAAATTTGAGACCAGTTGCTGGTATAGCAGTTATGTCACTGAACTCCCACATAGCTGACCATGGTTCAAGTCCTGGACCTGGCAGCTTGAAACTCATGCCAGGCACATGTGTGTTCATACCCAAAATCCTGAGAGGAGAAGAGAGGAGAAGGGATTGCTGCATGACCATTCACTCTGGGAGGTGATTTCTTGCTGTCTCTCGGGCAAGTGTACATGCCCTCTAGCAAAAATATCTCTAAAAAAAAAAAAAAAGAAAAAAATCATAAGGCTTGGAATAGGACAGTAATGGCAGGGATAGAGAAGAAGGGACAAACTAAAGAGAGATTGCAGGGCTAAAGAATCTGCTGGATTTAGCCAAAAATTTGATTTATGAACAAGTGAGAAGAAGTCAACTCATGATGAAATTCTTAAGTTAGGTACCTAGGAGTAATAGATAGCATCATTAATAGAAACAGGAAGGTCTTTTTTTTTTTTTTAAAGTAGATTAGTTGGCAAAATTAATACTTTCAGATCACTGCAGTGCTTGGTACAAAACAAGTGAAAATTAAATAATTAATTAATTAAGCTAGTGCTAGGCACTAAGGGTATAGTCAGACTGCCTTCAAAGAATGTGTGCTCTGGGGGCCAGCAGGTGGCTTGATGGTTACGGTTTGGACCCCACATGGCCCACTGTTGTACAAGTCCCGGACCTGGAGTCTTGAAACTCATGCCATGTGCTTGTGGGTGTGTGCTCAAAATCCCAGGAGGAGAATGGAGGAGAAGGGACTGTGGTGTGGCCATTCCCCCTGGGAGGTGATTTTTCTCTGTCTGTCTGTCTCTCCAGTGAGCACATGCACCCTATAGCAGAAATCTCTCTCTAAAAAAAGAATGTGTGATCTAATGGGAATATAGACATCTTATTAAAAAGTAGTTATAGGGGCTAGCAGGTGGCGTGGTGTTTAAGGCACTCGGCCCCCACATGGCCGGACCTGGTGACTTGCTTTCTCAGTCTCTCTCGTGAGTACGTATACCCTATAGCAAATAAATAATAAGAATAAATAGAATTAAATAAATAATTCTTTTAAAAAATAGTTTACTATAAAATTGGTTAATGTTTGGATGGGCTGATACAAATTGCTCTAGAAGCATGGATTGATAGGGGAATCTAATCTAGTTTAGAGAGTGAGAAAGACCTAAATGATGGAGTTAGCTAGGCTTGGGGAACTGAGCTAGGGAGACACTTTGGTAAGGAGGACAATGAGCTTCCTCAAGCAGAATAAGCCTTGGGCATATTGGCCCTGAGGTAAAAGTACAACCAAAAGTAGATCCGGATAGCGAGAGCACCGGAAAGGCAGAGATCCATTTAGTTCACTGCTATATCCCAGCATTTAGAATGGTGTCCAGCATGCAGTAAGCACTCAGTATGTTTATTGAATGAATGAGTGGATAAATGGATGGATGAAACAGTGATAAGATATGATGCCAGAGAAGTAGACAAGGGTCTGTTCCAGTGGGCCTTTGTAAGCCTTGCTAAGAAGCTCTGACTGAATTCTGAAGACAATGAGAAGCCATTGAAGCATTAGAAGGAGCCGTATGACTGCAAGAGGGAAAATGAAAAGTAGCTTAGGGAAGCCAGAGTGACAGGGTGACCTTCCACAGAGATGGAAGGACAAATCAATGTGAAGGAAGGAGAGACAGAATGAGTGCAACTGTTGACATACTGAATGCCCATGGGAAAGCCTGGTGAAGAAGTTGAGGGTAATTTTTTTTTTGGCAGTGTGTGTGTGTGTGTGTGTGTGTGTGTGTGTGTGTGTGTGTGTATTGCAAAGTGAGAGTTTACTGAAGGAGAAGAAGGAAAAACAGAACTACCAAGAAGGGAGGAGTCCCAGAAAATGGGTTGCCTGGGTAATGGCAATTTTACCAGGGTGGAAATCAGAAGGATGTGGGCTGGTGAAGTGAGAGTCTCTACTATTTAGATGGTAACTGAAGCTGTATAAGTGGGAGTCTAGTGGGAGTAATGAGCTATCTCTGGAAGAGGGATGCGTAGGCATGAGAATGAATGAGTGAATGAATGAACGATATGCAAAAGCCTGCTGTGAGTAGCTTTGGCTACAAACTGTAGGATGATGAATGCTAAGGAGAGAAGGGAAGCCTTAAGTTAATGAACCAGCACTCCCTCCCAATCCTAAACTGCAGAGCTGGGTCTGAGGGAAGAAAGCTGTGCCCCAGAGTAGGCAAGGGTGACTTGCCACACCAGCAGTTCCAACTTTTCACCCTTGCCCTTTGCCACCTCCACACTAGCATGGCTGTGCAGCCCGGTGTAATGGATTTGTGTGCAGTGGGCTGATGGCCCAGAGCACAGCTCTTATTCTAGTTCTTCCCCTCCACCACAACACTGAGACAGCTTCCCCTGTTCACCTGGCATGTTGCTAAAATTAAAAGTTAATCAAGCATATTCACTTGGGGATGCTGAATAATTTTGCAGCCCACCCCAGAGAGCAGGGAATTGCTGGGGCAGATGACTGTAGAATGAGAGCTCCACTTCCTGTGGTCCTTCTCCTAGCTCCTGATGGATGGAATCAGTGGTGCCCCTCCTACCAACCTGGTTGTTGCCTCAAAGGTGAAGAGTCTTGGTCAGTAAGGTCTCCTCTGTGACACTGGCCTGGGGGTGAAGGCAGAAGCTCAGGGATGATTTCTCCTTTGGCCAATTCTGTCCTTTTCCCCAGATGTAGAGTGAAGGTTACACTAGTGTCACCTTTCGAATGAATTCTGGGGCTTAGAGCCCACGATTACTAAGGCATCTCTGGGGATTCCATGAAAACAATGCCATTATGGGGAACCAGCAGTTAGCGTAATGGCTATGTCGCTGGACTCCCACGTAGTCGACCGCGGTTCGCGTCTCGGACCCGGTGGCTTAAATCTCACGCCGGGCGCGTGTGCGTGCGTGCCCAAGATCCCGAGAGGAGAATGGAGGAGAAGGGATTGCGGCGTGACCATCCCCCCGGGAGGTG
>NW_006159889.1:2194146-2216549 GCF_000334495.1 Tupaia belangeri chinensis
TTTTTTTTTTTTTTAAAGTAGATTAGTTGGCAAAATTAATACTTTCAGATCACTGCAGTGCTTGGTACAAAACAAGTGAAAATTAAATAATTAATTAATTAAGCTAGTGCTAGGCACTAAGGGTATAGTCAGACTGCCTTCAAAGAATGTGTGCTCTGGGGGCCAGCAGGTGGCTTGATGGTTACGGTTTGGACCCCACATGGCCCACTGTTGTACAAGTCCCGGACCTGGAGTCTTGAAACTCATGCCATGTGCTTGTGGGTGTGTGCTCAAAATCCCAGGAGGAGAATGGAGGAGAAGGGACTGTGGTGTGGCCATTCCCCCTGGGAGGTGATTTTTCTCTGTCTGTCTGTCTCTCCAGTGAGCACATGCACCCTATAGCAGAAATCTCTCTCTAAAAAAAGAATGTGTGATCTAATGGGAATATAGACATCTTATTAAAAAGTAGTTATAGGGGCTAGCAGGTGGCGTGGTGTTTAAGGCACTCGGCCCCCACATGGCCGGACCTGGTGACTTGCTTTCTCAGTCTCTCTCGTGAGTACGTATACCCTATAGCAAATAAATAATAAGAATAAATAGAATTAAATAAATAATTCTTTTAAAAAATAGTTTACTATAAAATTGGTTAATGTTTGGATGGGCTGATACAAATTGCTCTAGAAGCATGGATTGATAGGGGAATCTAATCTAGTTTAGAGAGTGAGAAAGACCTAAATGATGGAGTTAGCTAGGCTTGGGGAACTGAGCTAGGGAGACACTTTGGTAAGGAGGACAATGAGCTTCCTCAAGCAGAATAAGCCTTGGGCATATTGGCCCTGAGGTAAAAGTACAACCAAAAGTAGATCCGGATAGCGAGAGCACCGGAAAGGCAGAGATCCATTTAGTTCACTGCTATATCCCAGCATTTAGAATGGTGTCCAGCATGCAGTAAGCACTCAGTATGTTTATTGAATGAATGAGTGGATAAATGGATGGATGAAACAGTGATAAGATATGATGCCAGAGAAGTAGACAAGGGTCTGTTCCAGTGGGCCTTTGTAAGCCTTGCTAAGAAGCTCTGACTGAATTCTGAAGACAATGAGAAGCCATTGAAGCATTAGAAGGAGCCGTATGACTGCAAGAGGGAAAATGAAAAGTAGCTTAGGGAAGCCAGAGTGACAGGGTGACCTTCCACAGAGATGGAAGGACAAATCAATGTGAAGGAAGGAGAGACAGAATGAGTGCAACTGTTGACATACTGAATGCCCATGGGAAAGCCTGGTGAAGAAGTTGAGGGTAATTTTTTTTTTGGCAGTGTGTGTGTGTGTGTGTGTGTGTGTGTGTGTGTGTGTGTGTGTATTGCAAAGTGAGAGTTTACTGAAGGAGAAGAAGGAAAAACAGAACTACCAAGAAGGGAGGAGTCCCAGAAAATGGGTTGCCTGGGTAATGGCAATTTTACCAGGGTGGAAATCAGAAGGATGTGGGCTGGTGAAGTGAGAGTCTCTACTATTTAGATGGTAACTGAAGCTGTATAAGTGGGAGTCTAGTGGGAGTAATGAGCTATCTCTGGAAGAGGGATGCGTAGGCATGAGAATGAATGAGTGAATGAATGAACGATATGCAAAAGCCTGCTGTGAGTAGCTTTGGCTACAAACTGTAGGATGATGAATGCTAAGGAGAGAAGGGAAGCCTTAAGTTAATGAACCAGCACTCCCTCCCAATCCTAAACTGCAGAGCTGGGTCTGAGGGAAGAAAGCTGTGCCCCAGAGTAGGCAAGGGTGACTTGCCACACCAGCAGTTCCAACTTTTCACCCTTGCCCTTTGCCACCTCCACACTAGCATGGCTGTGCAGCCCGGTGTAATGGATTTGTGTGCAGTGGGCTGATGGCCCAGAGCACAGCTCTTATTCTAGTTCTTCCCCTCCACCACAACACTGAGACAGCTTCCCCTGTTCACCTGGCATGTTGCTAAAATTAAAAGTTAATCAAGCATATTCACTTGGGGATGCTGAATAATTTTGCAGCCCACCCCAGAGAGCAGGGAATTGCTGGGGCAGATGACTGTAGAATGAGAGCTCCACTTCCTGTGGTCCTTCTCCTAGCTCCTGATGGATGGAATCAGTGGTGCCCCTCCTACCAACCTGGTTGTTGCCTCAAAGGTGAAGAGTCTTGGTCAGTAAGGTCTCCTCTGTGACACTGGCCTGGGGGTGAAGGCAGAAGCTCAGGGATGATTTCTCCTTTGGCCAATTCTGTCCTTTTCCCCAGATGTAGAGTGAAGGTTACACTAGTGTCACCTTTCGAATGAATTCTGGGGCTTAGAGCCCACGATTACTAAGGCATCTCTGGGGATTCCATGAAAACAATGCCATTATGGGGAACCAGCAGTTAGCGTAATGGCTATGTCGCTGGACTCCCACGTAGTCGACCGCGGTTCGCGTCTCGGACCCGGTGGCTTAAATCTCACGCCGGGCGCGTGTGCGTGCGTGCCCAAGATCCCGAGAGGAGAATGGAGGAGAAGGGATTGCGGCGTGACCATCCCCCCGGGAGGTGATTTCCCGCTTTCTGTCTCTATGTCTCTCTCTGTCTGTCTGGCGAGCGCACGCGCCCTATAGCGAAAACCTCTCCAAAAAAAAAACAATGCCATTATGGTGGACATTTGTTATGTCTGCCTCATCCATTCCAATGATGAGCACCTTGCCTGCAGTCCAGACACTTTCCTCAGGATGTTGATTCTTGGCACATATGTATGTGATAACCTTCCCCCACCACACACACACATATTTCTACCTATTCTTAGAGACTAAGTTCCTCCTGTATAAAATCACCTGTCCTTTATGCTCAGGAACCTTCATCTGCCTGCGCAGGATAACCTTCGTTGAACACCAGGTCTCATCAGAGTATGATCAGACTCCTGTGCATGGTGATTTCTCTCAGCCACCACTGTGTGTGGCATGTGCTCTATTGCCCTGTCACCACCATATGACCATCCCTTTCTTTGGCCTTAGTGTTGTTTTAATGTACGAGAGCATCTCCCCATTCGAGTCCTGCTGCATAAAGGCCAGGAGTGTATGATTATCCCTACTCCCTTTCCTTAGTAGTTGATAATCACCCCGTTCTCCCAAATCCAACCATTCTTTCATTCTTGGGCTCATTTACTATCTATCAACACATTTATTGAGCATTTTCTATACTGCCCCCAGAGCCCTCTCTTATTTCTCCCTTCTTTCTGCTAATATAGAAGTGCCTACTAAATTCTTGAGATAAATCTTTCTCCAAAGTTAATAATGTCCCTTCCTTTCACTCACCTCAATTTCCAAGGGGTCCTGACTGGTCCCACATGGAAAGGTGCTTGAACTTGCACATCAAACAGAAACCAGCTAGAGAAGCTTGTGCTTGCACATCAAACAGAAACCAGCTAGAGAAAAGCCTGCCCTAGCCACGGGGCTTGCTGGAAGCGGTGGGTCAGCAGCGGCCTGGCCTCACCTTGGCTCTGATAGAAGTTTCTTCCCTGGACTCAGGCATGCCAGAGGAAGCCAGCATTTACTATGAAACAGATTTGGTGGGTGATGAACATTCCTGTTTCTTTAGTTTTTTTCTTAAAAGAATTATTTAATTTTATTTATTATTTTTCTTCAATATGACCACAGAGACAGAGAGAGAAAAAGAGATAGTGAGAAAACAAGTCACCAGATCCGGGATTTGAACCACGGTCAGCCATGTGGGAGTCCAGTGTTTCAACCACCACACCATCTGCCAGCCCCTCTTCCATTTATAGATCCATCCTCCCAAATTACATTTCTTCTGGGTTCCAGGAAGAGGAGGACCCCACTGGCAGGTGTGACATGGCAACACATTCACCATATGCCGTCATAAGCTCGGCTCTCAGACACGTACAGCCTTAGCACCAAATTCTGCCCAGAGTCTACCAGGACCAATCTCATCATGCTCTCTGTTTGCTTCACTCTCCACAAAAGCCCTGACTCCAGGAATCCTTTATTACCTGAACTGTCATTCCTGGGGGACTCTGCGTACCCCACAATCTAGTGATTCTCCACCTTACCCACATATTGGACTCTCTGAGGAAGTCTTAGAAAATACTTATACTGTTGGGCTGTGGTCCTCCAAGCTTCCGATGGATGGGGTCAGTGGTGCCCCCTCCTCCCGACCTGCCTATTTCCTCAAAGGTGGAGAGTCTTGGCCAGTAATGTCTCCTCTATGACCCTGGCCTGGAATGAAGGCAGGACCTCTGGGATGAGTGGAAGCACTGTGCACTGGGAGCCAGGTGCCACATGGCTGACCATGGTTTGAATCCCAGCCCCAGTAGCTTGAAAAATATGCCAGGTACATGTGCGTGCATGCCCAAAATCCTGACAGGAAGCTGGAAGAGGGGACAAGATTGCTACATGATCATGCCCAGGTGGTCTTTCTCCTCTCTGGTGAGCATATGCACACTCTGGCAATAAAAGAGAAATACTCATATCCTTAAAGCCCCTGTCTCTGCCAGATCGTGATTTGATTGATTCTGGAGTGCAGCCTTGATACTGCGAATTTTAGAGTTCTCTTGGTGATTCTTTTTTTTTTTAAACAACTGTTGGTATTTTAATTTTATTTATTTATTTATTTATTTTTCTTTTAAAGATTTTTGCTATAGGACACATGTACTCGCCAGAGAGACAGAGAGATAAAAAGGGAGAAATCACCCCCAAGGGAGGATGGCCACACCACAGTCCCCTCTCCTCCATTCTCCTCTTGGGATTTTGGGCACGCATGCACATGTGCCCACTGGCCACCTCTTGGCAATTCTAATGTTGTGCAGCCAGATTGAGCAACACCATTAAGACCCCAATTCTGCCCCCTTCAGCTCCCACAATCCATCAAATTTTCCTATACCAGTGATTCTTAAACTTGATCATCGAGTCATTCAATAGAGTTTATTAAAACACAGATTGGGGGTGGGGCCAGCAGGTGGAATGGTAGTTAAGGACGCTGGACTCCCACATGGCTGACTGTGGTTCAAGTCCTGGATCCGGCAACTTGCTTTCTCTCTCTCTCTCTCTCTCTTTTTCTCTCTCACTCTGTCCCTCTCTGATCAAATGTAAATAAATAAATAAGGGACCAACAGCGTAGTGGCTATGTCGCTGGACTCCCATATATTCAACCGTGGGTCGCGTCCCGGACCCGGTGGCTTAAAACTCACACGTGCGTGCCCCGGATCCCGAGAGGAGAATGAAGGAGAAGGGATTGCGGCGTGACCATCCCCCCTGGGGGGTGATTTCTTGCTTTCTGTCTCTATGTCTCTCTCTGTCTGTCTGGCGAGCGCACGTGCCCTATAGCAAAAAGCTCTCCAAAAACAAAAAAAAATCAATCTTGTCCACCTTACTTTTGTAAGAGGCGGTTAAAAAATGCTTGGGGAGCCAGCAGGTGGCGAGGTCGTTGCGACATTAGACTCCTTCATGGCTGACTGTAATTGGAGTCCCTGACTTGGCAGCTTTCTTTCTTTCTCTCTTTCTCTCCCTCTCTCTCATGAGCACACAATGCCCTATAGTAATTTTTAAAATGACAATAATGAATTAAATAAAATAAATAAATAATTCTTTAAAAAGCACACACACAGGAACAGCAGATGGCATAATGATTGCATTGCTGGACTCCCACATAGTCAACTGCAGTTCGAGTCCTGAACCCAGTGGCTTAAACTCACATTGGGTGCATGTGCATGCGTGCTCAAGATCCTGAAAGGACAATGGAGGAGAAGGGTTTACATCTGGCCATCCCGGATGTAAGGAGGGGGGAGTGATTTCTCACTTCTGTCTGTCTCTTTCTGGTGAGCACACACATCCTATAGCAAAAATCTCTCTTAAAACACACACACACACACACACACACACACAGGTTGCTGAGCCCCACTTCCAGAGTTTCTGACTTCTAGAGTATGGCCTGAGGATTTGCATTTCTAACAAGTTCCCAAGTGTTGTTGATACTGTTGTTTCAAGGACCATTTCCAGTTCTCTGCTGTCTGGGTTCCTTGACCTCCTCTTTCATTTAATGAACTTGTCCTCCATCCTACCTCAGTCACAGACTCCAAGGCTCATCTGTCATTACCCATAGCTATCCCCCTGTGCAATATCCATTCTAAGCATCCTGCCCTCCAATCAGCAGTCTGCTCTTTGCAGTGCCCCAATTCCAACCCCAGTGGAGCTATACTCCACTGAGTGCACCACGCTTCACCCCATCATGCCCCACCTTTTCTCCTAGCCCAGCTTAGATTCCATGGCCTACTACTTCCTTGTTCCCTTGCATATTCCCTCAACTGATGATCTTGCCCCTTTTTCTTTTGTTATACTCTCCTAACCCTAGTGAAGTCCACCTCTTGCATCTTGTGTCTCATTTAACCAAGAAAGTAGGAGCTAACTTCCACCTGCTCCCACCGTCTCTAGGGGCAGCTCGTTTGTGTCTGTACCATGGTTCAGCTTTCTCTCCTGTTACTGTGGTGACTGGTCATGCTTCTTCACTTCGTTTATGCTCTGGTCCCATTCCTTCTCATTCCTTAAGGACCCTGTTCTAGCAACTGTTGCCCAAATCCATGCAGGACTCTGTTCTAGCAACTGTTGCCCAAACCCATCCACATCTGCAATTGCATCAAATTTTCTTTCTTGATGGGTTCATTTCTATCAGGACAAAAACATGGTGATTTCTAAAAACCTCCCATTGACTCCACTTCCCTCTATGGCTGCTTCTCCATTTCTCTGTTCCCCTTTGAGTCCTCCTCTCCACTCTCACTTGAAACTTCTCTAGTCTGATTTTCCCCTAACCTTCCTTTGAAAGGGCTTTTTGGTGTTTTGTTTTGTTTTGGGTTTGTTTTTGTTTTTGTTTTTAGTTTATTTATTTCTTCTGTGAGTGGGAGAGAGGCAGAGAGAAACAACACCCCCAGAAGGATTTTGATGTTGGAATTCACTCCCAGCTTTCAGCCAGCCCTGATCATGGGTAAGTGTGAGCCCAGCATACACAGGGATGTCTCTCCATACAAACTGAACTTTCCCATGTGAGAACGCCTCGCACAGTGGCTTGCTTTACTGCTGCACAACTGTCTAGCCCTTCAAATGGCTTTTATGAAGGTCACCATTGACTTTGGTTGCCAAATCCAGCAGCTAATCCTCAGTCTGTATCATACTCAACCTCCCATTCTCTCCTTGGAGAAACACTCTCCACTTGGCTTCTGAGGTACTTTTCTTGCTTTATACGCCTTCTACCTCACTGCTTGCTCCTCTCTTGCTGCTTCCTCCTCCTCACTCTGACCTCTATATGCTAGAGTACCCTTGGACTTGGTCCTCAGATTTCCTTTCTCCTTTTTTTTTTTTTTTTTTTGAGAGGTTTTTCACAATAGGGCGTGTGCACTCACCAGAAAGACAGAGAGAGACAGAGAGACAGAAAGCAAGAAATCACTGCCCCCCAGGGGGGATGGCCACGCCACAATCTCTTCTCCTCCATTCTCCTCCGGGGATCTTGGGCATGCACACACGCGCCTGGCGTGAGTTTAAGCCACTGGATCGGGGGCTCGAACCACGGTCAGCTACATGGGAGTCCAGTGACATAGCCATTATGCCAACTAGCCTCACTTCCAGGGGATTTCACTCAGTCAGGGCTCCTCTACCTGCTCTGTGCTGGTGACTCCAAAGCTGTTGTCATTAGCCCGGATCTCCACTGAGCATCACACTCAACGTACCCAATTGCTTAGTCTCCACTTCTGTGTCTAGTAAGCAGCTCAAATTAATAAGTCTAAGACTGAACTGATTCTTCTAACGACACATACCCATATATGTATCTCACTCCTGCTCTTTCTGTCTTCCATTTGGATCAGGCCCCAAACCCTGAAGTCATCCTCAACTCCTTTCTCTGGCACTCTCTGCACAACCTATCAGCAAATCCTGTTGGTTTTACCATCAGAATTTATCCAAAATCTGCACCCTTCTCTCCATCTCTACCACACCCTGGTCCAGGCCACCATTTCTTTCACCTCGAGAATTCCGATAGTCTCCTAAAGTCTTTCCACTTCTACCCTTGACCTGGGACTTTTTAATATGTACATCAAATTCTGTGACTCCTGTGGCTTCCCCTCATTCAGAATAAAGCCCAACCCCCTTGTAAAGGCATGGGGACCTTTCCACCATCCAGCCTTCCTACTTCTCTCCCATCTCACACTTCATGCTCTATGCTGTTCCCCTTGGTCTCTCTGCTTCAACCTTTCTGTCCTGTTCCTTAATCGACCACACTGGGCCTTTGCTCTTGGCATTCCCGCAAGCTGAAATTCTCTTTTCCAGACACTCCCTCACTAGGTTTTCTGTCTAAGTTCTGACTGTATCAGGAAACTTTCCATGACACATCCCCACCTAACCTCATCCAACACAATCCCCCCTGGCACTCCCTGGCCCCTTTTCTTCCTCTGTGTTTTTTGGTATAGACGTATGTATGCAATATTGTGTATTGATTTTTCCCCACCCAGTGGAAGATGAACTCTGTGAGGAGGACTTTATTTTGTCCACCACTGTTTCTCCAATGAGCACATGATAGATGCTCAATAAATACTTTTTGGATAAATTAATTAATTGAAATGTGTAGGTCTGTCCTCCCAGGTGACTGCAGCCCTGTATGGGGAGGTGCCCCTGGGCTGCCTTTCTGTTTCCTAATAGCCTCCTGGCTACCACCTGGGCTCCCTCCTCTCCCCAGAGCCTGCCAGACTATTCTAATTGCTCCTGCTATGGAGGGAGGGAGTTGGTCTCTAAAGAGAGAGGAGGGAGGGAGGAGCTCCATCTGGTGTCCTGGAAGATAAGGGAGTAAGCTTGGGTCTGCTGTTCTGGGTCCACCGTGATCCACAGGCAGGCTGGGGAGCCACCAGGCCAGGCACCTTTCTGTCATAGACTAGCTCAGTGCTCTTCACCTCTCTTGTCAGGACGGTGGCCTAGAGGCCACACAGAAGCCCCCATTTCTCTTGGTTTGACCAACTAAGCAGGACCCAGCACAAGGCCTTCAGGCTGCAGAAGGCAGTGGGGGTGGGGGTGGAGGGAGACAATAGGAGAGCCCAGAGCCCTCTCCTTTTGCACCAGCCTGAAGTGATACAATGATACAAAGGGAGAGTCTTGTGCTTCTGGAAAGGGGGTGGGAAGGGTCCTTTGTCCTGCTATTTTATACATTGCTGGGAGTGGGGGGCTGGGGGTGGTAAGCGCTGTCAATATGGGGAGGAGCAGAGAGTGGTGCAGAGGCCCTGGAAAGTTTTTGAATTTCAATCAGGTTGGCTTTGAAAGAGTTTGGCTTTTGTTGAAAGAAAGAGAAAGGTTACTGCTAAAGTTGAGGGGGAGGGAATGGATTCTGAAGATGGAGTCCAGTTTGCAGGCTGGTCTGCTCGGGGACATCAGGCTGGCAGAGAGGCAGGGATGGCAAAGCAGAGGAACAGGGTCCCCTCTCCCTCCAAGAGACCAGCCTGAGGAGTGAGGGTCAGAGGAGCATTGGGCTTCACGGAAATGCCTGGTTGGGAAGGGAAGCAATTTGGGCGGAGCAGGAGTTTCTTCCTTTTAGCAGGTCTTACAGAGCCTTTGACTTTTTAAGCCTGGAAAGAATGAGGTGCCCTCCCTCTCTCCCTTCTTTAACCTCTCCACCCAATCACAGTGGCTGGGCATTTGCCAGGACTGACTTTGTGATGAGGGCAGGTCTCGGCTGGGGTGGGGAATCACTGTTCTCCCTGCTCTCGGCCTCTGTTGACTCTCTTCTGCACTCCAAGTCCTCCAAAAAGAAAACTTAAAAATGTGGAGCTGTTGTGGTCTTTGAAACAGGCAGTGTGTTCTCTTCTTGTAGTGGGGAGAAAAGGTGAATGGATGGGGGAGCTATAGCCATGCAACAAGCTGGAAATCTACAATGCCAAGTCCAGGTGTGAGCACCAGACATCACAGCTCTGTCCTCATGTCTTCGGGGTCTTTCTTTCCCTGAATGTGTGATACGCACACACACTTCAAAAGGCTTCTGGCTTAGGCAGCGTGTTCAGTATTTTGGGAGTCCTAGTGAAGAAGTCTCCAAATGATACCACTCGCTGTTCTTGGCTCCACAAACTATGTATACACCTGCCAGTGATAATCCAGAACTGATCCCAGAACTCCAACTCGGAGATATTTTAGTGGAAAGGATGAAAAGAAGAAAAGAAAATACAGGAATGAGATTATTCTTATTTTTACATTTGCTGAACATCTGCACAGTGTTCAGCCTTGTCTTCGTGGAACAAATATTCATTCATTCGTCGAACAGTTGTTCAGCCTTCCTTGTGTGAGACGTTGTGCCAGGCCTTCGGAGACACAGAGGGAATGAGAACTGCCCCTGCCCTCCAGGAGCTCATTCTAAAACAGAGAACAAACAGAATGCAAATAACTATAATCCAATGAGCTCATAATTATATCCCAGGCCACGCGATATGCCATACCACATAGCACTCCTAACTTCATTTGACGAAGATACTACAGAAAAAATGTGTGAGTTTTTTTTAAGGTTGCATTCACGTTTTTGTCCCTAATGTTGGTGCATTTGAAGTGCCTACTAAGGAGAAGTGTTTCAAAGGAAGCCCCACCAAGCAAGAAAGAGGCCTCGACTCCCAATCCAGGCAAAAGGGGGAAAGAGGCACGTGTCCCTTTTTATGTGCACACCAATCAGCATGCTGGAAAATGTCCATGACTGGGCTGCCCTTCATCCAATGCCACCCTAAAAGTATTTGGCCAGCCTTATTCTCCCTCCAATTTGCAACCGAAATAAATAACCTCAGACCCCACTACTGCTACCATCTCAACCAGGAGAGAGTGAGGTACCCCAGGCCTTTCTGTACATCTCTTAGGACCAGGTCTGAGGTATGGAGAAGGAAGACGTTGGAAAGGTTAACCAGAGGAGGATTCTAGGCTGGTGTTGTTAAAGCTTGGTCCCTGAACCAGTAGCATCAGCTTCACCTGGGAATTTAAAAATGCAACTCTGGGACCAGCAGTTAGCCTAATGGCTATGTCGTTGGACTCCCATGTAGTCGATCGCGGTTCGATTCCCGGACCAGGTGGCTTAAAAAATTCACACCAGGCACATGTGCGTGCGTGCCCAAGATCCCGAGAGGAGAATGGAGGAGAAGGGATTGCGGCGTGGCCATCCCCGCTGGGGGGTGATTTCTCACACGCCCTATAGCAAAAACCTCTCCAAAAAAATAAAATACATAAAAATGCAACTCTTCAGGTCCTACCTTTGCCTGATGAACCAGAAACTCGGTATGGGGCCAGCAGTCTGGTGTTTTGTTTGTTTGTTTTTTATTTTATTTATTAGTCTTTTTATTATTATTATTTAAATTTGCTACAGCCACTCACCAGAGAGAGCCACAGAAAGAGAAAAAGTGAAAAAGTTAGAAAGCAAGCCACTAGGTCTGGGACCAACTCTTCAGGTCCTACCTTTGCCTGATGAACCAGAAACTCGGTATGGGGCCAGCAGTCTGGTGTTTTGTTTGTTTGTTTTTTATTTTATTTATTAGTCTTTTTATTATTATTATTTAAATTTGCTACAGCCACTCACCAGAGAGAGCCACAGAAAGAGAAAAAGTGAAAAAGTTAGAAAGCAAGCCACTAGGTCTGGGACTCAAACCGTGGTCACCCACGTGGGAGTCCAGTGCCTCAACCACCACACCCACCTGCTGGCCCCCAGCAATCTGTTCTCAACGAGCTCTCCAGAGGATTCTGATTCTCCCCAGAGTTCTAGGCAGTCTGATCAACAGTGCCACTCGTGGTTAGATAACCCTGATGTTCCCCAGAAATAACTTACTTTGAGTAGAAGCCAGGCAGTGGAGACCAGTCCAGCCCAGCACCTGCCTTTCGGTCAGTCCTTGGGCTAATCTGCCCAAGGATGTGGACATGACTGGTGACATACAGAAGTTTTAGGGACTACGTTATCCTCGATACCTGAGGCCCAGACCCTTCTGATCCCCACTGGCCCCCTGTGCACAGGGGAACAGGGCCTGGCAGGAGGAAAGGCTGCTGGAAGCAGACGGTACCCATCCAGTCAGCTGATCCCTTCTAGGTTTCCGCTCGGGGATCCAGGCTCATAACAACATGTAACACAGTTTGAGTATCTGGGGTTTCTAGGTGGGCATGAATGGGTGGTTAGAACTGGGAATGGCAGAGAGAGAGAGAGAACAAAGTCCTCTCTTCCGTATTTGATTTCTCAAATGGTATCTGATACCTCAGGGACAAGGCCCAAGAGAACCCTGGCACCTGCGTCTGGCTGGCATCAGTATCTTTCTTGGCACAGATCAAGAGCTTCTTTTTGGAAAATCCCTTGACAAAGTCATGTGACCATTTCTGTCTTAAGCAGTTGGAATCCTTTTCTCAAATTTGTCTCTGTGGCCTCTCTACCCCCCTCCTACTTTTTCTTTCACCTCAAACTGGAAATTTTTGGTGTCCTCAGGGCCATTTCAGATTGATGTAACCAAATGATTGGTTTTGAACTATAAAGGCAATACTAAGAATTTCTTTCAGAGGGAAAGAAAAATCACTATGCAGAGGATATTAAGTGCCAAGCACTGTGCTCAAAATTCTTCTCATTTACCCTCATAGCAACCGCGTACACTGTATGCCAGTCCCTCCGCTTTATCATTAAGGAAACTTAAGTTGGGAAAGTTTGTTGCTTGTGCAGGGTCATGTAGCTTTTAAGTAGCAATCAGGATTTGAACCTAGATCTGGCTGACTTCAGAGCACATGCTTGTTCCTCGGCACTAGTCTCTGGAGAGCTCCCCTAGGTCCTGGCTTCCTCCAGGCAACCGCGAGGACACAGGACTCCTACCAGGTGCCTGGGCTCTGTCGGTCCTGGCTGGAATCCCTCTCCGTTAGGCTCTGATCAGACCTTACCTGACTTCTGTCCAGCTGGGCTCTGTGCCTCCTCGGCCCTGCGTGTGCTCCCGGGGCTGAGTGAAGCCACAAGGCCTTTCGACAGGTTGCAGTAAGAGCCCCATCGTCCAGCGTTAACCCCTGCAGCTAGCCCACAGCGGGGAAGCCTTCTTGCCTAGCTCCGCACAGACTGCTCGCTTGCCTGAGTTTGCATTATTTATTTAATGTCTTGTACCGTAAATAATGGTAACTTTATGGTTATTAGGAACGGGTTAAGGTACATGCGGGTAGCACCAGGCTGCCTTCAAAAGGAACAGTCCTGGCATAAAATGTTGCGATAATTGCTTTACTGCTGAGTGTTGGTCTTTATTTTGTGTCTGATTTGTCCCTTAAGCCAGCGTAACATTCTCCCCACGGCAGGAGAATGCAGAGAGCAAATTGAAGGGCTGAGCATGAACAATGCGACATGGCGCACTGCTGGGTTTTTCTTTTTTCTTCTTTCTTCGTTTCTCCCTTGACCTCCCTCCAATCCTCTCCACTCCCCTCCCCCCATGCCCTGCCCCAGCCTCCTACTCTGGTTGGTAGAATCATTCTCCCCCACCCTTGACACCTCTAGAAGGTATGTCATCTCACCCCGTTATTTTTAAAATTAGCCAGATAGGCCCTCCTAGTCCTTACCTCTTCTCTGAGCCACAACTGAGACAAAACAAAAGAATAAACACATAAAAGGAGCTTTCCTTTTCCTCCCCGGTGCCCACACAATGCCAGCCATCCCAGCCCAAAGGTCATTGTCCCTTTCATTTCTCATAAGGAGGCACTAACTAGGGCCCCAGCTTGACAGCCCCACCCAGCTATGCATGGTCAGGGAGGGCTGGATGTGCAGGAGGACCACGTCTGCCAGCTCCCTCCTGAGGGTAGAGGGCATGGTCCCCAGAGGCCACGGGGTTCTCATAGCCTTCTCTTCCCTGCTGTCACTCCAAGGCAGGAAGGACCTGCAGTGTAGAGCAGCGGACAGGGTGCCGGGGGCTCCTCGGCTTGGGTCAACCTTTTGCTTTCTGAAAGCAGGAAGTGGATACTCGGGGCCTTCATCCATTTGCCCCTGAGGTCACCTGTCAGGCTCCAGCAACACCTTTGAGGCTATAGAGGGAACACCCTGCCTGGCGGAGAGCATGCCCAGAACTCCCAGAAAGCACTCTGGCTTACTCAGCTCCTGGATGGTCTGAGATTGGCTGAGGCAAGAACACAGGCAGGGTCAGGAGCCCTGGGCTCTTAGTTCTCTCTGACTTGCCAGGTATAGTACATTGTAGAAACACAAGCTCCTTGGAAACTTTCCATCTCGGTTTCATCTATAAAATAAAGGTGAAAATACCTGCTGAGGATGGTGATGATGGGTGAGCACACACCCCAGGGTCAAACGTGCTGGTTCGCCGTGGAGTCTCAGATAGCCATCCTGCTGTCTAGCCAAGGCAAGGGGCTGTTGTGGGGTAAGGATGAGAAGGAGGTGTGAGCGTAGACAGGTGGGTGGGGCAGAGAGTGGGGAAGAGGGAGGTGAGATGCCCCCATGGCTGTCCCAGGAGGAGGATCCAACATCAGACTTGTCCATGGAGTCAGCAGCCCTCGGCTGGACCCCTGACCCAGAGGACCCCCCTTCGCCCTCCAGTCGTAGCCCCTTCTCCTTCAGCTCCCTGGCCTCTTGTGCCTTTCCCTCCTCCTCTAGGGGTCCTCCCTCTTGGCTACGATGTGGGGCCCACAAAGTCCAAGTAAGTTGACAGCCAGTGACTTTAAGCTACAGGAGGCTGAGGGGGCTTGTGTATCTCTCCACTTACCCACCTCTCCAGAGCCTAGTAACTCATCAATAGCGGAAATTTGAACAAAGTGGAGAACCTGGGATGAAAGGAGAAAGGCTGCGGTGATTGGGGCCGGCTACTACTGGGGGGGAGATCATGGCATATCCAGTTAGAGTCCTAGCCTTTCATCTCAGCTGGCTGGCCTCTCTGGGGCCCTGTCAGAGCCTTCAGGGGGCAACAAGTAGCGGGCTTGGAGTGGGGTGGGGGTTGGTACTGCACTCCCTTCCAGCTGGACACAGAGGGGGGTGCGGAATGAAGCCCAGCCAGCACAGCAGTTGGTGGTGGGCAGTGAAGTGGCCGGTGTGGGCGGCTTGGGCGCTGGGCGGCTGTCTCCTGACACCAGAAACTCTCTTTATGAAAGGATCAAGTCGGGAGCATTGTTCTCTGGGCCAGGGAACCAAGGACTCAGAATGCTCTTTTGTGTGGAGGTGCACCCCCCCACACACACTCCCCCTTCTTTTTTCTGCCTTTGAGCCACTGCTGGCTGTGCCTCTGCCCCCATGCTTGGGGTGGGGGGGGCGATGGGGTGGTGGAGATGGGTTCAGGACAGACAGTCCTGGGGGAGCCATCTGTGCTGGGGTAGGATCCACTGGAGCTGAAAAATTAAACAGCATTTTCAATTAACTTTTCCTCTCTTGTTTGGGGGTGGGCGTGAGGGGGGTGGTGGAGCAGGCTGGTTGAATTTAACCTTTGAAAAGCTGCTGTGGGGAAGAGGAGGAGGGAATGACCTTTCTTTCCTGAGGCTGGGTCTGGGGGGTGGGGGGTGTGAGGGTGGAATTGTTTCCTGGGGCTGGGCAGGGGACCCTCTCCAGGGGAGTATTCTGAGAGGCCCTTGGTGTCCTTGGCCTAGGTCCCATCTGTGTGCTGATTGTGTTTGCACGTGCATCCCCCAGGCGTTCACCATCAGGAGAGATGGGCCAGTCGTGTGGGGTCAGCAGGTGGACCAAGGCTCACTGCTCAGTAATAGGAACCTTTGTACTCGCACTTCAGTGGCCCCCTCTTTTTCTCTACACATCTTTTCCTTTAAGAAATCTTGCTCATTAGTTTCAGCTCCTGGACTGGGTACCCCCAAAGATGGAAGAACATGCATCGATGGAACTCTGCTTTAGGTTTGGCCTGCATGTGCTCCAAAGGCCTTTCGATTGGCATGTGGAATAGGATAAGAGTGTAACAGAGCCAGGAATTAGGCTCCAAGAGGCCAGTCTGTGCCCTCTGTGCAGGCCCAGCTGCATCCCAGGCCTTGTCCATCTTCCCTGGGATCTGGGAGCAGGCCTTCACGCTTCTCCCACACTCCATGTAGCAAGCCCAGGGCCTTCATCGCTCCCCGGGTGCCCGGTGGTAGACTTCCTCACCATAACAGCAACACATACTGAGGAATGTTGTAGTTTTCAAAGAAGTCAAGAGTCTTCTTTTCGTTGTTGGGGATAGATAGGATTAGTCCCTTTCTTTTTATGATAAGGAAACAGAGATTCAAGAAAAATTCCTTGTGAGGCCCAACCATTGGTGCAGGCAAAGGGGTGCGGCTGTGCAGTGCTGGGGACCAGGTGAGGGGCTCCGGCTGGCATCCCGGTCTAACTCAACAGCTGGGCACTCCTATAGGCATGCCTGTGATCCTGGCTGGCTGCAGGGCTGAGGGATGGAGGAGGAGTGAAGACCCCTCAGGGGTGTCTCTCTCTCTCTCGCTTTCTCTCATATGAAGTACACAAATAAAACTAAAGAAAGAGAAAAGGGGTCATTTTGAAAACCGGGGCTCGGCATCATCTAGGGGCTTGTTTCAAGTTGTGCATCCCTATTTAGAGATCCAAAGTTCTCACCCCTCCTACTCTCACCTCACGCCAGGGTAGGATTCTTTAATGAAATTGTATCTTTTGCATTTTCCTTTAGCTAGGTCCAGACAGTCCCATTTTTGGGAGGGAAAGTCAGGAAGGCGTCTTGAGTTAGCTAAGGCAGAAGTGGGACTAAATCCAATGTTTCTTTTGATTTTCACCAGCCTTTATTTTCATCACAGCCACAGGGGAGGGTGAATAGAAAGTAGACATGGAGATGAGTTGCTCCTCAGCTACTCTGGGGCCCAGTGGAGGCTGATCTTCTTCCCAAACCTGCTCCTCGTCTGTCTTTCTTACTCAGTTGAGGACATAGCTCTCCAGCCTCAGCTCAGGGCACTCACCCCTCCCTACGTACCTTCAGCCAATTTGCTTTTGCTTTGGTTCATCACATGCACAAGCTTCCTTCCAGGGCTTAGCATAGATGCCACCTGACCAACCCATCCTTCCTCTCAGTGAACTGTACTGCTGTCCTCCCGATGTGAACATTGCCCTCCAGTTATATTTTCTCCAGGTGCTCTGGACTTCCTAGACATACGGAGAGTGGTCTATAGTCACACATAGAGTATTGTGTGGGAGAGTATTCGGTTAATGTCTCTCCTCCCCCAGACCTGAGCACTGTGCAAGCAGGTATCCTGTGTCTGGTTCATCACTCTGTCCGCAACACTTACGGGAGACACTCGGGGATGTAACACATGCTGAATGAATGAGCGCATGAATGAATGAATGAATGAATGAATGAATGAAAAAAGGAGAAAGGTAGCAACTTATAGAGTTGCAAAATGAAAATCTAGATTTCTTAGAGGTGAGGGTGAGGACTGGCTATTGATTGTTTTGAGATCTACAAAATGTCTTTAGGACCCCAAATGGAGGCCAGCAGGCCTGCCGGGTACTGAGAACACTTTCCATGCAGGGGCTGAGTGGGTGTGGTGGTTGATGTCCTTTGGTGAGGCAGGGACACAGGCAACCAACTTTGGCTTTCTCCCTGTATTTCAAAAGTGCTGGTCCATTTTGAGAGCCTTGAGGAGGAGAAAACTAGAGGAAAAACACTAAGAACTGCAGCTACTTCTTAGAATAAGGAGAAAGAAAAAGCTTTGCCACCAGGATAGCTTTGGTTCAGGTCATCCTCGTTTTCTGCAAAATCAAGGGATTGGCTATAGGCACCAGCAGAGGACAGATCCTGGGGCCTGTAGGTGAAAGGATACACCAGGGGAAATGCAGAGACACTTCAAGGACTGAAGGGTTAAAGGGAATAAACATGTTTTAGCAATACGTTGAGAGTGAGGTGCAAGGAAAGGTGGGGGAAAGGCCAGTGAGCGTATAGACGGTTAATAAATGAAGAGAAGTGGCAGATTCATCTTACCTCCTACAGGGCAGAGATACGCAGCTCATTTTTTAGATCAGTCTTTAAGAAGAAAAATGACAAAAAGGAATTTGGATAATTAGGAAGTAAATGCAGACTGTGCAAAAATCGTTACTGATAGAAAGCAGGTAGGAGAATACTCAGAAAATGTAAAGGTTTCACAAATCAGCAAGCCAGGATGACATCCATCATGCGGTATTAAGGCTAGTGTTCTGGGAACATGCTAAGCGGGGCGCTGATTGAACCACTTATAATTATGTCTGGAAAATCATAGAAAGTAAAAGGGGCCATCAGGAGCCCGGAGAAGTGAAACGGATGTGACTCCTGTCTTCTGAAACATGGTACGACAGTCCTAAAAATGTTCATCCATTCAGTTTGAAACGATATACAATGAGCGGGGAGAAAAGCTGTCATTTCCAGGAGGAAAAGAAAATTGAGGTGTGTGTGTGTGTGTGTGTGTGTGTGTGTGTGTAAGTATGCCCACGGCCAAACCACACCAAACAGAATAAGCTGAGTGATCAAATTGGAAACAGAGAAACAGATGTGTTGTAATGGGTGTGCCACAAGTGACTGTTGTTCCAACAGGTTCAGGTTTTCGCCCGTGGTGTAGGTATGTAAATGGAAACAGCGCAGAAAGAGAAAATCAATGGCAGGGAAACCATTCAAGGAGAGGGATCCCCTCCTGATGAAGAGAGTATCCCGAGCCAATCTCTCAAGTTCTCCTTCTGGAATGGGGGAAATCTGCCTGTAACTGAAGAAGCTGATAGGTAGGTGTGGCCAAGGACATCAGTAGTTTCCAAAGGAGTGGAGGAGACCCCTAAGGGGGGGGTGGCTGAGAGGGAGGGGTTTCTCATGGTAACGATCCTAACTGACTGCACAGCCCAGCGCTCTACACACTTTTACAAGGTTAAAGCAACAGCTTGAACCTGTATGGGGTGAGCATTTGTTTCCTTTCCAGATTGCCAGCTAATGAGGAAAGATTAAAGGAGCTAAATCTGTTTAGCTTGGCTAAGTGACGACGGAGGCGGCAGGAGTGGAGAGGCATGCTGGGCCTGCCCGGCTGGACAGAGGGGTGCGATAAGTGTCTGCAGATTGCACAAAGGTGGAACCATGGTGCAGGAAGAGTGTCCCAGGTGGAGAAGGGGCCTCAGCCATTGTCAGTGAGAGGAAACAAGGATAGTTTCCCAAGCAAGCTCATCTGCCCCCTTGGAGTAGCCAGTTGGCCTGAGAAAGAGAAAGAAGGGTTGGCCATGTTTCCCCTGCGTGGCTTCATTTTGTCTTCTAATAGCAGTTTCAGTGTTCTGAGGGTCTTCTCTCGCCCATTGCCCCTGCCCTAGCCAGTGCCTAAGGGGGCATTGGAATCCACAGTTACTCCACTTTCTGCCTTGTGATAGGTATTTCTTAGTGGCTGGTTTAGCAACTTATGGACAGGCTGTTCTTTGATGTCTTCAGATATATTCTTCCAAGGCTGTGTAGCCAGAGCGTACAAGAACTCTTTCAGGAGCAGAAGGATCTTCCCCGCAAAGGGCAGGCCAAGTGGCAAGGCCTAAGGCTCAGTGTCCCAAGGGCCTAAGCTAGGCTGCCTCCTGTCCAACTTCCTGTTGGCAATCTCATGGTTAAACACTTAAACAATCTTTCTTTCTCCTCTTTTCTCGCTCCCCCTCTCTCTCTTTCTCTCTTCTTTTCAGAGTTGACAGGGGCCAAATAAAGGCCCTTTTAAAAAAACACACACAAAACAATTTTGTTCCTTCTGAAAGTGATGGAGCGAAAGTGAGTGCAGATTATAGGCCTGTGAGGCGAGGGCCTTCCAGGCGGGGGGAGA
Organism: Tupaia belangeri chinensis; assembly: GCF_000334495.1. Classification (NCBI taxonomy): domain Eukaryota; kingdom Metazoa; phylum Chordata; class Mammalia; order Scandentia; family Tupaiidae; genus Tupaia; species Tupaia belangeri. The sequence continues at coordinate 2,213,864 of NW_006159889.1, forward strand.
AGCGGTGACATGATGGGAACCTAATGGCAGTAATTGGCCTTGGCTTTGACAGGGCCCATATCACAGCTCAGGAAAAGAGAGATGTTTAAAGTAAAAATTTACACAAAATTATATGTTTTCGGGGTGAAAAAGACTGTTTGGATTTCATTTTTTTTCTTCCTCTTCTTCCCCCCCAGGGCGTGTTTCATGGGTCATCCTCCGCAGTGTGGATATGTGTGTGTATACAAGCATACATGTATATACACACATGCCCGCGCATCTGTCCACCCAGGTGTATGCGCATTTTATACCTGTGTCATCAATGCCTTCTTTTTCTTCCTTCCTCAGAGGCATTGGTCAGCTTTGGAAGTTTCTCCTTAGGAAGGAGAAAGAGCTTAAGAGAAGAAGAAAAAACGAACCATTTGAGTAATAGATCAGACTATGACCACCACCCTTCATAGTTTCGCCATAGCAGAGCTTGTGTGGACTCAGGACACAGTCGTACGGCATCTTGTATTTCTCCTTGCAGCACTTAGTCCTAAATATAGTAGATTGGGTGATTATATTTGTTTAGTGTCTGACTCCCATTCCGAACCGTGAGCTCTTGGAGTGCAGAGCCCTGTTTATTTTATGCGGGTTTGTAATACCACGCCTGTGCCCAGCCCATAGCCAGCTTTCAGTATTTGTGAAGCAAGTGGCCTAAAATAATGGGATTACACTGGGACAACAGCTACATCGGAAGACCATGCCTTCCTGAGTATAAAATGCTGATAAATCAGATCTTAGTTTGGAGTACTAGAATATTCAGATAATTGATGCTTCATTACTTATTGGATTTGTGGCCTGACAGAAGGGCTTCAGATGTGTCAATGAAAGTAGAATAGTTAGGTGTTCATCCCTGGTTGAGGGGGGTTACAACTTTCTGTATTATGAACGTCACTGAAGCTTTACAGTCAAACTCCAATTGACTTTTTTTTTTTTTTAGTTTATTTCTTATGTGAGAGAGAGAGAGACAGATAGCACCCCCAGCATGATACTGACACCACAGGCCACCCCAGCATTCAACCAGCCCTAAATTATGGGAAACCACATGCCTGGTATACTCAGGAAGGCCTCTACACTTGAACTGGGAATCTCCCCATGTGGGATTGCCTTAACCAGCATCCCATTTTACCTCTGTGCACCATCTGCTCCACCCAATTGGCTTTATAATGCTAATGACTATTTCCAGCATTTCCACTTGGGATCTGCAAGATGTACTTCAGGCCCTGTTTTATGTAGGGTTTAGGCATCATGTATGGACCAAGTTGAGAATTAGGTAGCTGTCAATCTACTTTTTAGATTTTGTTAAAAGATACACATTTGACCAGGTGCCGTGGAGGTTAAGGTATTGGAGTCCACATGGCTGACTGTGCGGTTTGATTCTGCACTGGGTGGCTTGAAAAACATGTCAGGCACGTGTGCATACATGCCCAAAATCCCGAGAGGAGAATGGAAAAGGGATTGTGGCACAACCATCTCCTCTGGGGGATGCTTTCTCACTTTCCCTTTCTCTTTGTCTCTGACAAACAAGTGCATATGAGCCAGATAGCAATTTTTTTAAAAAAAATTGCTATCTGGCTCATGCACTTGTCAGAGACAAAGAGAAAGGGAAAGTGAGAAAGCAAGCCACCAAGTCCAGGACTCAGTTGGCCATGTGGGAGTCCAGTGCCCTTAACCACCACACCACCTGCTGGCCCCACAAAATGTTTTTAATATAAACAATTAAATAAAAAGATATACCCTTGGGACCAGCAGTTAGCGTAATGGTTATGTCGCTGGACTCCCATGTAGTCGACTGTGGTTCGAGTCCTGGACCCGGTGGCTTAAACTCACGCCAGGCACGTGTACGTGCGTGCCCAAGATCCCAAGAGGAGAATGGAGGAGAAGGGATTGTGGCGTGGCCATCCCCCCTGGGGGGTGATTTCTTGCTTTCTATCTCTCTGTCTCTCTGTCTTCCTGGCGAGCGCATGTGCCCTATAGCAAAAAAAAACAAAAAAAAAAACACCTCTCCAAAAAAAGGAAAAAAAAAAAGATATACCCTTTGACTAACATAATAACAAGATCCATGAATGAAACTAAACTGAGCATTTATTCACTGAGCTCAAGGGGAAGTCTTGGAGTCACAGAACCTCAGAATGGGGAGTAGCTTTTGAGGTTCTGAAGCCCATCCTTTACTAGCTGCCTTCTCAAGTGCCACTTGTGAAGATTGGCATGTCCAACAAGGGAGGTAGACACTAAAGTCAAGAAATGAAGGAGCGAAGAACTGGGTTGGGTGGTGAAAGCTAGTCCTTGGAAATGGGTCAGTCGTGGGGAACAGACACGAATGGGAAGCCCTTATAAAGACTATGCCCAAGAATTGCTGTGGAGGTGGAGATCAATTCTGAAAGAATCTTGGCTATCAATATAGAATGAGGATGGGAGGTACCAGCAACAGGGGCCAGGCTCAGAGTCTTTGCCCTTTCTACTTTGCCTTGGGGTTTAAAGAAAATCTCAGCCTGGGACCAGCAGTTAGCGTAATGGCTATGTCGCTGGACTCCCACGTAGTCGACTGCGGTTCACGTCCCGGACCCGGTGGCTTAAACTCACACCAGGCGCGTGTGCGTGCGTGCCCAAGATCCTGAGAGGAGAATGGAGGAGAAGGGATTGCGGCGTGACCATCCCCCCT
>NW_006159889.1:2216620-2227148 GCF_000334495.1 Tupaia belangeri chinensis
AAAGAAAGAAAGAAAGAAAGAAAGAAAGAAAGAAAGAAAGAAAGAAAGAAAGAAAGAAAGAAAGAAAAGAAAAAAGAAAATCTCAGCCCAGGCAAACCAGGCAGTTCTAAGACCACTGGGAGAATCCAGAACTTCAGCTGATGAGAGAGAGGCAGCAGTGTCTAGAATCACATGGAAATAGTGCTTTTAGGGCTGTGGCATCACAGAGATCGACTAATGCTGCAGTCAGTCCAATCCAGTAAACAGCCCTTGGATAATACAGGTCTAGCTCATGTGCTGAGCACTGGGTTTGATGGGTACAGTCAGAGCAGATACAGTTGTAAATGACTCACAGGATTGATATACTCTTAGAGTGGAGAGGAAGACATGATCATTTATGGTCAGAAAATAGATTCTTGGGGACCAGCAGTTAGTGTAATGGCTATGTCGTTGGATTCCCACGTAGTCGACCGCAGTTCGAGTCCCAGACCCGGTGGCTTAGACTCACGGCGGGCGCATGTGCGTGTGTACCCAAGATCCTGAGAGGAGAATGGAGGAGAAGGGATTGTGGCGTGGCCATCCCCCCTGGGGGGTGATTTCTTGCTTTCTATCTCTCTGTCTCTATCTGTCTGGCGAGCGCACATGCCCTGTAGCAAAAGCCTCTTCAAAAAAAAAAAAAAAAAGAAGAAAGAAAGAAAATAGATTCTTAAAGAAAAACTGAGGCATTTGGGTTTTCAGAACTGTTTATATGTGCCAATATTTTTGGAATGCATCATGCTTAGTCAAAGTACTTCAGGCCTACTATTCGATTTGAGTCCCTTCCCTTTTATTTTCTCTTTATATGCTGCATCAAGAGTGTGAGTAAAGAAAAAAATGGCTGGGACCAGCAGTTGGTGTAATGGCTATGTTGCTGGACTCTCATGTAGTCGACCACAGTTCGAGTCCCAGACCCAGTGGCTTAAACTCACGCCAGGCACGTGTGCATGTGTGCCCAAGGTCCCGAGAGGAGAACGGAGGAGAAGGGATTGTGGTGTGGCCAACCCCCCTGGGAGGTGATTTCTTGCTTTCTGTCTTTCTCTCTCTTTCTGGCAAGCGCACACGCCCTATAGCAAAAACTTCTCAAACAAAAAAAGAAAAAAATGGCTGACATTCCATCCAGAAAGAAAACACAGTATGAAAAGGCTCTCATGGCAATCTCGGGGCTCTCCAAGCTCTGCAGATGCTCTAGGAGTTTAGGGAAATAGCTCCTGCTTAAAGGATTCCCCTCATTTGGCATTTAGCAGAGATGGTAACTAGTCCTCATATATTACTTCTGTGTAGGAATATTAAAATGGTAAATTACATGCATTTTCTTAAAATACAGTCCTTTCACTGAGATCTGAAATAACAACTTGGTGGCAGAGTCTCTTGAGTATCACTGACTTGTCAGTCAATGTTGATCTGAAGATGAGATGCTAAAACCTTCAGAACTGCCTCTCTTGGATGTGATCTTAGCTGCTATGCAACACCACCCTGAAAGGATAGCAAAGGAGTAATGGAAATTGTTTGCTTTTTTCACTTATCTAAACTTTTTGCCTAACGTTATAGAGTCTCAGTGTCTTAAAGGTGATACAACATATTTTTTAAATAATTATTTATTTTATTTATTATTATTATTTTAATTTAACCAGAAAGAGACAGAGACGGGGAAAGCCATAAAACAAGCTGCTAGGTCTGGGATGCAAATCATGGTCAACCATATGAGAGTCCAGTGCCCCAACCACCATACCGCCTGCTGGTCCCTAGATGCAACATATTTTTAAATAGACATTCCAGTCCAAGTTAGGCATGAGAGATGCAGAGACTTAAAAGTAATTTCTGTTCTAAAGAAATTCATAGTCTTCTGAGGAGATGGGCCGGCCAAAGAGATAATTTACTCTACACTGTAATAAATATACTATAATATACTGTAATAAGAGCTAAGATAAGCACAAGATACTGTGCCTTGTGGGGGAAGCAAGCACCTAAATCAGGGAGAGACCTCAGGGAAGGTTTTACAAAGCTGGAAAACTCTGCAGTGAAAGAGCGAAGGGGAGGCTGTTCCAAACAAAAAATGTGGCATAATTGTTGAATACATGAATTTCAAGTCAACTAATCTTGGTCTATAGTTCCTTAATATGTTTAGCAACTCCTAAGAAATTCACTGTCCTGGGACCAGCAGTTAGCGTAGTAGTTATGTCGCTGGATTCCCATGTAGTCTCTACAGTGGTTCGAGTCCCGGACCCGGTGGCTTAAACTCACGCCAGGCGTGTGTGCTTACGTGCCCAAGATCCTACGAGGAGAATGGAGGAGAAGGGATTGCAGTGTGGCCATCCCCCCAGGAGGTGATTTCTCGCTTTCTGTCTCTCTGTCTCTGTCTGTCTTTCTGGCAAGCACACGTGCCCTAAAAACCTCTCCAAAAAAAAAAGGGGGGGGGAGAAAAAGAAATTTACTGTCCTCATTTTTGAGACTGTAGTGTGCAGTGTATAAAGATAGTGAGAAAAAGAAAGGACTCAGAGAGCCACTAAGAAAAAGTAAGATGGGCAGGCCAGCACATGACATGGTGGATCCCACAAAGCCAACTGCATAGTTCAAGTCCCAGACCCAGCAACTTAAAAAAAAACAAAAAACAAAAAACAAAAAACAAAAAACACTCTGGACATGCATGCCCAAAATCTCAAAAGGAAGAGAAATGGAGAAGAAAGTGTGGCTTGACTGCCCCCATAAGGGGTGTTTTCTCAATTTCTCCCTCTCTCTGTCTCTGTCCCTTTCCCATGAGAATACACACCTTCTGGCAAAATTAAAGAGATACACAGAGAGACGGGATGATGGAAATAAAGTACAGGGAAGAAAGGAGAGAAGAGGAAGAAAGCTGGTGCTTATTGAGTGTCTATTATATGCCAGGTAGTTTGATATTATCTCACTTAATGTTATTATTTCCATTTCATAAATTAAGAAAGTGGGGGTCGGGGCTGGCAAGTGGCGTGGTGGTTAACAGCACTGGATTCCCACATGGCCAACCTCGGTTCCAGTCCTGGACCTGGCAGCTTGCTCTCTCACTTTCCCTGTCTCTCTCTCTCACTCTCCCCCTCTCTGGTCAAATGAAGATAAATAAATAAATAAAGTTCGATAAAATAATTCTTTTCTAAAAAAAGAAAGTGAGGGTCTGAGTGATTGAGTGATGGATGAATTTCTTTTCCCTGACTTCACCTGTCCCCCATTTCCACTCTATCTCTACTCTCTTTGATGCTCCCTACTGCCTATTTCCCACCAGCACTCAGGTCTCTATCAGATGCTCTGACTTCACTGGTTCAAAGTGATGCTAATAGTGTTCCCCACCAAACCTGCTCCTTTTCTACTTTTTCCATGCCACCTCCCCATCCCCTTGTTCAAGCCAGGAACCTGGAAAGCACTCTGACTTTTTCCTGTCCCTCAGCCCCCCATTCAGTCCTGACCATTCTACCTCTAAAACAAGACTCAAATGCATTCGCTTCTGCCCAGCTTCTCTCACACCAGCCACTAGGCTGTTGTCATCTGTCATCGGTCACTTCCTCAATAGTCTTCTATTTGATTTCTCTTTTCCATTCTTGCCACCTCCCATTCCGGCCTCTTCACCTAATGGTCCAGGAGTCTTAAAGATGCATGACCCTTAGCATCAAGCTCATAATCCTTAACATGGCAAGATCTGTCCCCTACCTACCCGGACTCCCAGCCCCCTCAGGATCTTTGCATCCTGCACGGTTCACTCTCACCCACCTCCTCACATGGCTAGTTCTTTCTCATCTTTCAGATCTTAGCTTACATGCCGTTTCCTCAGTAAACTCTTATGAGTCTAGAAAGGATTTCACCTGTTCTTATTCTTTATCTTTACATATGTATGACAAATTATAGTTATATGCTTATTTGTGCGTTTAATTGTTCTACATCTGTTTCCTCCACGAAGTGTAAGCTCTGTGAGGGCAATCCTGAGTCTCTTGTTCCTTACTGAAATATCAACATCTTCCACAACACCAAGCATAAAGTAGCATTCATATATATATGTTAAAACCTATATTATAGATTTGTGATAAGAAGGAATATTGGGCCAGCAGGTGGCATGGTAGTTAAGGTGGCTGAATCCCACATGGTCAACTGCACTGTTGAAATCCTAGACCCAGTGGTTTGCAAATCATGCCAGGCACATGTGTGTACATGCCCAAAATCCCAAGGAGAAAAGATTGTTGTGTGCTCCCCCGGGAGACGGGGGGTGGGGGGGACTTAATACTTTTTCACTCTCTCAGTCCAGCAAGCACATTCGCCCAATGGCAAAATAAAACAAAAAGTAAAGTTAAGTGAAACATGTTCAGGATAAAGAAGAGCTTAGATTTAAGCCCACTTCTTCCTGATGCCAAAGTCCATGCTCTTTCCTCATTGTCAAATTGTCTTCCAGTGGGAAAAGCCCATCATGGGCCATCAGGCTACAGGTGGCACCTGAAGGTTGTTTGAGTTTGTTTTAGAGAAAGGATTGAGAGCCCTTAGAAACTTAATCCTGATTGGAAAGTGAATGCTTTGAGGCCATGTCCTCTTGTTTAGTGGAGTGCCTGGCACAGGGTAGGTTCTCAGTAAATAATGATGGAATGAATTAATGAACTGAGGAGATTGCAGGTTTCTAATATGAGCAAGTAGTCAGACACCGTTCATGGAGGGGGGGAGCAGAGCAGATTGGTTGGCAGAGTGGGGAGGGGTGGGAGAAGTGAAGAAAGAGCTTCATTTTGGAATGACATGCAGAGAGAGGCACAGTCGTCAATAAGATGTTGTGTTTTGAGAACAATGAGAATTTATTCATTCAGGCATTGACTTTTTAACCATTAGTGTGATCAACAACTAGTTATTTAATGCTTAAATATATGTCAAGCGCAATGCTAGGCGCTAGACATGTGATAATAAATCAGACAAAGTCAGGAAGAGAAAGGAGAGGCCAGCAGGTGGCATGGTGATTAAGATGGTTAGATCCCACATGGCTGACTCAGTGGTTCAAGTCCCGGATCTGGCAACTTGAGAAGCACGCTGGGCACATGTGCATGCATGCCCCAAATCCCAAGAGGAGAATGGAGGAGAAGGGACTGTGGTGTGACCACCCCCTCTTGGGGGAGATTTCTCATTTTCTCTTGCTCTCTGTTTATCTCTGGTGACCGCACGCACCTTATGGCAAAAATCCTAAATCAAAATAAAGAAAGAGAGAGAATAAGGAAACAAATATTAAAATGCAGAGAGGTTGGTGTCGTTATCAAACCAAGCTCTAGTGTGGTGGGGCTTTGGAAGCGGGAGCAGCAGGGCCTCCTGGAGAAGGAAAACCTCAGTGGCATTCAGGAGGAGTGCAGGAAGTAAGTGCTAGCTTGACTAAGACGGGCATTCCAAGCAGAAGTAGCGTGTATCCAGCAGTAAAAGAAAAACATCCAGATAACTATGTAAAGAAAGAGAGCCAGAAGATGACGTGGAGGTTAAGGCAGCTGGGGCCCACATGGCTGACTGTCCCAGACCTGGCAGCTCGAAAAATATTCTGGGAGCATGTGTATATGTGCCCACATCCTGAGAGGAGAATGGAGGAGAAGGGATTATAGTGTAGCCATCTTCCCTGGGGAAGGGGGGTCCTTTCTCACTCACCCCATCCCCTTTCTCTATCTCCAGCAAGTGCATGCATCCTATAGCAAAATTAAAAAAAAAAAAAAGAAAAGAAAAAGAAAAAGAAAGAAAGAAAAGAAAAGAAAAGTTCAGTGTGGTGGGAACTGTAGCACTGGGAGCAGGGTGATCCATGGAGAGTAGAAAGAAACCAACTTGTGGACCTCCTGAACATTCCTTCCCTCTCTCTCTCCATTCAGAGAAATAGTGCTGGAAGTCATGTGTAGATGTTAGGAAGGTGTACGAGGGGAAAGCAGGGAGAAAGTGGGGTTGGAATTCTAACCTTGGACTAAATCGTTAAGAGCTTTGTTTACCATGATAGAACATGATCTTGGGACCAGCAGATGGCATAGTGGTTATGTTGCTGGACTCCCGCCATAGCCGATCACAGTTGAGTCCTGGATCCAGCAGCCTAAAACTCACAGTGGGGGCACGTGTGTATATGTGCCCAAAATTCCAAAAGGAGAATGGAGGAGAAGGGATTGTGGCATGGCCATCCCCCTAGGGGGTGATTTCTCGCTTTCTTTCTCAGTCTCACCCTATAGGAAAACTCTCAAAAAAAAAAAAAAAATCTCTAGGGACAACTGGTAATCATTGAAAGGTTTTAACTGGGGATAGTAGTGGTGGTGGTAACATGATCAGATTCATATATTAGAAAACCAACTCAGGCTGGCCTCATAGTGTAGTGGTTAAGCACCATGCATGGGGTGCTAGATCCCCTATGGCTAGGCGTGATTCAAATCCCAGCCCCAGAGACTTGAAAACTATGCCAGGCACATATGCATCTGTGCCCAAAATCCTGATGAGATGGAGGAAAAGGACTGTAGTGTGACCACGCCCCATTGGGAGGTTCTCTCTCTCTCTCTCCTCTTCTTAACCCTCTCTGGCAAATACATATACCTTCTGGCTAAATGTGTGTGTGCGTATGTGTGTGTGTGTGTGTGTGTGTATGGATAAAAATAATTTATGGGGGTCAGCAGGTGGCATGGTAGTTAAGGCACTGGACATTCCCACATGGGACTTGCTTTCTCATTTTCCCTCTCTGTCTCTCTCTCTGATAAAATTAAAATAAATAAAGTTAAATAAATTATTCTTTAAAAATATAATAACTTATGGCTTGTGTGAAACATGGATTTATGGGAACATGACCAGAGCTACCATGTTTTCTATCAAGAAGACATTCTTGGCGCCAGCAGGTGGAGTGGTAGTTGAGGCACCAGACTCCCACATGGCCAACCACGGTTTGAGTCACGGACCTTATAACTTACTTTCTCACACCCACCCCACCCACCTCTCTGTTCCTCTCTGGTGAGCACACATGCCCTATAACAAATTAAAAAATAATAGCAATAATAATAATAAGTAAAATAAATAAATAGGGACCAACAGGTGCCTTGGTGGTTAAGGCGCTGGACACGCCCATATGACTGACGACGATTCAAGTCCTGGACCTGGTGGCTTGCTTTCTTATTTTCCCTCTCTCTTGATCTTTGTGCCTCTCTATGGTCAAATTAAAAATAAATAAATAAAATTAATGAATGAATAAATAAATTTTTTTAAATTAACAAAATTTAAAAATAAATAAACTTTTTTTCTAAATAAGACATTCTTTAAATTGGAAAAAAGTAGAAATTACACAAGTCTGACATTGTGTGTGTGTGTGTGTGTGTGTGTGTGTGTGTGCATATGTATACAATCATAAGAAATTATCTACATGAATTTTGGTTCTGGCCTTCATGGGTCAATTAAACTACATGCTATTTGCCTCACCTGTTTTGTGTTTGCTTGACATGTTTTTACCTCTTCTGCTTGAAAAGTCCTTCCTGTCTCTTGCTCATTTCTTATGCCAGAGGGCATGTATATAGCAAGAGAGAGAAATAGAATCCCCCCCAGTGGGACCTGGTCACATCATAATCCTTCTCATTCCAGTTCTCTAGCCCATCAGGAGCCTAGCACACCCCTTCTGGGTTTTTTAAATTATTATTTAATTTTATTTATTATTATTATTATTCACCAGAGAGAGAGAGTAAGAAAGCAAGCCATCAGGTCCAGGACTCAAACCATTGTCTGCCATGTGGTAGACTAACACCTTAACCACAATACCACCTGCTGCCCCTCCTTCTGTGTTTTTTAAACCCAAGGACCAGGACTCAAACCCTGGACAGCCACATGGGATCTGGCTTCCTCTGCACAGTGCTTAATTTCTGAGTTACAGGGCCAGTCCTCTTATCCATCTTAAAGTAAAACTTTAAATTCAAGTTTTCCCTACTCCTCTTCCCCCAAATTTAACAATTTTCTAGACTACTGTATCACTCTGGACATAAAAATTGCATTACAATGACTGTTTTTCTCAGCTGTCTTCCAAACTACCATTCCTTGTGGGCTAAGACTTAAGACTATACACACTTCTTTGTACCCCCAACATCTGATATGGTTCAAAGCAAACAGTGGGCACTTGATAAGTATTAGATGTATTGAAATTTATTGGACTACTAATAAACTGAGATGATCTAATCATGTAAAATTTAATAAATGGAAATTCCTGCACATGGGTCCAAAGCTTTAGCTGTACCAGCACAGGATAGAGAAGCAAGATTATTCAGTCAGCAAACATCTCCTGGTGTCAGCAACTCTGCTTAACACTGAACAGAGAGTAGGGAACTAGGGAGACTATCTGTTTGCCCTCATGGAGTCAGCAGTCTACTGAAAAAACAGTTTCATTTTGTTTGTTTTTTAGGTTTTTGCTATAGGGTGTGTGTGCTCACTGGAGAGAGACAGAGGGAAAGTGAGAAATCACCCCACAGCAGGGGATGGCCATGCCACAATCCCTTCTCCTCCGTTCTCCTCTTGGGATTTTGGACACACATGCACACGGGCCTAGCATGGGTTTCAAGCCACCAGGTCCAGGACTTGAACTGTAGTCAGCCATGCGGGAGTCTAACATGTTAACCACCACACCACCTGCTGGCCTTGGAATAACAGATTTTAAACCAGTAAGTGAAATACTACAGAGAAGACTATACAGTGCAATGAAGACCTAACCTCACCTAAACCATGGAGGAAGACTCTATTAGGAAGTCATATATAAACTGTTCTGAAAGACTGTTGAAATTTTCTAGGCAAAGTCAAGGGTCAGGAGAGCTGGGGGTGGGGCATGGGATCGAGACATGATTTTCAGCAAATCTCAGCTTTATCCATCCTTCTGAGGTTAGTCTTCCCTGATTTTCCCAAAGAGGTCACATCTGCTGTAGTAACATGGGTCACTCCTGCAGAATTGATCTCTGTTGCAGATTCACATTCATTTCTGCCATTACTTGATTAATACTCATCAGTGGGGGCACTAGACTGCATAGGAAGAGACCTGCCTCTTTGTGCTCACCGAGTACAGTGCCTTGTACCTGACATACAGGAGGCTCTCCACTGATGCCTGCCGGATGAATGAAAGAAAAAATAAATGAAATAGCCAGTGAATGAGCACCTAGGGGCGGGGAGCATTCTAGACAAAGGAAACAAGCACCAAAGACCAGTGTGTCTGGGAACACAGCGAGGGGCAGGCCAAGTGTCTGAGAAAATGTGAAGGTTTGGTTGACTATGAGCTGTGTATGAAACTCCAAAGTGAGATGGACACGACCTTGGGCTTTATTAAGAAAAGTCTCGGGGACCAGCAGTTGGCATAATGGCTATGTCGCTGGACTCCCATGTAGTCGACTATGGTTTGAATACTGGACCCGGTGGCTTAAACTCACGCCAGATGCATGTACATGCCCAAGATCCCGAGGGGAGAATGGAGGAGAAGGGATTGCGGTGTGGCCATTCCCCCTGGGGGGTGATTTCTCGCTTTCTGTCTCTCTGTCTGTCTCTGTCTTTCTGGCAAGCACACATGCCCTATAGTGAAAACCTCTCCAAAACAAAAATAAATAAATAAATAAAATTTTTAAAAAAGAGAAGTCTCAGGGCTGGCAGGTGGCATAGTGGTTGAAAACACTGGATTCCCACATGGCTGACCGTGGTTTGAGTCCTGGACCTGGTGGCTTGCTTTCTCTCTTTCTCTCTCTCACTCTGTTCCTCTCTGGTCAAGTTTAAATAAATAAATAAATTCTTAAAAAAAAAGAAAGAAAGAAAAGTCTCATCTCTGTCGTGCCCTGACACAACCTTGGGCTTTATTAAGAAAAGTTCATCTCTGTTGTGCCTTGAGGTTGTCTAAACCTCAGCTGTTTCTTTCCCGGGAGCCACACTTTAGGATAGACTATAACAAGTGTTTGTGAGACATTTCCATGTGGGCCATGCTATCAATGAAAGATCAGATAGACATGATCTGGCTCTCTACTTGCTAGCTGAATTGGACAAATCACAGAACTTCTCAGAGCCTCTTTTTCTGCCCATAAAATGGAAGCAATAATATCCTGAGTTCTGAAAGCTAAATGAAATAACATACAAACCACTTTACATTGTGCCTGGCTTACAAGCACCCAGTAAATGTAAGTCCCATGTCTATTAGAAGCAGCAGAACTCTGGGCTATTTGAGTTAAGGAAGACTTCTTGAAGGGAATTAAATGTGACCTGGTCATTTAAGAACCAGAGGATTCTATTATATTGAAGAAAAGAGATGGCCTAGCTAGGGAGTACACACGTAGCACCACCACTTGGGAGGCTGGAAGCCACATAGGAGCCTGGGTTCAGTTCCCAGGACAACCTGAATATGACCGGCATGGTTTCATTCACCTGTAATCGTAGCTAACTGGGAGACTGGAGCTGAGGATCACAGCACAGTGAGACCCTGTCCAAAAGAAACCTACCTCTGACTCTCTCTCATTTAAAAAAAAAAAAAAAAAAGGAGGGAAAAAAAAAAAAAAAAAAAAAAAAAAAAGGGGGA
>NW_006159889.1:2227204-2235357 GCF_000334495.1 Tupaia belangeri chinensis
AAGGTTGAAATACAGACCGTGGAGTTGGCAGGTGGTGCAGTGGTTAAGGTGCTCGACTCCCATGTGGGTGACCGTGTTTCGCGTCCCAGACCTGGTGGCTTAAAACTCATGCTGGGCGCGTGTGCATGCGTGCCCAAGATCCCAAGAGGAGAAGGGATTGTGGCGTGTCCATCTCCCCTGGGGAGCGATTTCTCGCTTTCTGTCTCTCTCTCTCTGTGTCTGTCTGTCACCCCTTGTGCCCCTCCCTCTTAAAAAAAAAAAAAAAAAAAGAAGGGAAAGAAAAAAAAAAAAAAAAGCAAAGAAAAGAGGGAGACCCTAGCTGAGGGGGGCTAAAAGGTGAGTAATAACCAAGTACAATATTGCACTGGGCTCTGGGCTTGGACAGAGAGGACCAAGTAGAGCCCCATCCAGCCTCAGGCCAAAATGTCCCTACTGAGCAGAGACCCCCTGTGCTTGATCTCATCTCCCATACAGATGCTGGGGACCATTTCTGACTAAATGTACCCATTTTCAAAAGTAGGGGAACTACAGCTTGATGTAAGATTTGCTCTTAAACTTAGACAACCTCTGTGACCCTATACCCATGAGTTGTGTGGTATGCACACTCCACTAATGGATGTTGGAGTAAGTGGAGGGAGTGTGTGTGTGTATGAGTGTGTATGTGCGTGTGTGTGTGAGCAAGCAAGAGGACGTGTGTACTTAGCAAAGCCAAAACAAAGTGCGCTACCCACACGGGCCTTGGAGCTTGACAATGACCACCAACAGCATCCCAGCAAGAGGGTAGCTTTGGGTATGGAAGGACTAGTAAGGAGAAGGAGGCGAGAGATGGGGAAGAACATATGTTCAAAAATAAACATTGCCTCCTGCTAAATGGTCTAGAAAGCATCTGTAAGAGGGGCTCTGGGCTGTGGGGTTTCCAAGGATGGTTAGTGCGGGAATGTTTTGTCTGTAGAGTTGGGGTTGGGGGCTTCCACATCCTGCCCACTGCCACATCTGGGGAAGTCATCTGTGCTGGGCTGATGGCTCCCTGAGCACTCCTGCTTTAATGGCTCGTGGTGCCGCAAGAAGTGGCCCTGTAATGGCCATTCCAGGCCGCCCTGGGGAAGGGTCTGGGGCAGGCCCCAGGCAGCTTGTTTGCTTTTCTCCCACCTCCGGCTGTCCACCACCTTCCAGCCCCTCTTGCCTGGCTGCACTGGCTTGCCTCCTCATGGAGCCTCTGTGGAGACGATGGGACCAGAGGACTTCAGCCTCAGAGTGGAGGAAGGACTTGGTCTTCCTCTTCCTGATTGCCATCTCCTTGCTAAGGCACTGGCTCCTGCATCCAAGACCATTCTCTTCCTTCTTTTGACCCAGCTTTGTCTCCTCTTTCTGCTAAAGGAGATTTGAGGTTATGAGGTCACTTTCGGGACCAAGTAGTACAGAAGCACAGGCACACTATATTTTGAAAAAACTGCTTTGCCCATGAAGCACAGTATTAGGGAGAGATTTTAAAAAAGGGGAGGGGGCGGGAAATGGCAAACCACTGCTGTCTCCCAGGCTGAGAATACCCACTAGTAATTTCTGCCCTCCCGATCCAGCACAGCTCTGTGCTCAACCTTCCCCTAAGCCTGAGACAGATGACTGCAGGTGCAGACAGACCTGCTCACCAGTGACTCTGGCATGAGCTATTGTAATGGCATGGTTCCTTCACCTGGCCAACTGCCCTGGAGAATTACCTGGGGGACCCAAGAGTAGTGGTGCACGGAGAGGTACCTGCAGGTTGCAAGGACTGGTCATGGCTTTCAGCAAGGGCGAGACCCTCGCCCCCTCCCCCACGCTGGTGCCCCAGCAGCAGCCTGGCTAGAGTGGGGGCCCCAAAGTGCATGGGGAGAAGCTGGAGGGGAACAAGGGGAAGGGAGGGCTTGCAAGGGCTCGTAAAGCTGCAGGTGTGAGATGTTGTTATTTAGTCTAGAGCCTGGTATGTGACAGCCCCGGCCCTCTCTCCTGCGAACTGCTGCCGCCACCGCCTCTGCTGGCCAGATAATTAGTCCATTACGACTCTCCCACCTCGGGTGGGTGGGGGCAGGGTGAGAGCCCACCCTCAGACTCCTTGTAATTCAACTTCCTGTGTTTTATGGAAGCAGGCTGTTGGGGGCAGAGTAAAAGGCCGATCCCTAGGCTTGGCCAACCCCTTCCTAGGCTCCCAGCCCCCACCTCCCTCCTTCCACCCAAACCCGGTTGCCGTGGTGACCAAATGTTATTTCCCAGCTTCATATTTGAACTGATTTGTAAAAGTTTTTTTTACATCTCTTACCTGACTAAAAAAATGAATGCTGGCTGGTATCTCTCTCCCGAGTCTCGCTCTGCTCGTCTCTTCCTCCGCATCTCTCCTCTGTCTCTCTCTATTTTTATTACACGCTTATCGCCTTTTTCCCTCCTGCTTTTGAAATTGATTTCCTTTCCTTTCTCCCCCTATTCAGGACCTAAACGCTGAATGTTCGATATTTCATTTGAGACCGCTAATCGCATTACTGCCCTTGACGTTTTACAGATATCATATTATGGGCGCAAATTTGGCAAATTATTAGCGCTGTAATGTATAGCTTGTCAGAGGTATTTAAGACGCTAAGAGCCCAAGGCTTATCGGGGTTAGCAGAGAGCTCTCGTTGAGCTTTTGAAATGCAGAGAGCCAGTTATAAAACACACTGTGACTCTCTCTTCAGCTGGTGAAAAAAAGGAAAAGAGAAAAAGAGAAAGAAAAAGAAAAAAAAATGTCACCCGTCTAGCAGAGGCTTCCAGGGCTGATAACAAGCAAAATTCTTCTCTGTGGGTTTCACTGGAAATGTGAGAAGCTTTTAAAACATTTCTCAAGCTGTCTGGAAAAGAAAAAAAATCTTTATTGAAAGGATGTAGCAATCTTTTTTACTGCGGCCTATTTATCTCTGGGGAAAAAGCTGTAACAAGAAGATCCCCTACTGGTCATCAGCCATGTCAGGGCCTGCCTGGCTTTGGTACCAGGACTTTGGTGTGGGGGGCTTGCTGAGAGAGAGTGGGACACCTTTGGCAATGAGGGGAAAGGCTGCCGGCTGTGGAGCCTTCCTCTGGAAGAGCAGCATCGAGTGCACCTAACAGTGTTCAGAGCACAACAGCCCCTCTCATCACGCCCTTGCGGAATGAATGGTTGATTGAACTGACCAACAAACAAACAAAAATGAACGGCGCCTTCAAACTGCTGCCCGTCTTTAGCTGGCCTGTGTACCCGGCTCGTGTCGTGGGGAGCTACCTCTGCTGACACCACAGCTCATCCGCACAGGCACATCCCTGCTCTTGTGAGGCTGCGCATCCTCTCTACCTTCTTGTCACTGTCCTCTGCCGGTGACATATCCCCTCTGCTCAGTGTGA
The DNA here is from genome assembly GCF_000334495.1 of Tupaia belangeri chinensis. Classification (NCBI taxonomy): domain Eukaryota; kingdom Metazoa; phylum Chordata; class Mammalia; order Scandentia; family Tupaiidae; genus Tupaia; species Tupaia belangeri. The sequence goes on from NW_006159889.1 coordinate 2,230,586, forward strand.
AGTTGGCACTTGGTCAATATCTCCCTGCTCACCCCTACCCCTGCCTTCATCCTGGGAACTTCGGCGGCACATGCACCATCCAAATCTACCCCACATCCTCTATCCCTGCAGCAGACGTCCCTGGGCACACGGCCCCACCTCACTCTAACCATCTCCAGGAATTTCTTCACCTACAAAATCATGAACTGAGAAATCCTGTGTCCGGCCAGAGCCTTCTATCCTTGCATCTGTTCTACTCCCTCACTCCTGCTGAATCTGCTTTTTGACCTCATTTAGACCGTCCATCCCTGGACCATTCCTAATTTAACAAGCCCGTCATTCCCCTCCTAGCCTTACTTCCTTTCCTACCCAACCTTGACCCTTTGATCAATCTCTTGAAAGAATTTCTTCACGCAGTTCCCTTACCCCTTTGCCTACCTGCCTCAGACCCCCAATCCATATAAGCATTTGCTTTCTCCCCTAGTTCTGGCCTGTGATGCCTGACTGAGAAAATCACAACCCCCTGTCTGTTGTCAAGGTTTGCCCGGCCTGAGTGCTTCTCACCAGTCCTGTAGCTGGTCCCATCATCGATTTTCTTTCCCATTTTCCACAGCAGTTGTTTTTAACCTTTCCCTCTTTCAAAAAATTTCCTTCCTTGCTTCTGTTTACTTCATTGGCCACAGATGACTTCATCTCCTGCTTTTCCGAGAGAATGGAGGCCAACAGGATCAACTCCCCCGGCCCATCCCACCCTGGTGGGCATCTTTCACTGACATGACCTGACTCAGTACCGCGCCTTCCCCTCCTGCTCCTGGAAACCTTTCTCCACCATCTCATCTCTTGTATTTTAAATTTCCCCCTTCCTACCATGCCTTTCCCTCTGTATGCCAATACCCTCAAACCTCTCCTTTAAAAACCTTCTTAAATTTGTTTGTTTAATAAATTATAGGGCACTCGCCAGAAAGAAACAGAGAAGAGAGAGAAGGAAAATGAGAACTCACCCCTACACTGCGATCCCTTCTCCTCCATTCTTCTCGTGCAACTTTGAGCACACATGCACACACATCTGATGTATTTTCCAAACCATCGGGTCTGGGACTCAAACCACATCCTCTGCCATATGGGACCCAGTGCCTTAACCACCATGCCACCTGGCTGGCCCCAAACCTTCTTTTAATCATAACTTGTGAGCACATTACTGCCCTACATTCCTTTTTCTCTTTACTGATAAACGTGTTCAAAGCCATATGACTCTCATTGCCTCCACTCCCCCACCTCGCATTCCCTTGGCCTGTGGTAGACTCTGTCCTCTCTCGACACTTCACTAGCATTTTGATCACCTCTTCCTTCTCCAGATGCTCTTTTTCCTTAGCTTCCCTGACTCATTTCTCTGGCTCTCATCTACGCCTTCTCATTCTCATTCCCTAGCTGTCCTCCACACGCCTCTCATGTGTTGTTGCTGCCCAGAGTACAAGCTTCATTTCTTCTCTTCTCATTTTCCACGTCTGCCCCCGGGCAGGTTCTTCTATGCCTGTGGCTTCACTTTCACCCAAGCTCTGATGACTACCGTGTCTGCAACTTTGACCTCAACCTCTCCTGAGCTTCGTGCCCATATTGCAACTTCAACTCACAGTCCTTATTTGAATCTTTGCAGGGCACCTGAGACTCAACATATGCCAAACTTCGTATGATGTCATATATGACGTCAGTATTTTTCCAAGCCTGCAGCTTAAGTCATCTCTAAGCACCATCCAAGCAACACACAGCAGAAACCTAGTTCAATCAAGAGTCTTTCCTCTTTCTATCACCTTTTTCTATCCACCTTACCTGAAAGAAAAAAAAAATCTTGAGAGGCCAGGAAGAGTAAATCCCTTTCCTTGTGTCTTATGTCAAAATAAATCCTAGATGAATTAAAAAGTTAAATGCAAAGGATAAAGCCATACCTGGATCTGTATTAGATATGGCTATGTCCCGAATTAGGGAAGAACTTTTTCTGCATAAACACAATGGAAGAAGCCACCAAAATTTTATTTGGTTGTTTATTGATCTTAATTTTTTTCTAAGGCACCTACTCAATATGGAGAGAGGTGGAGAGAAAAGGAAAGTGAGAAAACACCTCTCAGAAGGATGGTCATGCTGCAATCCCTTCTCCACTCTCCTTTTGGGATCTTAGGCATGTACACACACACATATTCAACATGTCTCTTAAGCCACCACGTCCAGGACTTGAACCATGCAGTCACAAATGTGGGATTCACCTCAACTACCACACCATTGGCTGGCCCAAATCATCAAAAAATTTTAACTACTGTACAACACAACAAAAGCCCCACCATAAGTAAAAACAAAAGGTAAGTGCTGTCTGAGAAACATAGATTTGCAGTAAATATAGCAGAACATCGGAGATCTTAATATGTGAAGAGCCCTTACAAATCAATAAAAGCACTAATAACGCAATATAAAATGGACTAATGCATAAACAAATAGTTTATAAAAGAAATATGAAACTCTTCAAATCAATATAGCTAATATAAATTAAATAAAGAAGAATATTTTTGCCTATACAAGCTGGCAACTCTTAAATCTAAAAAGTTCACGACTAATAAGGGTGTAATTAGACAGACTTATTTGGAAAGGTTTTTGCTATAGGGTGCGTGCGCTCGCCAGAAAGACAGAGAGAGACAGAGAGATAGAAAGCGAGAAATCACCCCCCCAGGGGTGATGGCCACGCTGCAATCCCTTCTCCATTCTCCTCTCGGGATCTTGGGCATGCATGCACACACGCCCAGTGTGAGTTTAAAGCCACCAGGTCCAGAACTAGAACCACGGTCAGCTACATGGGAGTTTAGCAACATAGCCATTATGCTAACTGCTGGTCCCTAGATGGACATTTTTATATACTACTGTTTAAAGGCATACTTTTTATTTATTATTATTATTATTATTATTATTATTATTTTGCCATACAGTGTGTGTGCTCTCTGGAGAGAGACAGAGAGAGGGAAAATGAGAATCATCACGGAGGATGGCCATACTGCATGCAATCCCTTCTCTTCCATTCTCCTCTAAGGATTTTGGGTATACACGCACATGTACCCAGTGTGATTTTCAAGCTGTCAAGTCCAGCTCTCAAACCATTGTTGGCCATGTAGGAGTCCAGCGCCTTAACCACCACACCACCTGCTGGCCCAGAAAATCATATATTTGTATAACCTTTCTAGAACCAATTTTGTAATGTGTAACAAAAGCCTTAAAATATTTATGTCCTTTATTTTAGCAATTCCTTTCTTGAAATCTACTCCAAGAAAATAATTGGAAGGGCCAGCAGGTGGCATGGTGGTTCAATGCTGGACTCCCATAGGGCCAACCTCGGTTTGAGTTCTGGACCTAGTAGCTTGCTTTCTACTTTTCCTTTCTCTCTCTGGTGAGCATACATGCCCTATGACAAATTTTAAAATAATAAATGAAACTAAATATTTCTCTGAAAAAAAGAAAATAATTGGAAATGTGGTCAAAGATTTATGCATAAGGATGATCATTTGATCAGTATTATTTACGGCAATGAAAATCTGAAAACAACCTAAATGTTTTATTGATTTGTAAGAGCTCTTCACATATTAAGATCTCAGATGTTCTGCTATATTGACAACCTAAATGTTCAACAATAATAGCTAAATAAATTATAATACAGTTATATAATAGAACACTGTGCAGTTATTTAAAAATCATTGTGGGGCCAGCAGGTGGCTTAGTGGTTAAGGTACTGGACTCCCACATGGGCAAGCATGGTACGGGGTGCTCTTGATTTTCCAAATTATCTACAATGTGTGTGTATTTTACACACACATTGGCAATGCTGATTATATAGTCACCATTCATCCTATGCTTGTGCCTCTAATTTTGCTGTTCTCTTTCCACCTCAATCCTTTATTACACTGCCTGCCAATGATCCTTTTAAAACACAGCTGGAGACCAGTAGGTGGCATGGCGATTAAGGGCGTTGGACTCCCACATGGCCAACCACAGTTCAAGTCCTAGACCTGGTGACTTGCTTTCTCATTTTCTCTCTCTCTCTCTCACACTGTCCTTCTCTTGTCAAAGTAAATAAAGTAAAATAAATAAAGTTAAATAAAGTAATTCTTTTTAAAAATTTTTAATTAAAAAAAAACCAAAAAACACAGCTGTGGGGCCAGCAGGTGGCATGATGATTAAAGCACTGGACTCCTACATGGCCAACTGTGGTTTGAGTCCCAGATCTAGTGGCTTGCCTTCTCACTTTCTTCTCTCTCTCTCTGGTGAGTGCACATGCCCTATAGCAAATTTTAAAATAATAATAATGATAAATAAAATTAAATATATAATTCTTAAAGTTAAAAAAAAAAAAAACACAACCATTTGTAACTCTTCTTATGTTCCTCTTTTTTTTTTTTGAAGAGGTTTTTGCTATAGGGCACATGGCGCTCGCCAGACAGACACTGAGAGACAGAAAGCGAGAAATCACCCCCCAGGGGGGATGGTCACACCGCAATCCCTTCTCCTCCATTCTCCTCTCGGGATCTTGGGCACGCATGCACACGCGCCCGGTGTGAGTTTTAAGCCATCGGGTCCGGGATGCGAACCACTGTCAACTACATGGGAGTCCATCGACATAGCCATTACGCTAACTGCTGGTCCCTTATGTTCCTCTTATGTTTCCCGTTATCCCCCAGGAAAATTCAGGGTTCTCCATAGTTGCACTAAGAGCTTGGCAATTCATTCCCAAACCATTTCTTCTGTGCCACATCCAAGTTACC
>NW_006159889.1:2235369-2247002 GCF_000334495.1 Tupaia belangeri chinensis
TGCTCTTCTTTTGCATGGTTCCAAGGCTTTGCACATCTTGTCCCTTTTGCCTGTTGTATTCTTGCCTACCTTTTCCAGCTGGTCAGAGTATTTCTTCAGAACTCAGCTCCAATGGCATCTCCTCAGTGAGACTCACCCTGCTCCAAACACTTCATTGTTCTCTCTGATGTGTGCCCCAAGCACTCTGCCAGGTCTGCCTAGCAGTTAACCCCACTAGATTGTAAGAACTCAGAGGCCAAAATCTTTCCCTCTTTTTTGCCTGTTTTCTCAGCACTTAGCACAATGCCTGGCATGTAGAAGATGTTTAATGACTATCAGATGAGTGATTAGGTTGAGGATTTCTGACTCTTCCCTTCTACGATGACAGAACAGGCAGGAGAGAACCCCTGCAGCCATGACGTTTCAGAATCAGAAGGGTGCTTAAAGATTGGTCTCGTCCCCGAGGTTTGAATTCCCTGTTAGGACCAATTATTGTCCAATCCCTGCTTGAACACCTCTTCTGAAGGGGAGCTCATTAGTCGTGAAAGCAGTCCTTGTTTGGACATCCTCTAATTGTTAGAAAATACTTTCTTAAAATAAGTCCAAATCTTATAATGAGCCTAAATCTGATTTAACTTTCAGCAACTGTTTTCGTTTCCTTCGTGAGGAACTTAGAGAAAATCAGCTCCCCCTGCCTTTATCAGCCCTTGAGAAGGCTCCTCCTGACAAACCCGTGGTCTCCCCTTTCTTGCTGTGGTTTGCGTCTCCCCCTGCCTCACGCACTGTGTGCTCCCCTCTGACGTCACTGCAGATGTCTCTAGCTCAGTTACATTCTACTCCTGCTGATTCAGAATAATGTTTTTTTGGTTTGTGGGGGCAGGGGTGGTTGTAGAAGTTTTTGCCTTAGAGCACATGCCTGCCCTCGCCAGAGACAAAGACAGAAACAGTGAGAGGGAAAGTGAGAAATCACCTCCCAGGGAGAATGACCGCTCCTCAATTCCTTCTCCATTCTCCCTGGATCTTGGGCATATGCGTACCTGGTGTGAGTTTCAAGCCACTGGGTCCGGGACTCAAACCATGGTCAACCATGTGGGAATCCAGTAATGTAACCGCTATGCCATCTGCCAGCCGCCAGAATAACGTTTTACATATGTGAAAGCTTAATGGTTTATGGTAGGGTTAAAGCTTTACATATATGATTATTTAGGGATCTTGAAGAATGGTACCCACACCTGAGCAGCCCAAGATGGCCAGATGAGGGTGGAGGAGGGTGAGCCTGTCACTGTTTATGAATGCAGTTGAGTATTATGTTATCCGCTGATGCAAATGGAGCTCATCAGCTAAAACCCTGACCCTTTTCACTGCTGATCGTGCCTCATTCTTCTCGTTCTTAGGCTGTTGGGTTTTTAGATCCTGAATCCAAACCTTTACATTTATTGTTATTATTATCTTTTACTATTTATTAAAACCCTACTACCTGCCAGAGGTAGACACTTCAGAAATATGCGTGTATTGTTGTCTTTTATCAGACATTTTATCCTTTATTAAACTATGGCTGGAGGGCAGCCCGTGGTGTAGGAGTTAAAGCAGCTGGATCCCATGTAGCCAACTTGAGTTTCAGACCTGGAGGCTTAAAAAACACACTGGGCAGGGCCAGCAGGTGGCATGGTGGTTAAGGTGTTGGATTCCCACAGGGTTGACCATGGACCTGGCGGCTTGAAACTCACACCAGGCACACATGTGTACATGCCCAAAATCCCAAGAGGAGAATGTGGCCATCCCCCCTGGGGGTGATTTTTCACTTTTCCTCTCTCTGTCTCTTTCTGTCTCTCTACTGAGAGAGCATGACAAAAACCTAAAACACGCACATACACACACACACACACACACACACACACACACACACACAGGTGCAGGTGTGTGCTTGCTCAGAATCCCAAGAGGAGAATGGAGGAGAAGGGATTGGACCATGACCATCCCTCCTGGAGGTGATTTCTCACTTTCCTTCTCTCTCTGCAAGCACACACCCTAAAGAAAAACAAAACAAAACAAAACAAAAAACTATGGATGGGCTTTATTATTTCTATTTTATATGTAGAAGAACTGAAGGTAAAAAAGGTAGGCAATAATTTTCCAAAGTCGAATAGCTTGTAAGAGGCAGAATTGTTTTCTGACTTCAAAGCCCAAGCAATTTAAAAAAATTATAACCATGTGCCTTTCAAAGGGGAAGAAGGGACATACCGTGTGCCTTGAATGCTTGCTGAGTAATGGACACAGTGCTAGCAGCACAGTGTTTGTTATCTCAGCCAGTCCCCACAACCATCCTGGGAAAGGCGTCAGGACCTACTAGATGCTTCACCTACCTCTCCTGCAAATGGCAAAGGTTCAAAGACTCAGCAGCCCCCTGCAGCTACTTAAAAGGGGGAGGAGACCTCCTAACTATACCATGGGAAGAACAGGAGAGCTCCACTCAAGGGAGTGAGAGTACACCTGTCTGACTTTATAGTACCGAGCCATGGTAGGGCAGTCCCTGAATCTGGTCAGTCCCTAATTAAACCCTAGAACTAAACTAAAAGGAAGGAGAAAATCATTGACAATAAAATTGAAGCCAGTGATTCAGTGGTATCACTGGGCTCACATTCTGGGGCATCCCCCGTGCTTTGTGGACCTGTGCACACACCTGTGATCCTGGCTGGCTGATAGTGGGGATGGAGTGAAGACCCTGTTGTGCGTGCCTATGTCTCACTCTAGGAAAAATTAAATTAATAAAAATTTTGAAAGTACATAAATAGAGGGATCAGCAGGTGGTGTGATGGTTAAGGCACTGGACTCCCACATGACTGACTGCACTATTCAAGTCCTGGACTTGAAAATTACACAAGACACATGTGCATGTATGCTCCATGTCCCAGGAGGAGAGTGAAGAAGGAATTGCAATGTGGCCATCCTACTTAGGGGGTGATCTCTCACTTTCCCTCTCACTGTCTGGTGCACACACTCACCCTATTGCAAAAATCTAAAATAAATAAATAGATATAAAAAGTAAACACCCTCCCCCCAAAAATTGCAAGCTTCCATGTCACTGACATAGGGGTTTGCCCCTTTCTCTTTAGTCTTTTAGGGGACTCCCCAACTTTGAGTGCTTAAAGGATGCTTAAAGGGAAGAGTAAACTAAAAGCCATTGAAGGCTCCAGGCTGGTGTATTGGTGTGAGTTTTAGCTTCAGTCCAAGTTGCTTTTCCCAAACTGCAATAAATTAAAAAATGTATTAAATGCATGCTCTGGGCCAGGCTCTATGTGGGTACTGGGACTGCAAAAAAAAAAAGTCACCAATAAAACACCTGAAGAGATTCAAAGGGTCCTGACTAATGCTGACATAGAAAGAAATAGAGGGTGCTTCAGGCACAGGGTGTCACCTAGACCAGACTAGGGACAGAGTGTCAGAAAGACTTCTGAAGGAGATAATGCCTAGCACAAGTTAGGAGGAATTGGCAGTGGATAAAGAAAAAGGGGGATGAGCATTCTGAACAGAAGAACCAATATGTGCAAAAGCAGAGAGGTATAAGAGGCTTCCTTTATTAGGGGTAACTAAACCCCCATTCAGTGTTGAAGGGGCATGAGAGTGAGAGGCATGACGAGAAGATGAGCCTGACAAGGGTGGAAACAGTTCGTGGAAGCTGCTGAAGATCCGTTGAAGAGTTTGACCTTGATTCTTTAGTCACTTTGAATGATTACATCTAAATCCCAAGTACCATTTATTTGCTGATAGACTCTACCAGAGCATCAGCATTTAGTCTGGTTTAGGGATGTAAGTCACCCTTCAGCCTGCTTGTTTGGGGACTGTTGAGTATCAGTCGGGGTGATCATTGCTTTATCATCATTGCTGTCATTGTCATTGTCATGTTTGCCATCATAATAACCAGATTATAAAACTTGAAATTTTATGTGGGAGAGAAATATGACTCTCTGTTTTGTCAACCTAATGTCTGTGATACATCAAAGCTTGAGTCTGGCTTTAGAAAATAGTCAAATGGTCACTTCTCCAGCCATCTGTAGTCTGATATGGCCAGACACTTAAAGGTGAAGAGGAATAAACAACAAAGAGCATATCTGGAATGAAAATGTATTAAATATCTTTAAACTTTTCCATAGAGAAAAAGCATGAACTATTGAGTTGTCCAGATTGTATATGATCAGAGTGTGGTTTTGCTTCTCCTGTTAGGAAGAGTGAAGCTCTGTGGCTTCCCTGGGTTGGAGGTGGTCATATAAAGGGTGTCACTAATTCTTTCTATGTAGGAGGGACTTTTGACACACCTTCCCTTCAACTTCTTCTGAGAAATTTATAGGAACTCCTACTGGTATTGCTCTGCCTAATTTACTATTAAGGTTCTTTTAAGGATTCTTAAGGAGTCCAGAGTCTAGGATAGATGTGTTCGAAGTTTTAATTTAATTGATAAATTAGCAGATCACTAGGAATTACGATGGTGTTTGGGGTATTTGCAGTTAACATCTATTTCCTAGTATGCATCCTTTGATATACCAATACAGCACCATGGAAAGTGGAAGTGGCTTCCTGTCCTTTTGCCTCAGCTTCTGGGTACCTACAAAAGTCGATGTCCACTCACAGGCCCGGGGCCCACTTGCAGCATCTGGTCAGGGAGCTCCCTCTTAAGAATGGGACTCCATATGGCCTATTTCTGATAGGCTGTCGGGAGCTGGCTGCAGACTGAGGGTATAGGTCATTCAAAAGAGACCTTCCTAGGAGAATGTAATAACTCTGCAAGTACTTCTTCAGCCTGGTGAGGAGAAAGAATGAAGTACAACTGGGCCCTGGAGGCTCTTCCTGCTTCATTAATAAAGAAGTATGTTCTTGTAATCTAACAGAGAAAAACTGAGAGGGTGCCTTCTGTTTCCCCATCCCAGGGCCTTCTCCATGTTTTGTGGTAAACATGGAGTAGGCGAATGTAGGAGTTTAGCTTGGGCTCAGTAGACTGGCTGGGACTGGGGCTTCCCTCACTTTCTCGAAGCTTCTTCCAGAGGAGCCACTGATTTCCAGATTGTCTTCCCAGAACAAAGCCACCTTTACTAGATCTTATTCAATAAGCGCTTTGGCAGTAAGGTCGTAGGGGTAAAGTATTACTTTGAACTGGTTTTCTTGAACGATTACTTTGGAAGATCCGAGAGCAAGTGGTGCAGATTTACAAGAGCTCATTAAACACCGGTGATTGATACAGGCCTTTACACCGAAGGTTCTGAGTTGCCCAAAAGGCTATGAGTCCTGTGGTTCCAGGGCCTGCAACCTTCCTCTGCTCTCATCCTCCAAGCTTTCCTCCTGAGTGGCAGAGAAGGGGAAGGACGGATCTCGATCTCTTTGCTTCACTCTCATGAAATGGCGCATCAGTAAGTGCTACTTAAGAAAACACATGGTCTGCCCCTCGAAAAGGCCCCCCTCTGCTGCCGCCGCCACCAACACCTTTCTTTATTCCGCCCAAACCTCACCAAGGGGAATTCGAAACAACTGTGGTGATAAATCCGCCTGCAGATAATTGGCAAGAAAACAACACTTGTGCAGTATATAACGTTTTATGGTTGTTTCATGTACTTTATTATAATACTAATGAGCAGTTATATATCAGGAGCTAACTGCACGCCGGATTAGCTTGTTAGCATGATATGAAATGGCAGAGCAAACAGTCCAGGCCCCTCGCTCCCTGCATGCCTCCCCCACCCTCCCTCCCTACCCCTCGGTCCCATTTGCACTCAGTAATTAGTATGCAAATTAGGCCCCGGGACCACACAAGTTCTAGTATATTACAAGGGCTTTATTATGCTCTTGTGAGTACATGATGGAAACGGCCCATGACAGTGTTTATCTCACTACCTCTGTCTTGCCTTCTCCTTTATCTCTCTCTCCCTTTACTCCTCTGTGTGTGTGCGCGCGTGCACACACACACACACACACACACACACACATACACACACACCTTTCCTTGCATGGTCTACAACTAAGGCTTTCCTGTGTCAGACCTCTAAACTTGATAATGGTTTACTAGGTCTTTTTGCCCCTGTTTGAACCGTATCCAGTGATGGGAAGCCCGCTCCTTCTAGAAGGAGGAAATTCTCCCTTTTTCTGTGATTCTAAATGTGTATGTGAGTGTCAAAGACCCCATTAAGAATTTGTTACAAGTCATGAGACTCTTCATCAAAAACAAAACACCAACAAAAACAAATACATATTCACAGATTCACAACACTTCATATTCAGTTTTAGGGACCCTAAATCAATGCATAGAGAAGAATCCATAGACTTCATACCTAATATTGAGCCGAATTTGCCTTTGTTTAATTCTTACTGTGGGATTAAAGTTCTACCTCTGGAGTCTCTTCAAAGGGAGTCTATTCTCTTTAGTGTATGATAAACTGGCAAATACTTAAGAATTCCTATCACATTTCTCAAATTATCCTTTTCTCAGCTTTCCTAACCAATGATCACAAATCAGGTTTTCTTTTTTCTTTTAGTTTTTGCTATAGAGCACATGCTCTTGCCAGAGACAGAGAGAGATAGAGAGAGAAAGTGAGAATCACCCCTCAGGGGGGGATGACCACACCACAGTACCTTCTCCTCCAGTCTCTTCTTGGATTTTGGGTACACACACATGCACACACAAACACCCAGCATGATTTTCAAGTTTCTAAGTCTAGGACTTGTACCTCACTGTTGGCCATGTGGGTCTGTACCACTCGCTGGCCCACAAGTCAGGATTTCAAGACAGCCTTCTATCCGGCACAAATCTGCCACAGTCGTCAACCCTCTAAATCCAATAGGGGGATTGTACAAGCCCAACTCAGAGCAGAATTTTCCCACTGTGTTTGGGGCAAGTCCAGTCCTCCTTTATTCTGCATACTATACCTCTGCTAATGTGGCCAAAGTCTTCAGAAGGCTTTTGACAAATGTAAAGTCATCCAGAATTCCCAGGTCGTCTTCTCATGAATTCTTCCCAAGAAATAGCTCCTCCAACCTACTGTCCCAGAATTTAATTTTTTTTAGCCTAGCATTCTCTGTTAAATTTCACTGTGTTCCAACTTACAGAAATGGTTTTTGAATCCTGATTCTGTGTACTTCATCTTGTTGGCTTCTCAAGCCTTGCCTCATTGTCAGTTTCTTAGCCATGTTGTTTATGGCTGCAAGTTGTTGATAAAAATGCTGAACAGGGCAAAGGACAAATCCAGTCATATGTCACTGGAGACCTCTTTTTCAAACACAGATCAATATTCCTTGGGTTTGGTTATCCAGCCAGCTTGCATCTGCCTAACTTTCTCTTACATCCTCTCTCCCAGCCTCTTTTCTGTCTTGTTTCTCCTATAAATGTTTTTAAATTTCCATCCCGTTTAAGAAACCACTTCTCCTTAATCCCATATTTCCCTTTTAGCTACCCCTATTTTTCTCATTTGCTTCTTAGCCTCGTGTCTTGAAAGACTAATCCACCATCCTCGTCCTCACACCTCATCTGGAAGTGAACTGGCTGGTCTGGTTTCTGCCTCCCACCCCAGTTAAACTGCTCTCACAGACACCAGTAACAGCCTCGGGTCTGCCCAATCATATGGACACGTTCCGCTCTCTCTTATTTAATTTCACTTTTGCATATGTCACCAAGAGTCATTGCCTTCTGAAAAGGATCTATTCTGGGGACCAGCAGATAACATAGTGGTTACACCGTTGGACTCCCACATGGCCAACCACGGTTTGAGTCCCATACCTGGTGGCTTGAAAAACACACTGGGTACATGTGACTGCGTACTCCAAGATCCTGGGAGGGGAATGGAAGAGAAGGGATTGCTGCATGGCCATTCCCCCTGGGGGGTGATTTCTCACTTTCCCCCTCACTCTGTGTGTGTATGTGTGTTTGTGTCTAGCGAGCCCCATAAGGCAAAAACCTCATTAGAAAGAAAGAAAGAGAGAGAGAGAGAGAGAGAGAAAGGAAGGAAGGAAGGAAGGAAGGAAGGAAGGAAGGAAGGAAGGAAGGAGTGAAAAAGGATCTATTTTTTTGACTTGTGATGAGTCCAGGACCTGGGTCTCTCAAATCTTTCTTAACTCTCTAAACCTTCCTTCCCAGGCTCCTTAGATGGGTCCTGTCCTTTCTCCCACACCTAAATTTCTAGCTTTATATAATTCCATCTTCCCTCTTCCTTTTATTCATTGGTTTGCTTGTTTGTGTAAAATCAGTACCACTATACTGTAAGTACCACTCACTGAGCAACTCAGTGAGCACAAACCGTGTTTAAGAGGCAAGGATCTCACGGCGTGGTTCCTCCTCCTGGGAGTGCAGGTGAGTGCCTGAAGGGAGCAGAGGCCAGGCAAAGATACCACAGGAGCCAAGAGGGTGGAGTGAGCCACCTTGGACAGTAGGGAAATGATCTCAGAGGAAAGGCAACACTAAAATCAGTCTTAAAAGATGAATAAGGGTTTACTACCTACCCCCTCGCCACAATTTCTCATTTCTGAGTCCAACACCATAATCATTTTTCATGTTACTACAGCATTCTTCCTGAATGTTCTGATTCCCATCTTAGTCCTTGCTTCCTCTAATCTGCACCGCTCCCCAATCTGTTCAACACGCTGATCATTCAGAAAAGTTTTCCTGGTTCTTTGTAGATTGACTCCTTTGCACCTAGGAGAGACTCCAAACTCTTTGGATGGGATGCCCAGCTTTTTTTACTAATCTGACCTCTTCAAGGGCCTTTTGCTTGGCTGGTGGTCTTGCCCACTGTAACAGAGCCCATCAGCCAGCTATGAAGAACCCACCATGTAAAAGGCATTCTTCTGAATTGGCTTCAGTTTCACCTTAAAGAATACTCCCCGACCCCACCCAAGCTCAAAGTCTTTATCAGAAGACCTCCCAAGGATACCCTGAGCAGCCTTCCCCTCCCACTGCCCAGGCCTCTTCCCCAGGTTGCAGCAAGGCAGATAGGAAAGCAGGGCACGGCTGCTGCCCAGAGGAGAAGATCAGAAAGGAAGAATCTGTAAAGCATGAGCACAGAATAATGGGCTTCATGAATACTTAGCATAAGGAAGAGAGGGAAAAAAATCTTGTGTAGCAGGCAGTTTTTGTAAAGCGTTGAACTGTACCACACATCACCCCCTGACAGGCCCTGATGTTAGCTCCTGGAATGGATCACAAGAGACTCATTAGAAAAAACAAATATTATCGCACGCTGAAATGATTTATGGAGAAAAATGAAAAATTTTGTGTTGTTGCGTTCCCTCTCACTCACTCCCCCTCGCCTCTGCCTTCTTATGGGGAAGTTATTTATGGCTCCAGACCCTTAACAAGAGAACAGCAGAGCTCTGAGCTGATCACTCCTGCAAACTGCCTACATTTGATTTTTATTAGTGACTTAAAGCTTCCTTTTTTTTCTTTATTGTCCTGGGTGAACCCAAATGCATTTTAATGCCTGCTATTCTGGCCAGACAAGAAATGTGTGTATGCCTCCTACCACAAGCCAGCCACTCCCGCATATCTGTCCAAAACCAAAGGTGATACAGAAGGAGGGAAGAAGAAAGACCAAACTCTTTGAAAGGATGAGTCAGGTGCCATGAAGAGAAGCCCTTAAGACATGCGGTCCTTGTGTGGAGCCTCTAGGTACAACCTGTCAGTTTTCTCATTGAGGCAAAGATTGAACCAAGTTAGTTTTAGGCGATGAAAGGAGAGGTAATTAGCATTTATTGCACTATTTGCAATATGCCAGGCATCATTCTAGCTATTTTCTCTTAGATTATTTCACTTAATCTTCCTAACAACTGGGAAGTTGGATAGCCTTATGCTCATTTTATGGAAGCAGAAACTAGACCTCAGAAAAGTCAAGTAACTTCTCCAGAGTCACACAGCAAGTAGCCAGCTGAGCTGGGATTCCAATCTAGGCCACCCTTGTCCATATTTTTATCCCTGTACTTCATTGTCTCCTAGGTTGGATCATCATGTCCCTAGAATCATAACTTCCGAGTGCTAATTAATTAGAAGAATCTTCAGAGATCTATTTCGTGGTCCTAGCTTCTGCTCACCAGAAAAATCTTTCTCTTTTCTGGTCTGGGCAAATCATCACCAAAGTCCTACTGGAAGGTGCTGCTTTTCAAGGCTGCCCAGGGCACTGTGGGACGGTTCCAGATGGCCCCACATTTTCGCACAATGAATGGTATTCTGGGCTTCTCCAGATAGGTCAGGTATTTCCCCATTCTGGTCACCTTGCTTTAGAACATTGCAACTCCTCTTAAACTGTGTGTAGATATGCAGATAAGTAAAATTTGATCTTGAGAAACTCCTCTTGAGAGAAATTTGGCTTGTGAAGTCCTTGGGGGTGGAAGCTGGGTGAGTCATGCTGACTTCCCTTGTTGTGGAGATCAGGACTCCTGCTCTAGGGAAGCCTGGGCCTGGCCTAATGAACTAACCCTGCTTAGGTCTGCTTCTGCCTGGTTGCCATGACTGTTGATCTCTGCCTTACACTCTGGCCCTCTAGGCTCTGCGGTCTCTGGCTGCTGCTTCTATGACTAAAGCAGCACTGGGCCCAGAATAGAGTGAGTACCAGTACAGTTCCCAGGGGACCCTCGAGGCAGCTTCACAGTAACCATTATTTCTCCTCTTTCCAGTGGTGTCACTCTGACAGCAGTGAGTTCCTGCTGTTGACCAGACAGTTTACAAAGATGCACAAGAAATCTCAGTGGGAACAGATGACCAGGTCTTCCATTTATAGCTAGATGTCTCTAGTGCAAGGTCATGCCTGAGGACAGCCAGAGGAGGGCTAGAAGCTGAGCCTGGAGTCACTAGCCATGGAAATGTCCTGCTAATGTGTCTGTACTTAAGGTCGTCCTGTGGAGAGGAGAGGATATTGGAAGTGGAGAGGTGCCCAGCCTGTAGGGAACTAATGCAGAGAGAGCTGGAGAATCGGGCTTGGGCATGCAGGATCCTGGCTCAGCCTGGTCTACGCTGTCCCTTCCACAACTTGTCCCCAGGGGGAAGCCAGGGTCCCAGGAAGAGAAGATGGTGTGATTGACCACAAGGGGCCAGGGGCCCCAGATGAAAGGCCATGAGGGCTGCTCCTCAGCTTGATCCCTAACTCACTGTGACATCTGAACAGAAGGGCTGCCTTTCCTCCCTGCCCTCCACCTTTTATTTAATGGGCAGGCAAGCAGGGGGCTAGGCTCTAACCAGCCATTCCTCCAGAACCCCTGAGTTCTCCTTTGGCAAACTGGGCTGGACCAAAGAAGCCCGGAGAGGGTAGGGAGGTACTGCTGGGGGAGAAAGCAGTGGGCCTGGAGTTTGGAGGGTCTAAGCCTTCCCTCTTGGCCCCAGCCCCTCCCAGGCCTGCTTCAGGGCCCGCATGGGCCTCATTCCTGGAGGGCCCTGTCTCTCAGCAGTGTTGCTAGGTGCGGTGAGCCCAGGCGCCTGCCACCGACTGGCCAAGGCTCTGCCTGGCGACCACTGGAGAGGCTGGGAAGAAGGAGCTGCATTATTTGGTTGATCCCTCCCTCCCTCCCTAGGCCTCAGCACAGTGAGCTTTCCGGAGGGATGGTTATGAGCCGGCCCATCCCCAGACCTCGCTCTTTGTGCAGAGACCTCCCCGCCAGACCCCCCACCTTCATAGGCTAACCCCCCCCCCCTC
>NW_006159889.1:2247297-2277385 GCF_000334495.1 Tupaia belangeri chinensis
GGTGGGGGGAGGGGAGGGGTGATGGGGGAGATCGTTGGTGGCTTTATTATGGAGAACTCAGCAGGCCTGGGGCCTTCTATTGTCCAAGTGGCAAATAAATAAATAGGAGAAAGTAAGTCTTCCCCATGGCTTACCAACGGGAGGTTAACAGCTGGACATGACATGACAAATTGGGCATTTTTCTTTGGGGACTGATCCTTACAGCAGCTAGCAGGGAGAATGAGAGAGAGAGGGAGGGGGAAATTGAGAGAGAGAGCGAGCCAGCCAGAGCACAGAACGGGCTAGTCAGAGAAGTCAACGTTGAAGCCATGTGTGCACACACACGAGCACATGACCGGGGTGTACAGGGCCATGGCATCATATTTTAGACATTAAAAGAACAAGCTTTTTGCGTGACTGCCTCAGGGGTAAATCCCAGAGGCCCAGGAGGTGAGTGTCTGGCTGCGGGGGAAATATCCCCGGGATCTGTCTTTTTGGGCCCCTCCCTCTTCCACCAAATGGAAAACCAAAAGGTCAACACTGGCTCTGATCCTAAAGAATCTCCACCTTCCAGATGGGTGGGATTACTGGGCAGTTGGAAGTGGTGGAGCAAGCAGCCTCTCTGAAGCCTGACGCTGGAGCAAGGGGCCTTGGCGATTATGCCCAGTTGGCTGGAACTGGTCTCAGCTGGACAGCAGAGCATCCCACCTCTCTCTCTAGCTGGGGTTGGGAGCAGCAGCTCTCCAGGGCTCTGTCTGGTCTTTCTGTTACTCAAAGATGCCAGCAGGAGGTCTGAAGGACCTGCCAAGAACAGCCCTCCCAAACAATAATAACAGTTGCCCATGGAGAACCCGATTGGGAGCAGGGGCTGAACCACGCAGGAACAGGCGGAAGAATGCTTGATTCTGTCCGGGCCCCAGAACCATCTAAGCCGACGGTGCTCTCCAACAGACTATGGTGATGTGTCACTCATGACTTGGAGTGAGATGGACCTGGGATCCTGTGCCGTGTCTCTTCCTCTTGACCCAGTGAGCTGGGCATGCTACTTAACCTCGCTAAGACTGGATAAAATGGGAACAGTATTAGCACATAGGTCAGTATGAGGTTTCAATGAGTTAAGGCATGTAAGCGCTGAGCCCAGAATTAGCAAATGTTAAATCCTTTATAAATGCCACTTAGTACTGCTCTGGGGCTAGCCATCCTTTTCCACCTTGTTGCCCCGTGTTTTAAGATTAACTAGGAGGGGTGGGTGGAGGCTGCCCTGTAGCACAGCAGTTAAGTACTGTGTAGAGGGATCCAAATCCTGCATGGCCAACAGCAGTTCAAATTCTGGCCCTGGTGGCTTGAGAAACACTCTGGACACTTGCACATGTGCCCAGGATCCTGATAGGACAGAGAAGTGCAGGGAAAAAGTATTGTGGCATACCAAGGCCCCAGTTGGGGGTTCTCTCTCTCTCTCTCTGGTTCTCACACATATGCCCTCTGGCAAAAAGAGAGAGATTGACTAGGATTCTCTACAAAACCATCTTCTGTGGCTGGCTCTGCCACGTGGTCAAAGGAGCCAGATCCCACATGGCTGACTGCACAGTTTCAACTCCAGCTCTAGCAACTTGAAAAACACGTTGGGCATGTGTGCATGTGTGCCCCCAATCCCAACAAGACAGAGAAATGGAGAAGGGACTGCAACATAACCACACCCCACTGCGGGAGTGCTCGTGTTCTCACTCTCGCATTCTGCCTCTCTGTTTTTCTCTGGTGAACACACATACCCTTTGGCAAATTCTAAAAAGACAACAAAAGAATCTTCTTCTGAGGAGGGAGGAAACTGTGAAAATGCATATCCAGTTCACATTCACAGAAGTCATATTGCCACACTCTCCAAAGGTTGGGTCATGGATTAGCCTAGAGCCTTCATGAAACCTTGCCTGAAAGAATCACCCCCTTCCCCTCCTCCTTCCAAGATTCTTGTGTCTAGAAAGGAAACGCCTTCTTGGCAGTCCTGCTCTGTGCCCACTCTGTGGGGGAAGCCTGGCCAGCATTCCAAGGACATGCAGAGGAAAGAGGATGCCTGACTTTCAGGAGAGTGCATGGTGCATTCTGGAAGGAAGGCAAACTCCCCATTTCCCTCTGGGACCAGAAGAAAAAACACAGAAAAATAGTTTAAAAAGAAGCAGAAGTAATTAATTCATCCAAGAAATACTCATTGATCATATATCAAGGGTCAAGTACGGCCCTAGATCCCGAGAATAGAGATATAAACACAGCAAGCAAAAATCCCCACCCTCTCAGAATGTCCATTACGGTTCTCTGACAAATGGGACACCCCAGAGTTTCCTCGATCCCTTCTGTGTGCCTTTCAGTGTGGCCATGGCCTGTTGTGATCTGGGAAGCACTTGCTGTTGGATTCAAATGAAACCTGCTTGGGAGAGCCTATCGCAAGGGAGCCTGGGAGGTGTGCAGAACAGAAGAGAGGTCGTAGACCATCTGGTACCTTCGGTTGAAGGGAAGGCAGTTCTGATGAAGCTTTATTGAAGGGAGTGTTGAGAGGAGGAAGAATCTGAAGAAGGAAGCTGCCGTATATAAGGAGACTTCGCAAAGTTAATGGAAAAATGTCCCAGCCTCAATGGCACAAGTGGTAGTGTACTGAACAACAGCACCAGGAGTTGCATGGCTGACAGCAGGTTCAAATCCCCAGTAGACCTGAGAAGATGCTGAGTGTGTGCACATCCACAATCCCGAGAAACTGGGAGGTTGGGAGGCTGAAGGAAGGGGCTCATAGTGTAAGGAGACCCTGTCTCAGGAGCCTGTATCTCTTTCATGCATGTACTCATACTCTCTCTCATGAATAAAATAAATAAACCTATTTTTTAAAATGGAATTAGGGCTAGTCAGTGGCTTAGTAGTTAAGCCAGCTGGACCCCACATGGCCAACAGTGTGACTTGAGTCCTGGACCCAACAGCTTGAGAAACACTCTGGGTACACATTTAGGTGCATGCCCAAAATCTCAAAAGAAGAAATGAAGAAGGGATTATAGTGTGACCATCCCCCCTGGGAGGTGATTTCTCACTTTCTGTCTCTATGTCTCTCTCTCTCTTGCAAGTACATGCACCCTATAGCAAAAAGTTTTTAAAATAGGGGCCAGCAGTTGGTATGGAGGTTAAGGTAGTTGGATCCCTCATGGCCGACTATGTGTTCGACTCCTGGACCCAACGGCTTAAAAAACATACCAACTGCGTGTGTGTGAGTGTCCAAAATCCCAAGAGGAGAATGAAGGAGAAGGGACTGCAGTGTGGCCATCCCCCTTGAAAGTGATTTCTCACTCTGCCTCTCTCTCTCTGGTGAGCACACCTATCCTGTAGCAAAATAAACAAACAAATAAAAAATAAAAATGGAATTAAAGAGTGAGTTTATTTGGGTGCAAAACATTTTGAAACCCACATATAAATAGCCTTTTTATGATTGGCGGTTTCCACGAACTTTTTGAAGACCATACATATTTCTTGCTTATTCCATGGCAGCACTATCAAGCATTTAACATATATTGTCTAATTTCATCCTTGCAGGCAGTCAATATCATCTCCCCCTTACAGATAAGGACACTGAGACTTAGAGTTGGGAATGGCTCATCCAAGATCCATAGTTGGAGAATAAGAACTGGATTTGAACTCAGAGACTTTTTCTTCCTCTGCCCCATACTGGGTTCCTGGAGGAGGCCTGCTAGAGGCTACAAAGGCAGCCATGAGGAGGAGGCAGGTACTGGGAGAGCTGGCCAGTGAAGAGATATGAAAAAGGCAATGGGGGCGGGGGAGATCAGTAGATGGTTAATGGTTACATTGCTAGACTCCCACATAGTCAACTGTGGTTCAAGTCCTGGGTCCATCATCTTGAAACGCATGCCGGACATGTGTGCATGTGTGCCCAAAATCCTGAGAGGAGAATGAAGGAGAAGAGATTGTGGTGCGGCCACCCCCTGGGAGTGATTTCCCACTTTCTGTCTCTGTCTCTGTCTCTCTGGTGAGTGCACATGCCTTACAGCAAAAATGTCTCTAAAAAAGGGCAAAGGTGGGAACAGCAGTTTGCATAATGGCTACATCACTGAACTCCCATGTAGTCAACCATGGTTCGAGTCTCAGACCCAGTGGCTTAAATTCATGCCAGGTACATGTGCTTGTGTGCCCAAGATCCAGATAGGAGAATGGAGAAGAGATTGAGGCGTGGCCATCCTCCCTGGGGAGATTTCTCACTTTCTGTCTCTCTGTCTCTGTCTTAATGGCAAGCGCATGCGCCCTCTAGCAAAAAACCTCTCCAAAAAAAAAAATGGCAGGGGGCAAAGGAGAGGAGAAATCTAAGTGGCATAAAGAGTAGGCGAGCTTCCCTAAAACAGCACGCTGCAGCCTCTTCATCAGAAACCTCTCAGTTAGGGTCCTTAGTTTGTTGCAGATGTTTCCATACTGAGCAAGGGGCAATCTGAACCTGAGTGAGAAAGAGACAGGGACGCAGTCTCTGAAGATCATTGCCAGGTCATAGAGGCAGAGGTGGACGGTTAAGAGATCTGAAAGCTGGAGGGCTTTCACATGTGACAGAGGTAATAAGCACACCAGGGCGGCTGATGCAGGTTATGGGAAGAAACGGAGAGTTTACTCCCAGCCTTGCGTGGTCTTTCTGGCTGTCCCATATCCTTGTAATCAGTACCAAGAGGCCAACATCTTTGTCCTCATCCTCAAGCCCAAATCTTGGCTCAGTGGCCCCAGACCCAGCCTAAGAGTCCTCATGGCCAGGACTTCTACCAGGAGAATCACCTCTACCGTAAGATCTGCAGGCAGGAGCCACACAGGAGCTTTCTTCTTCCAGGAAGTCCCTTCCCCCAGCCCCCTGCAACTCACTCCCCTATATAATATTCCACGTTAGAGCTCATAAATGCTGCTGCGGGTCCCCAGCCTGATTGAATTTGGAAGCCATTGTTTACAGACGTCTGGCTGTACAGGGGGATTTATTGAATTTTCCATGAAATGTTGCTCCCCTAATGCTGTAAAAGGCAAGCAGCCCACATCAGAGGAGCCCTGCGTTAGAGGATCATGTTACCCCGAGATGGAGTGCTCGCTTCACAATCGTTGATGCGCCAAGCTCTGAATTTTTTTTTTTTGAGAGGTTTTTGCTATAGGGCGCATGCGCTCACCAGAAAGGCAGAGAGACAGAGAGACAGAAAGTGAGAAATCACCCCCCCAGGGGGGATGGCCATGCCACAATCCCTTCTCCTCCATTCTCCTCTCGGCATCTTGGGCACGCACGCACACGTGCCCTGTGTGAGTTTAAGCCACCGGGTCCAGGACTCGAACCACGGTCGATTACATGGGAGTCCGGCGACATAGCCATTACACTAACTGCTGGTCCCCCAAGTACTGACTTTAAACAAGCAATAGAGGCCCCAAGGATCACTCCTGACCCCTCATGGGCACCTCAAAGCTGGGACTCCTGAGCCAGCTCCTGCACTTCCCCTTAGCCCTCCTCCAATTAGTCTCAAAGCCCTGCAGGCTTTATCTCAGGCTTGTCTTCCAATCCACCTCCTCTCTATCCCGCCTGCTTCTGCCCTCGTTCGAATCACTACATTGCTGCAGTGCTGGCCTATCTGGTCTCCTGCCTGTAATTACCTGTTGCAATCCCTGAATCACACCCTTTAGTGCAGATGGCAAATAGTGGGTGTTCAATTAGGAAGGAGGGAAGAGAAGGAGGGAGGAAGGAAGGAAGAAAAGAAAGAAAAAGAGACAGAGCCAGAAGAAGGGAGGAGAGAACCAGGTTGTCACGAGTATCACAGGTTGAGAGGAACTCTCCTCCGGGGACTATTGGCCTGAGAACCTGTGAACATGAGTGGCCCAGAGCAGGGAAA
Organism: Tupaia belangeri chinensis; assembly: GCF_000334495.1. NCBI lineage: Eukaryota > Metazoa > Chordata > Mammalia > Scandentia > Tupaiidae > Tupaia > Tupaia belangeri. The sequence goes on from NW_006159889.1 coordinate 2,253,162, forward strand.
GGCATCACCAACAGCTCAGGGAGACAGAGCAAAGTGGAAATGTGTCCTCATGTGTACCACAAAAATGCAGCTGGACCAAGTTTTTCCTTTTTGAGAAATACATCACTCCTTGAGCTTCTAAACCCTTCACAGCCCCACCGCTCAAAGATTTATTTATATTTAACCACTCCCGTTTCTCACCGCCAGCTCATTTCTGCTGTCATCCTTACCTCTTTCTTTTAAAGGTCAGTACTCAAACCCCCAAGTCTGCGTTAGCCTCACCCCTCCGAGCCTCTCTTCAGCTAACCCTGCTGGGCACCTTCCTGAAACCCTTTTCTTTCTTGGCATCTCTCTTACCATGTTCCTGGTTCTCCTTGCAGACAGCGCCTTCTCTGGCTCTTTGCCCTCCTCCCACCCTAAATAAAAGTAGGTGTTTCCCAGTGTTCTGTCTTTGACCCTCTTCTCTCGGTGTACACTTTAATCTGATGAGCTCATCCGTTCCTGCAGCTGCAGCTCTCGTCTTTATTTAGAGGACTCCTCAATGTAAAGCTCTAAATCTGACCTCTTGCTGCTCTGATCCCATTTTTTTTTCAACAGCCTGGTGAATATTTTCCATGCCATATCCCATAGACATCTCCAAAGGGAGTCCATCATCTAGCCCCCGCCTCCAAGATAATTCACCTCCAGCGGTCTTTATTCTGCTGATGACACGATCATCCTCTCAATTACCCACTCATGAAATCTCGAAGAGGTCTTTGGCATAGGTGTCCTAGACATGTATACACGCTGCATACTGAATATCTCCACCTGGGCTCTAACATAGCCCAACAGGGAAAGGCATCGCCCCACCACACACACACACACACACACACACATACACACACTCACCTTGTTCTCTCTCCTTTAATTCCTCCCTAGCATGTTCAGCACCTGATCCTTCTGGACACCTAAGCAAGAAACCTAGGCACCCTTACTCTCTAATATCTTGGCCTCATACCCTATCAGTAGTAATCCTATGGATTCCTCATCATCTTTCATGTATGTCCCATTATTTCCAGCCCCACTACTGACTTAATTTAGGTCCTCAATAGGTCTCCTTTCTCTTGTCTAAACAATCCACCTAGCTGGTGTTCACCACCCACTCCCCCCCACCATCCATTCTCCACCCTACAGCTAGCATGATCCAGCTGCAATATTGCTCTACTCCCTGCCTAAAACCCTCCACAGCTCCTTGTTGCTCCCAGGACAATATCTGAGCTCTGTAATGCCTCCTAGCATGTCATCTGCTTTTTTAAAAAAAAGTTTATTTATTTCTCCCATGGAAAAAAAGAGAGAGACAGAGAGACAGAGAGACAAGCACCCCCAACAAGGTATTCTTACAAAGACCCAATCCCAGTCTCAGCCTAAATCATAGACATGGACACACATACATGTGCCCAGTGTGTACAAGGAGGTGGCCAGGCATGAATGCAGGACCTTCGTACGTGGGTTCAGCATTGCAGAATGTTCCATGACCACTGTGGCCACCGCCTGGCCCCAGGTACGTGGTTCCCTTTCCCTTCCTCCCCATAAGTTCTCCACCTGGATTCCTTCTTCCAGCCTCTGTTTGGTGCTGTCCTGGTGATTCTTGCATTTCAGAGGTTCTGGGCTCTGTTGAAGTGTCCCCCAACCCTTTCAGTCATAAGTGAGTATTCTTTCCACTGAGCAACTGCCAGTGCATGCCACTCTCAAAACAGGCATGATGTCATGCTCAATGGAACATTACAACATGCATTGTGCGTTTCGTCCACATGGCCATCTTCTCCAGCTAGATGCCTTCCTTATTTCACTAACCCCATCATCTAGCACAGTGCCTGCATACAGGAGGCTCACTACACAGCTGCTAAGCAAGGGTCACACCTAAGCCAAGCAAGGCACAGCATACATGAGGAACTTTCTTCCTCAGATGGGAATTTCCTCTCTCTACCTTTCCTGTGATTCTCAAAGAGGCAGATACTAAAGGTGATAGTCTCTTCCTTGCATCCCAGCATTCCTAGCACTGTGAAGTATTCACCAGCTATGGGAGCCTGAAGTCTTGGAACTCCCTGTCTCTCCCTCAGCCTTGACCAGCCTGGCTCCCCAATCTAGCTACCCTTTCCTCCCCTTCCTCCCTCTTAACTCCCTCCCTTTTAACTGGGGGATCCAATGTGACTGGAGGTGCCTCAGAGGGAAAACAATGATCCTCCAGAGAGAGCATGTGTTCACCACGTTAGGTAAACATGCCAAGCTGCAGGGGCTGTCCAGCCAGGAATGGGGAGCCTCTTCGAGGCAGACAGCCCCAACCTCACTCTGACGAGGGGGTGGTCAGTGGCTCTGAAGAGAAGTAGCAGGACGTTGTTTTCTCAGATTTCATTGGTTTATTTATCCTCCGCCTGGGCTCCATCTGTCCAACCTCGAAAAGGAGAAGGAGCTCTCGCTCCTCCATGCCACCGTAGGAGCCCTGTCCTCAGCCCCCAGCTCTGCAAGGATCTGGAACCAAGCTAAGTTTGGAGTTTATCCGCTGCAGGATACAAGTCTGGGAGGGCCTTAAGCCCTGAGGTTCAACTGCCCGAAGAGACAGAACTACAACAACTATACCAAAAAGGGACCATGAGCATAGGCCTGAGTTCTGACTCCTGCTTTGTTCCCTCTGCAGTCCCCTCGGCAGGCCCAAGAGGTCCAGAGGGGTATGGAGAGGAGGGCCAGGACTGCTCCAGAGAAGAGGCCCAGAGAGCCCAAGTTAGACCTTTCCCACTGCAGCTAAGAGAGGCAGCTGCTGGGTGGAGATACTGGGGTTGTGCAGTTTCTCACTTCTCTGTCATCCCAATGGGGGAGACTGCTGTGCCCATTCTCGGGGGGTCCAATAGCTGGAAAGGCTATCACTATCAAGGGCCCTGTGGCTGACTTCGGTTTTGCAGGGTTCTGGGCGGCATTCGGGTCCCTGAACTCAGAGACAATAGGGCAACTCTCTCCTGGGTGCTTGGGAAAAATGGGGCTTCTCACCAATGGATGGGCTAAGGAGAGGAATACAAAATGTGGAAATCAAGAGAGCGGGATATGTCTAAGGGATGCTGAACTACTGCTCTCAAACATCCTTGGAAGGAGGAACCACTCCAAAGAGCAGAATCGGAGAAGCTCAAGATTTACCTAGATTCACATCTTCCCTTGTCCCAGCCTTGAGGTACAAAGTACAACGTAGCCAGGCTGAGTACAGAGCTTTGTCCACCCTTTTAGACCTGAACCTAAGAATGGCTTCAGTGGCAACTCAGTGGAGAAGCTTAGGGAGTTCCTGGGGCCTGTACCATTCCTGAGGATGCTACTCTGTGGTCAAGCTGGGTCGCTGTTCATCTCATCCCTTCCCCACAAAATGTGTGTGCTCTCCTGGTATCACATGGCATACTTGAGCCATAGTTCTTAGACCCAGAAACTTTGAAGCAGCCCCCTCCGTCCGGAGCCTAGACCTATCACTCAGGCTGGGCATGGAATTTGGATTTCCTCTTGTGTCTTCATCACAGCAGGGCAAAAACAAAGTCATTGCCTCCCCCTAATTCCTTTCAAAATTGGCCCCTTCTCCTGCCCTCTGTTTTACTGGAAGCAGCACTAAAGTTTACTGTCGTTGTCAACTCTTGATTTCATTTATCATTGGTATCTAATTAGACAGAAAGTTCTTGCCATTCCCTACAGTCTGCCCATCATCCCAGCAGAAAGAGGTACTTATTAACACAGTATTGAGGGGCCAGCAGTTGACATGGTGGTTAAGGCACTGGATTCTTACATGGCCGACCATGGTGTGAGTCCTGGACCTGGCCACTTGCTTTCTCACTTCTCTGTCTCTCTCTGGTGATCACACAGGCCCTATAGTAAATTAAAAAGAATAACAATAAAATTAAATAAAATAATTCTTTTTAACAAATATAATATTGAAAGATCCATGGTGGACAAAATAGAATGGGACCAAAGAGAACCTTCTAGAATAAATATATGTCCAGCTGGTGTCATGCCTCTGAGGATGCCCGCTGTACTAGTCAGAGTTCTAGCAAGAAACAGAGACCCACAAATGGGGTAGCAAGCAAAGTTTGATAAGTGTACTATGAATATTTACAAAGAGTAAAGCACCCCATGGCTAGCAAAACAGGAGAGCCATTACCACTCCTCAGGCTGAAGGAGCATGCAGCAGATCCTGGGAAGAACCGTGGCTATGACTATGGCTACAGTAGAAGCTATGGCCTTCAGGAGAGAAATACTAAACTATGGCTGCCAGAGAAAGAGCTAGGGTCATACTTGTCCCACCTGCTTCTCTCCTCTTGCCCTCTAATGTGTCCTCTGTGTGTTAACCCAATAGGAAGCTTGGAGGCAAGGGAGCTTGACTGAGTCAGTTTACAGAAGTTGGCTTCTAGGGCATGGGACAGGGTGGGGAAGCGTAATGTGTAGATCTGGAAGGGCACACAGATATCCATCCTGCCCCTGAGAATGGAGAAAGGAGGGATAAGGAGGGTAGGGTCGGAACCAGCAGTTAGCTTATTGGCTATGTTGCTGGACTCCCATGTAGTCAACCGCAGTTCGCGTCCCGGACCCGGTGGCTTAAACTCACGCCAGGCGCGTGTGTGTGTGTGCCCAAGATCCCAAGAGGAGAATGGAGAAGAAGGGATTTTGGTGTGGCCATCCTCCCTGGGGGATGATTTCTTGCTTTCTGTCTCTCTGTCTCTTTCTGGCAAGTGCACGCGCCCTATACCAAAAACCTCTCTCAAAAAAAAAAAAAAAAATGGAGGGTAGGGTCTCCTTATCTGCTCAGGGTTTAAGACAAATAGCAAGAGCCTCTGAAGAGGCAACGCCCAGAGTATGGGGAGCTGGCAGGCCGGTGGGCATTGAGGAGGGACATGGTCACAAAATTGAAGACTTCTTACCGTTGCTCATGGAATGTCCTTCTCATCTGCCCTTACTCCTTTGCTGTCTTACTTCCCTGGCCTAGTATTGGGCCCCAAGACTACACTGTCTGATCTATTCACACTCAGCAAAGCTCTCTGTCCTGAAGATCTGAGAACCTGCCAACGGCTTCTTTGATGTATACAGAGCAAAGAGCTCCAATGTCAAACCCAAGGATAGGAAAGAGTTGGGCTGAAGGGCGACCCATTGATCTGGAGGCTGGAATCAGCTGAGAAGAGAATGGAGAGACACAAAGATCTGTCTTTTCCCCAGAAATCATCTGAGACAAACCTGTGGGTCTGGAAACCCAATGCCCTATGACAGAGCGGTTTATTCATGTGGCCATTCGGGGAGCCAGTGAAGTCACAGGAATCTCATAGCAAGTGGGCAGAAGGCAATGGCTTTCCCAGTTCACCCGCCCTACCCACACTCTTTTTTTGGAGTTTTCTTCTTTATCTCTACTGTTTGCATTATTCTAGTTCAGACCTGTCTTCATCCTTTCTCCTAGATTTATTAATAAGCTCCTCATTTCTCATCTGTAATTCCGATTCCTTAACTCTTCCTCCAAATTCTGTCAAGAGTGTTTCTTCTAAATTCCAAACTCAATCATGTCTCACTCCTTTCTTACCACCCTGGAAGCTCCATTTTGCTGATAGGACCAAGTCCAGACTTATTGCCGAGTTTAAAGTTCTTTATAATCTGACCTCACCTACCTCCCCAGTCTCAGCTCCTGTGGCTCCTCTAGGCCTACCCTAAATTCCAGCTGCACTGAACTAATTAAAAGTCCCAATTTAGGGCACCAGCAGGTGGTATGATGGTTAGGGTACTGGACTCCCACATGTCTGACCACGGTTTGAGTCCTGAACCTGGCAGCTTGCTTTTTCACTTTCCCTTTCTGTTTGCATTCTAGTGAGTGCACATGCCCTATAGAAAAAAAATTTTTTTGAGAGATCTGTGCTATAGAGCATGTGTGCTCGCCATAGAGACAGAGAGACAGAAAGCAAGAAATCACCCCCCAGAGGGAAGGCCACACCACTATTCTGTCATCTCTATTCTCCTCTCAGCATTTTGGGCATGCATGCACACATGCCCAGTGTGAGTTTTAAGCCACCAGGTCCAGGACTTAAATCACAGTCAACTATGTGGAGTTCAACGATGTAAGCATTATGCCATCTGCTGGTCCCCCTATAGAAAAAAAATTAAAAATAGTAATAATAATAAAAAGTTAAATTAAATAATTGTTTAATTCCAATTTACTTTCAACTCTCCTTTGTACAGCTTTCCCTCTGCCTAGAATGCCCAGTCTTGCCTCATCACCTGTTGAGTTCATATGCATCTTCTAAGACTCAGCTTAAGTGACACAGCCTCCTTGAAGCCTTCCTTGATATTGCTGATCATTCTTTTCTTTGTGCTTCCTCCCAGAATTGAATTCTATTACCACACCATTTTCTAATCATCTGTCCACATGTTTTTCTCCCCTCCTGGACTACAAGCATCTTAAAGAAAGATACTATATTTCCTTAGATTTGACTCGGTATCTGGCACATAAAACTTGTTCAATAAATAGTTAACCAGGGGCCGGCAGGTACCGTGGTGGTTAAGGGCACTGGACTCCCACATGGACGACTGTGGTTTGAGTCCTGGACCTGGTGGCTCACTTTCTCACTCTCTCTCTCTCGATCTCTCTTTCTCTCTGTCCTTCTCTGGTCAAAGATAGATAGATAGAGAGAGAGAGAGAGATAAATAGATAGATAGATAAATTTAAATAAAATAATTTGTTAAAAAAAAGTCAATAAATGACCTGAATGGACAAATAACTCCCCTCTCTATCTCAAGACCTGGCTCGTAAACCTGCACCTCCTTTTTTCCCCCCCAATTATTTATTTTAATGTTTTATTTTTAATTTGTTATAGGACACATGTGCTTACCAGAGAGGGACAAAGATGGAGAGAGATAGGGAGAGTGAGGAAGCAATCCACCAGGACTGGGACTCGAACTGTGGTCAACCGTGTAGGAGTCCAGCACCATGTGGGAGTCCAACACCTTAACTAGCACACTACCTTCTGCTTCTCCTGCCTTCTTTTTAATGAAACTCCCTCAGACTAGCTAGACTGAATTTCAGATATATCTTTCCCTCTCTTTTCTCTTCCTGGGTGCTCCTAATGTTCTTTTTTTTTTTTTTTAAGTTTATTTTATATTTTCCGTGAGCATGTGAGCAAGCAACAGGCAGCACTCCTAACAGGGTCTCTCTTTTTCTTTTTTTCTAACGGGGTCTTGACACTGCACTCTACCCTCAGCTTTAGCCAGACCTGGATCATGGGGCTATGCATGCCCTGTGTTCTCAGAGAGGTCTCTGGATGTGAACCTGGAACCTTCCCATGTGGGTCAGCCTTGTTGTGCCACCATGTGGCCCCTCATAATGTTCATTTATAACCATAGCTCCCCTCAGTACAAATATTGTTAAATGGGGAGGGGGTACCCAAGCATCTCGCTACACTGCTGAGCTGAATGTCCTTGCCCAGTGAAAACTCCAGGAGGCCAAAGATGGCAAAGATGATCCCTGTGTTAGTGAGGACCTGTGGGGCTGAACTGAAGAAGTTTCTCTCTGCTTAGCTCTGAAATCTACCAATTATTTTGAGTCTTAAGTTTCAGAGCTTCTAGTTACCTTTCCCTCTCTGTCTGAATGTCTTTTCTTGGGGATAAGGGTCTTGGCAATAAGAGTCTTTTTTTTCCTTGGGAATTCTGACTACCTGTTTATTCCCCATAGAGTAGATTAAATTTCCCTTTACTGCTCTTCTAATACAACTGCTCTGTCTTTCAATATCTATTTTTTTAATTTATTTTATAATTTCTGGTTTACATTTAATTGTACATTTTCATGGGTACAGTATGTATTTTCAAAGAATGCATGTTGCGTGTGATAATCACATCAAGGATATTAGCATCATCTTCAACCAAAGAACATTACATTATGTTGCGCACCTTCAATATTCAGTCTACAGGGGCCAGCAGGTGGTGTGGTGGTTAAGGGTGCTGGATTCCTACATGGTCTACCGCAGTTCAAGTCCCGGACCTGGCAGCTTGCTTTCTCACTTTCCCTCTCTCTCCCTTGCTCTCTCTCTGCCCCTCTCTGATCAAATTAAAATAAGTAAATAAATAATTATTTGAAAAGAATATTCGGTCTACTAGTTGTTTTTGTTTTCTGTGTGATTTTTGTTTGTTTGTTTTGAGATACCTATATATCTACAGGTAGAGAATATACAGATACAGAGATTGGCAACATCCTTTTTTACTCTGTTGTGGTACACCGTTCCATAGCCCGTTTGCCTTGCTTATGTGCATTCGTGTGTCTCTTGATCATTTTCCCCCTGCATTCCCTTTCCACCCCCTCAACCCTCCACCCCCTTGCTGTCTCTGGCATCTACAGTTGCCTTCTCTACTTCTATGCCGTCGAGTTTTCAGTTTCCAGCATAGAGTGGGTACATTCAGTGTATGTTATGTGGGGACATACAGTGTTTATCTTTCATAGGCTGGCTTTTCAATTAGTGTTACATCTTCTAGATCCATCCACTTTATGTTGAATGACAAGATCTCATTGTTCTTTATAGCCAAATAATATTCCATCGTGTGTTTGTGCTGCATTTTCTTTTCTTTCTTTTTTTTCTTTTTTAGTTTTGTGATAGGCTGTATGTGCTTGCTTGAGAGAAAGAAAGTGAGAGAGAGAGAGAGAGAGAGAGAGAGTAATCACTCCCCACCATGTCACAATCCCTTCTCCTCTATTCTCCTCTTGGGACTTTTGGGCATGCATATGCATGTGCCCTGCATGAATTTTAAATCGCCATCTCCAGGACTTGAAACATGCAGCCAGCCATGTGGGATCCAGCCACCTTAACCTCCATGCCACCTACTGGCCCAATATGTGCCACATTTTCTTTTTTTGGTTTTTTTTTTAAGTTTACTTAACAAAAAGTTTATTATGAACATATACATGACCTGATTTTTACATCATAGTAAAACAGGCCCGTTGACAAGGGGACTGTCCACATTTTCTTAATCTGGTCATCGGCATCTGTTCTCTTCTCCCCTTCCCCAACACAAAAGGCATTGCCTTGCACTTGCCCACATTTAATTGAGTCTGTACCCTTTTGCCCTCAACTCTTCCTGCCAACTTGATCCAGAAGGATGCTGGAGAACAGCATCCCATGGCCCATCCTCCACCTTCATATACATGCTGAGAGCTGGGTGCCTGGGGCTCTCCTCTGGTACCATGTGAAATACATCATGTGAAATATCAGTCGAGGATCTCTCCCTTCTTTGAGCGTCTGTGGTTGCCTACATCTTTTTTACAGCACTCATTAGGTCAGCTGGTGCTGACAGTGTGTATTCTAATCTCCTTATAGACGTGTCAGCATCCAGATAGAAACTATTTGTGTTTATATCCTACATAATGCTCTGCACATAGTAGGCATTCCATATATATTTATTTCATTCCGTTGAAAACCAGGATTACTCATACTCATCTATTCATTCACCACACAAGCCCTGATTAATGGAAACATATGAGTGTGTCTTTCATAATTTTGTCCAAACACTTTTTAATTCCTTTATGTTTTCTCCCAGACTCACCACTTGGGATACTGAATTTCTTAAACTCAGTGGCCACTATATAAAATAACGATCACTTTTATTCACCCCAAATGTGCTCGAGTTTCAAAGCAAACCCACTGTGCCCACGGTTTCAGGAGTTTGTAAATCTCTAGTCACCTTCTCTGTACCGTTTGTGATTTCCTTCACGCTCCTAGCAGCCTCCTCATTTCCAGACTTGAGAGTGAGTCATTTAGTCTTTCCTACTAAGGAGGTTGTGCAGCTCCTGGATTTTCTCCAAGACGAGAAAGGACAGCGTGGCCCGACTGAGCCCTGCAGGTAGGATTGCTCCAGCTCCGGCTGGACACCTCGAGGAGTATGTTCTCCTTCTTTGACATCTTATTCGCAGTTCTTTTAGCCTTTTGGCCAACAGCCTCGAGGAACTGTCTAAATGAAGAAGGATTTCCAAGTCCTTTGCCAGAACCGCGGCTGGCCATGCAGAGTTGAGCACTAGAGAGAGCATTTTGATGTGTTTATCACAAAAGGCATTGCCTTGCACTTGCCCACATTTAATTGAGTCTGTACCCTTTTGCCCTCAACTCTTCCTGCCAACTTGATCCAGAAGGATGCTGGAGAACAGCATCCCATGGCCCATCCTCCACCTTCATATACATGCTGAGAGCTGGGTGCCTGGGGCTCTTCTCTGGTACCATGTGAAATACATCATCTGAAATATCAGAGTCCCTTCCATTTCTCCCTGTCCATCTAAGCAGACACTAATATACAAGACTTTGTCTAAGTCTTCTAGGATCTTTAAGGTTTGGAGAACAATAATAGATACATAAAATTGTCCTATTTGTGGCAGTGTCTACTGCCTATTGAGCATGCCCTGTATGCTAGGTACTTTACATACATTCTTTATATTGAGTATTAAGTTGATTCTTTACAATATCCCTGCAAGGTAAGTATTTTAACCTCATTTTATGGATGAAGACATGGAAACACAGAAGGGTTTAGTTTTCCCCAGATCACACAGCTAGTAACTTCACAGAGCTGGAGTTCAGATGCAGATGAGTCTGACTCTAAAGCCTCGATCCTTTGCCAACTACATTACTCAGTCTCAACATATCGTAATTAATACAACACATACCTGGCCTGGTGAAAGTGATTAATTACTGGACTGTTCTGATCTCTCTCAAGTTACCTGTCACCTGTGTCAACCTAATCTTTTCAGACCTTAATTTATTTTTTTATTTAAAGAATTATTTTATTTAACTTTATTTTTTATTATTATTATTATTATTATTATTTTCCAATTTGATCAGAAAAAGACAGAGAGAGAGGGAGAGTAAGAAAGCAAGCCACCAGGTCTGTGACTTGAACCATGGTTGCCCATGTGGGAGTCCAGAGCCTTTAGCTGCCATGCCACCTGCCGGCCCCTTCAGACCTTAATTTAAACCTCATTTCCTAAAGGATGCTTTCCCCAGCCTGTTATTCATTCCCTGATGAATTCCCAAATGTCCTTGTCCCTAACAGCCGTTATTTCAGCAATTGTATAATGTTTTCCTCTCCTGCTGGAAAGCAAGTGTGTGAGGGCAGGGACCATGACAGTTCTGTTCACTGTTTTGTCCCTGGCACCTAGCCCAGAGACTCACACGTAGTAGATGATTGTTAAACGTGCCTGTCTCAGAACGTCTCTCTCATGGAGTTTCACTTGCTTTCCAGCCCTCTCCTACCCCTTTGCTTGGAGTAGGGCACACCAGGCTAGGCTTCTCTGCCATTTCCACCTCGCTTCCAGAACTTCCTGTAGTGGTGACAGTTCCAATGTCTCTCAGCCTCAGTCTCCAACCTTCTGGTTTCTTGATCATCCCAGGAGTTTATTCACTCTTCCATGCAGTTCCGTGGAAGCAGGGCATCCCGTCAGCCCCCACAGGGCAGGTGCTGACAGGAACAGCCAATAGCCAGGATACCAGGTTTCCCTTTGCTAAGCTTTTTCCTGGGAATGATTTAAGGCCCTGAACAGATAAGTGAAGAGCAAACCCGCAATGAAGTCAGCACTCTGCTTATTAAGTGGAAAAAGCTGTGCTCGGCTTATTGAAATGTTCATTAGACAGATATATAGAGATGAGAGGGAGGAGGGGGGCTGGCCGCACCGCAGGATCAGCCGAGCTTCAACGGGCAAGGCAGGGGGCACCTCAGGAGATTTCAGTCTTGCCCACAGGAATGGGGGGACACCTGAATCAGACAGGTAGTGTCTGTTAGGAAGAGAAACCTCAACCCTGGCCCGTGAGAACACAAGCAGAAGGAAGGGGCTTTGCCCACCATGCAAAGACGCTTTGCAAGGAAGTCTTTAGAGGCTGCTGGCGTCTCGAGGCTGTAGAGGGAGGGGACTTGGCCCCACAGGGTTGAGGCATCTTAGCCCACTGTAGGGAATGCCCATTTCTCTGCATCAATGTTGCTCTCTTTATCCCAGAAGATAATTGCTAAAGATCTCAGACCCGGTCTGTTTGCCCATAGGAAGATGAAAGGGTGACCCTCACTTGGTCAGAATGGGTCTGTACAGAGAAGTGTGAGGAAGCCACCCAATGACTGTCCCTGTGAGAGGGCCTGCTTACTACAGAGCCCCCGATTCCCCTGCCTGCAACTCCATGAACCGTGAGCTCCCCTAACAGCCCCCCAGACCACGCCAAGCATGGCTCCTTCAGCCCCCTCCTGGCCTCTTGGCTTCTGTCCTCCTCAGTGCCCATCCAGCAAAGCTCAGTGCTCCCACATGGGCTGGTCTTTGAAGAAGGCCGTGGCTGGGGGGAGGGGACAGATGACGCCCCAGGAGAGTACCACACTTTGTGAGGCAATCCCACATGAGATGGTTCCCAGCTCAAGTCCAGATACCTCCCTGAGTAGCCAGGCACACACTTGCCCATGATTCAGGGTTGACTGAAGTGGGGGGGTGGATCATATTGTCTCCCTCTCTCTCATGGGAAAAAAAATCACCTTTATTAAGAAAAAGAAAAAAAAAAGCTATAATGCCAGATGGTGGTGCAGCAGTAAAACATGACGCTCTGCAAAGGTGACTCATGGGCTGATGTCTAGAGACCTCCCTAAGTATGCTGAGCATGCACCTGCCCATGACCTCAGGCTGGTTGAAGCTTGGGGAGGGGCAGTTATGGCATTGGGAGTCTGTTGGAGGGATGCTGTCTCTTTCTCTCTCTTCTCTCTCTCTCTCTCTCTCTCAGTCTCTCACTCACAGAAGAAATCAACTTTAAAAGTAAAATAAAAGTAAAAAGGCCACAGCCACTTAATGACAGCACACCTCCTGGGACATGCCAAGAAGTCCCAGTGAGCAGGAGCTGCTGGATCTCAGTCATTCTATGTCTCCAGCACTGGTGTAAAATCTGGCCCCAAAATGGGTTTCTTGTAGATATTTAGTTGGTGGCTGAGAAAATTAGTGAAAATTCTGCCTCTCTCCCCCATTCAGATACTGGAAGAAGGAAATCTCGGTGTGACCAGAGAGGCAGGTGCTGTTTCCTACACAGGAAAAGCAACCTCGAGATTTCCTAATGTTTTCTGATTCCCTTTTTACCATCATCGGTTAGAGTCCTGGAGGGCAGAGGTGGTGGTGACCAAACGGATGAGACAAAAAACATGTCGGCAGGAAATGTTGTGTGACCAGAGCAATAAAAATATTAGGTTTTTAGAAAAGTCATGACATTTTTTCTGTTTTCCTCTGCAAAAATATGTCATGACTTTTCCAATGACCCATTAGAATCTTTGATGTTTCGGAGTATTCTCACACACATGACCTCATTTAATCCTCATTCACTCATTCAACCAATGGTTGTCGAACTCCTCCTATCTGCCAGGCACTTAGGAGTCCTGTCGTCACCTCAGCCACTGTCCCTGCTCATGTGTAGCTAGAGCCGGAGGACTGTAAACATCATAACAATTCATTAATTCTTTCATTCAGCTAACAATGGTGCCAAGCTGGACTCCTGGGGATGGAGAAATGAATCAGACTTGAATCCTGCCCTAGAGAAGTTTACAGTATATGAGGTACATGTACAAGTAAATAGATGATTAGAAAACAGTGTGATCAAAGCACTGTGCTAACCCAGCCTGCGAGATTAAGGGAGCCTTCCTGAAGATGTTTGAGCTGCGCCTTTAAAAAGAACATCTGTATGGGACCAGCAGGTGGTGTGGTAGTTAAGGCACTGGATCCCACATGGTTGACCCAGCAGCTTGAAGACACGCTGGGTGCATGTGAGTGCCCAAAATCATGAAAAGAGAATAGAAGAGCAAGGAATGCATAGTGGCCATCCCCCATGGGGTGATGATGAGGTTGATTTCTCACTTCCCTCCCTCTCTCTCTGGCCAAGTACATGCACCGTATGGCAAAGATCTAAAACTTAAAGAAAGAATGTGTGTGCAGCAAGCATTCAGGGAGAAGGAGTTTCAAGGCAGAGGGACATGGATTTGAGAGGAAGTTCAAATAGTTCAGCCATGGAAGGACTATGGTGGAAAATGGTGTTAAAGAGCTAGACAGGAGCCAGCCAGTGGCATGGTGGTTAAGGCAACTGGATCCCACATGGCCAGCTGCCTGGTTTGAGTTTTGGGCCTGGACACCTGAAAAGCATGCAAGGTGCATATGCATGCTACCCAAAATCCCAAGAGGAGAATGGAGAAGGGATTGCAGCCTGGCCTCCCCCAGACCCCAGGGTATGCATTCTTAATCTCTCTCTCTTTCTCTCTCTCTGTCTTTGGCAAGCACCTGTACAGAAAAAAAAAAAAATTAAAAGCTAGGTGGAACCAAATCCCAAAGGCATTTATTTCCATGATACTTAAGTTAGACCCATTCTGAGGGTGACTAGAAGTCACTGAGGGGAAAGATCAGCTGGGCAGCAGACTAAAAGAGGAGTGACCTAGAGGTGGCACCAAAGGCAGAGCTCACCTGGGGCCGTCTGGATGGTCCGAAAGAGAGATGGTGCCATTTGACTAGAGCTGTGGCACGGGGAGTGGATCTGATGGCTCAGTGGGAGTATAGACCAGGGTTTGGTGACCTGCTGGTGCAGGACGCAAGCAAAGAAGGGAGAGGGCACAGGAGAACCTCACCCATGTGGGCCCAGAGCAGCTTCTGATTCCCTTTTTACCATCATCGGTTAGAGTCCTGGAGGGCAGAGGTGGTGGTGACCAAACGGATGAGACAAAAAACATGTCGGCAGGAAATGTTGTGTGACCAGAGCAATAAAAATATTAGGTTTTTAGAAAAGTCATGACATTTTTTCTGTTTTCCTCTGCAAAAATATGTCATGACTTTTCCAATGACCCATTAGAATCTTTGATGTTTCGGAGTATTCTCACACACATGACCTCATTTAATCCTCATTCACTCATTCAACCAATGGTTGTCGAACTCCTCCTATCTGCCAGGCACTTAGGAGTCCTGTCGTCACCTCAGCCACTGTCCCTGCTCATGTGTAGCTAGAGCCGGAGGACTGTAAACATCATAACAATTCATTAATTCTTTCATTCAGCTAACAATGGTGCCAAGCTGGACTCCTGGGGATGGAGAAATGAATCAGACTTGAATCCTGCCCTAGAGAAGTTTACAGTATATGAGGTACATGTACAAGTAAATAGATGATTAGAAAACAGTGTGATCAAAGCACTGTGCTAACCCAGCCTGCGAGATTAAGGGAGCCTTCCTGAAGATGTTTGAGCTGCGCCTTTAAAAAGAACATCTGTATGGGACCAGCAGGTGGTGTGGTAGTTAAGGCACTGGATCCCACATGGTTGACCCAGCAGCTTGAAGACACGCTGGGGGCATGTGAGTGCCCAAAATCATGAAAAGAGAATAGAAGAGCAAGGAATGCATAGTGGCCATCCCCCATGGGGTGATGATGAGGTTGATTTCTCACTTCCCTCCCTCTCTCTCTGGCCAAGTACATGCACCGTATGGCAAAGATCTAAAACTTAAAGAAAGAATGTGTGTGCAGCAAGCATTCAGGGAGAAGGAGTTTCAAGGCAGAGGGACATGGATTTGAGAGGAAGTTCAAATAGTTCAGCCATGGAAGGACTATGGTGGAAAATGGTGTTAAAGAGCTAGACAGGAGCCAGCCAGTGGCATGGTGGTTAAGGCAACTGGATCCCACATGGCCAGCTGCCTGGTTTGAGTTTTGGGCCTGGACACCTGAAAAGCATGCAAGGTGCATATGCATGCTACCCAAAATCCCAAGAGGAGAATGGAGAAGGGATTGCAGCCTGGCCTCCCCCAGACCCCAGGGTATGCATTCTTAATCTCTCTCTCTTTCTCTCTCTCTGTCTTTGGCAAGCACCTGTACAGAAAAAAAAAAAAATTAAAAGCTAGGTGGAACCAAATCCCAAAGGCATTTATTTCCATGATACTTAAGTTAGACCCATTCTGAGGGTGACTAGAAGTCACTGAGGGGAAAGATCAGCTGGGCAGCAGACTAAAAGAGGAGTGACCTAGAGGTGGCACCAAAGGCAGAGCTCACCTGGGGCCGTCTGGATGGTCCGAAAGAGAGATGGTGCCATTTGACTAGAGCTGTGGCACGGGGAGTGGATCTGATGGCTCAGTGGGAGTATAGACCAGGGTTTGGTGACCTGCTGGTGCAGGACGCAAGCAAAGAAGGGAGAGGGCACAGGAGAACCTCACCCATGTGGGCCCAGAGCAGCGTGGAGAGGCTGAGGCCCTGAGGGATCTGCGGCTGGGGCAGCCCACCTGCCGAGACCGAGGCTGCTGACACCTGCTCCTGAGCCTTGATGACTCCATTCCCAGCTCCCTCCCTCTGCCTCACTGACTTTGGAGGTGATTAGTAATAAAACTTTAACAAGCATCCATAGGTGCGTCTCCCTGTCACTTTTATGAGGCCATTTCCTGAGCAAAGATATAGGAGCGCCTTCGGTCTCTCCTAGCCCTGCTGCTGCCGCTGTTTCAGTCTCCGTCTCAGCCTCAGCAGATCCAGGACAACTGCAGGGGTTTGGTGGGGGCTGCCTGAAGGAGCCTGGAACATGCTCAACTCAAGGAAGCTTGAGACAGGAAGGCACACACTCGCTGAATACCTGTATAGCTTGAAGGGCAGTAGTGGGAACCTAGGAGGGGAGCATTTTCTGAGAATAGGAGACTGGGGAGAACCTGGGGAATATTTCTCTAAGAAACAAACAGTGCTTGAATAGAATGTTTGTGAGCAGGGGTGGACAGGAGTGTTGGGCCTTTGAGTCATTAATTCATTCACTTATTCATTCATTTATTGAATGCTGACTAATCACTTTCCACAAGCCAGGAAGCTTCTTCCTTCCTCCTGCAGAGTCCTAGGTCCTCGGGGATAAGACAAGGCTGACCTTGTCCAAGTCAAGCATTCTTTCACTGGGCTGCACTGAGGCTGAGCCAGGTCCCCCAAACCTGATGCTCTTGGGTCCCCTGCTGCAGGTGGTGGCCAAAGTAAAAAGGGACTGTTAGGTGCAGTGCTTTCTTGCCCTGGCCCTGATGGTGTCTGTTCCAAGTCCATCAGGGGAAGTGGGGCCAGTGAACAGGAAGAGAAGCTGTTGCATTGACACTAATGACTCCTCCCTCATTCTTTTTTTTTTTGAGAGGTTTTTGCCATAGGGCACGTGCTCGCCAGACAGACAGAGAGACAGAAAGCGAGAAATCACCCCCCAGAGGGGATGGCCACGCTGCAATCCCTTCTCCTCCATTCTCCTCTTGGGATCTTGGGCACGCACGCACACGTGCCCGGCGTGAGTTTTAAGCCACCGGGTCTGGGACACAAACCGCGGTCGACTACTTGGGAGTTCAGCGACATAGCCATTACGCAAACTGCTGGTCCCTCCTCCCTCATTCTTGAAATTCTCTGGCCACGGAGGACATTGTTGATTCCCGTTGTATGAAGTAATGCCAAGATGCATTAGAGTTGGACAGACAGGGTTTCAAATCTCAGCTCCTGAATTACAATCCCCCAACCACGCATAGGCAAGTTACCCCTCTGAACCTACTTCACCACCTGTAGTTGTGTAGTTCATGAGGTAACATGTTAGGCGCCCAGACAGCCTTGACGTGAAGCTGCTGCTTTAGTTCATCTTCTCCTCCACCCCCTTTTCCTAACCTCTCTGCTCTTTCTAGTCTTGTTCCTGAGCTCCTTTCATGGTGCTCCTAGGACCGAAGTCTCCCAGCTCTGTATCTTCTCTTCATGGCCTCTCCTAAGTTGGAGACCCACATTTACAGCTGCCTGCTAGGGTTCCATTCAGGTCAGCATTTCTTAGATACCTATTCTGTGAGAACTCTCCTGGCCCCTGTGGATTCCAAACCAGTGTGAGCCTTCAAGGACTTACAGTCCTGCAGAGCTGTACCCAGTTGCTCTACCTCCCCACTCCCTCCCTTCATCCATTCATTCATTTGCTCTTTCGGTGTACTCCTGCCTTCCTCTGTGAAGTTATAATTGAGGTCATCTGCTAAGAGTGGTGGGAGTCGGCCATGAATGGTGGACCAGAGAGAGTGTTAACTGTTGAAAAGAGTTATAAGAGAAATACTTCTCTAAGTCCCCTCATCGCCACCTTTGTTCAGATCACTGTCATCTCCTGCCTGGACTATTGCAGTAGCCTTCCACCTCAATGATTTTCAGTCTTGGCTGAACACTGGAATCCCCTAGTTGAAGAGGCCTTTTTTTTTTTTTTTTTTTTACAAATATGATGCCAGAGATTCTGATTTAGTTCATCTCAACATAGCCTGGGGATCAGCATTTTTACAGCTCCCCAGTTAATTCCATTGTGTAGTCCAGATTGAGAATCACTTGTCTGTTTTTGTGCCTCTGTTCTCATCCCCACTACCTGGTCTCCATACCGAAGTGGTCCAGGCGAGCCTTGGGAAATAAGTCTGGGTGTATCACTCCCTTGCTTACCTGCCTCTTGGATTGCAAATTCCTCCAGAATAGGGACTATACCCGAATCAATTCTGTACCCCCAGTATCTACTATGGGACCTGGAAAGTGATTTGTCAGCGTTCAATAAATGAATGAGTGAATGAATTAATGAACCAGTGACCAACAAACTGACAGATGATTCTGGTGCAGTGCCTAGGAATACGTTGGTGAATTACAGCGGCTAAGTGCTGAACCAAGAGAATAAAGCCAGTTGGGTATAGATCTGGAAGCCTAGGGAGAAAACAGAGAAGGAGGGAGGGAGGAAGGAGGCAGGGAGAGGTCAGAAAGGCAGAGTTTCCTGAGAGGTGAATTATCAGAGGGACCACCATGGGCCGGGCAAGCACCTCAGCCAGGGAGTAATGGAGTTAGGGAGGAAGGCCCAGGCAGAGCCAAGGAGAGCAGTGGGAGCCGCTTAATCTGCCCCCAGGAATTGTAGGTTAGGCCAAGCAGGCAGGAGGCAGCAGGCCCATTCCTCAGCAGCTAATGCCCCCAGCCTAACACAATTACCCCTTCCTTTTCCCTCAGCCCAGGCAAAGGGGAGGTTGCATGGAGGGCAAGCATGCCCTGCAGCTGGGGAGGGTGGAGGGTACGGCTAGAAATCCAATCAGGAGTTGAACTTCAGCATGAGCCTGAGCTGTCCATTTTAGCTGGAGGGGCTTGCAAAGACGCTGGGCTAGGACTGGGAAAGGGATGCTGCTGGAAGGTCCATGCATCTCCCCTTCCTCCCCACTTCTCCCTGGGTGCCAATGGTACTTGATCTAGGAGACTCCCATCCTCACCCTGTGGCCCAGTGCCCTTCCCAGCAGCCTTACCGCTTCTCCAAAGCCAATTTACTGGTCTGAGATTCCACCTGGGGCTGGTCCCCACCTCTCAGCCTCTCACCCTCCCTCTCTGCTCCACATTGATATAAATGGAGGCTTCGGCTGCCTTTAAATAGTCCGATCTATCAGAAGGGCACACGCTGCCCATAAATCTGCCGGGGCTGATGGCTCCCTAAGTGGACTGATAGGAGCTATTTCCGGCAAGGTGTTCAGTTACTCTGCCCCTCCTGTCCCTCCCCCTAGCTTGCCCTTCCCCAGGGGCAGGGACCCTTTTTGTCATCTGGTAATTGGCATTTTTTCACTTGTACTTGGTCCTACAGAGGCAATGCAGCGCCCAGCCTGGCCCCTAACTGGATTAGCATTGGCTTTCAGAGAAGGCCCCTCTGGAGTCGACCTTCCAGTTCAAGAGATCAAGATCGAGCTGTTGGTTCAACAAGAAAGGGGGCTGAGGTGGGAGGAGGGTACTCAGGGGAGCCAAGACTAAGTGTGCAGGGAGGGGGTGAATGAACTTCCAGCCCCTCTCTGCCGAAGCCTGCCCATTTTCAAAGCCCCAGTCTAGGGAGCATGGAATGGACTAGAAGATAGGCTCTGGAGTTGAAGACCATCTCCCTCTCCCTAGCAAGGCTGCCTTGTGCTAGCCTTGAGCTTTTCTTTTCTAGAAATGACCTAGTGTTGAAGGGGAGGTAAGTCTAAGACCAGGACAGAGTTTCTCCAGGCAAGCAGTATGGATCTGACCTCTGGTCAGCTGCTATGCAGTGGGGTCTGGGGCAGGAGCACACACATTACCCTAATTTGGAGGACAGCTGCTAATGGATAGATTTTCCGCAGGGAAGGAGAAAAGACCTCTCGAGGCTAGGCCCTGCTTGGGGAGACACAGAGATGCCCTTGGAGGTCACCCCAGTGACCTCTGGTTAGGAGGTCACTATGACCTCCCAGAGATCATCAATACCATGGCTCTATTTCCCATCCCATCCTCCTATGGCTTTCAGAGAGCAGTAAACTGAGTCAGTCTAGTTTCATAGCTCCAGGTCCTTGCCCCCGCCGAGGACTCCTAGGATATTCCTGCTATGGTTCTTATCTCTAAAGAGGAAGAACAGCCAGCAAGGGCGGAGGGCAGAGGAGAGCTGAAGTATTCCCTGGGATGTGTCCATAAGGCACTGGCCAGGCTTCTCTATTGAAATCTTGGGAATGGGTCCAAGTAGGTGGGTCAGTGTTTCTTATCAGAGTACAGTAAGTGGGATGTTCTTGTTCATGAGCTCTGGTTAGGGAGCCAGGAAAAGTCTAAACAGCAGGCTTACGAGAGTGTTATTTTGAGCAAAACAAAATTTGCATGTAACCATGACCCCCTTTCTGGCCAGCTGTTGGGAATTAGGACATAGCAAGAGGGTGAAGGGAAGAGGATGGGGTGAGGGTCCCAGCTGTGTGGGATCCTGGGGCTAGGACCAGAGTTGGACATATAGCTTCCAGCCAGAGTCTTGGAACTAGGGGGGATCTTTGTTCCTACTCCAGGGAAGGGTAACGCTCCTTAGCAGCAGCAGACCAATAAGCCCTGTGAATGATGTCAAGGGTGCCCAGTACCATGAAGAGCATTAAGGGGCACAATAGTACTTCTCAAGTGATCTCTCAGGAACTTGGAGAAAGCCTACCCTTTCTGGGTTGGGTTGGGGTACAGAGAATAGCTTTGCTTAGGAGCAATCCAGAAAGATTCTAAGAGGGGCACCAAGAACCCAGGCAGAGCCTCTCAAAGCACAGACTCACTCCCTCCCTTCATCTGTCCATTCATTAATTTGTTCTTTCAGTGTACTCTCACTGTCATCAACCGCCTCATGTGGAGACTGAAGGTTGGGAAATTAACCAGGCCCAGTTCTCACCCTACTAGGGAGAAACGACTGATAAACAGATCATGAAACCCAGTGTGTGAGGCACTGTGTGAACCCAGAGGTCCCTGGCAAAATCCCGCCTGGGGAGCCCAGCCTCACCCAGAAGCTCCAGGCTTCACTTGGACTCCCGGAAGTCCCCATTTGTTTGACCCTCAAACTCCTCAGAATCGACTTGTCCAGAACTGACCTTTGTGTCATGCCTCCTACTCTGCTCCTCCTCAGTGTTCCTAACTCATGGGATACCTCACAGCTAATGGGTACTGAGTCACTGCAGCCAGAATTCTGGTTCATCCTAGATACCCTCTTCTCCATGAGTCTCTCATCCAACCAGTGAGATCCATCAGTGTCCCTTTCAACAACGCACTGAGACTCCTGTAGTGGCAATTTCTCTCCACCAGGGTAAACCCTTACTGCCGCCACCAGGTCCTGCAGGTGCTGCCTCCCTTAGCCTCTCGGCTCTTCCCTCCACATCTCTCTCCTTCCTTTACTCTGCTCCAGCCACAGTGGCTACCTGGCAGTTTCTCAAAACCCTGATAGTAATAATAATTCATTAATATTTGATATGGATAGACATATTATTTTACATAGATATTTGGGCACCTATCTGTTCTCATCTTTCCCACCTGCGATCTTGAGAATACTGTCTTAATTCATGTTGGATAAATCCATCTAATCCCAGTGCCTACCACAGTGCCTGGCATAAGGCAGATGTTTGTTTAATACCTGCTGAATAACCAAATGGGCAAATATCAAATGGAATATCTGCGCATGAAGAAAGACCCTGGAGAAATGCACTTGTCTAACCACTAGACAGAATTTAAGAGGTGTTTCCCTATAGCCCTTGCCTTCCCGAAGTACCATTCAGACCTCCGACAAGCCTGAACAGAGCCAAGGCCACGTGACTCGAGCTGATGAGCAACATGGGCAGCCCCCGCCACGCCTCGCGCTTGAGCCACATGACTCCAGCTGATGAGCAACGTGGGCAGCCCCCGCCACCCCTCATGCTTGAGCTGGGTTTTGATGGACAAGGAGGATGCCCAGGTTGGGGACAGTGAGGCAGGAGGATAGAGTTGTGAGGCAGGAGTGCAGCAGCCTGGCGAGGAGAGGTGCCCAGGCTGTTCAACCAGGGAGGTGTGCAAAAGGCCACTTGAGTGGAGTCCCAGCTCTCCTGCAGATACAGGGTGTGGCTTAGAATGACTCGTTTCCATCCCCCTTCCCTTTGTTTAATTTCATTCCTGGAATGGGTGAGAGGTTTAGGTAGAAAGACTTCTGAGGTCCAGGGCTCCTTGAATATCCTAGGATGCTACAAAAGACAGTTTGGGGTCCAGATTAACTGGGAGCCTGCCTTGGGTCTTGTTGGTACTGAAGTTTCTAGGTGGAAAAGTTTGGCTTCAGAACTTAGTCTGTGTCAGA
The DNA here is from genome assembly GCF_000334495.1 of Tupaia belangeri chinensis. NCBI lineage: Eukaryota > Metazoa > Chordata > Mammalia > Scandentia > Tupaiidae > Tupaia > Tupaia belangeri. The sequence continues at coordinate 2,275,710 of NW_006159889.1, forward strand.
ATTTTAGACCAAAACTTCCTCCCAGTTCTCCAAACAGACCTTAAGGTTTTTGGAAAATTGATAGTAAACCAGGATTTCACTTGTGGGCAGTCTGAGGTGTGTGGATCTAAAGAGAGGTTGGCTGTGGCGAAGGCGTCACCTCCCCAAGGGAGACTTCAGAAGGGGCTTTTGTCTCTTTTTAGACTAGACTTTCTCCCCGCCCCACTATCCCCAAAAATTATTATAAAGAATTATTGCCATTAGTACGTCTTTCCTACTGAAAGGAGAAAATCGCCTCATTCATAATTTATACCCTCAATTACTATTAATAAAGAAATATTTCAGCAGAAAATCGCCTGGGAAAATTACACGTAACATTGCATTAACATTCTATTTGAACATTTTCATCACATTTGTTATAGAGTTAATAAGAGGGATACGGTCCCCTGACTTCTTCATGAAATTATGGGCTGACGATGATAGTTTAATCTTTTAGACTTTATATAATATATTCACTTTACTAATTGAGCTATCCAAGGAGCAGTTAGAGATGTTCTTAAACGTGGAGACAGAGGAATCAGGGCCATGACTTTGCTGCCAGAGGCACCGCCTGTCAGGGTGGGGCCATGGGCACAGCCGGCAGACCTGGGCCCTGGCTAGCTGGACCCCACCCTCATGGAGCCCAGGATATTTGCACACCTCCTGAGGCAGCAGCTGCCCAGGCTCAATGGGGCAGCATCTGAGGCCCCTGAGAGGGAACCAGGGGAAAGGGAACAGGGAGGGAGGAGGACCTGGGGAGAAGAGAAAGGGAGACAAAAGGGACAATTTACTTACACGCCTTCTGCCTGTATTGTCCTGGACCCCAGGGAGAGCTCTGGGATAGCTGACCCATGATGGTTTGTAGATTATACTTGGTGGTGGTTCGAGATACCAAGAGCTTCTGGAAGATCTGGAATCCTTGGGCTAGTCCAGTGAAGGCCTTTAGAGATAGGCACTAGAGAAGGTGGTGCCCCTAAGGCTTTTCCTAGCAAAGGAAGGACTTGCTATTTTTTTTTTTTTTTTTTTCCAGATCATAATGGAAATGAAGGGTATATATTTTGGGTAATGGAGAGGAGAGCTCAGCAAAGTTAAGACCATCATTTATCACTGCTTTAGTCAATGTACTTTTCCATTCATTGTCTCAGCGGACACCAGCAAAGCTGGGGGCAGGTCCCATTTCTGACTCACCTCAAATGTCACCTTCACAGGGCCTTTTCTTACAAGTCCCATCTAGCATTGCCACCTTCCCTTGTCACTTTCGATGACAGGATCTTGGCTGATTTTTTTTTTTTCGTAACATTTTAACTTTTTGAAATTGCTCAAGGGGCTGGACAGTGGTGCAGGAGTAAAATGGGATTCTCTGCAAGGCTAACCCACACAGGAAGGTTCCTGGTTTATGTTCAGAGACCTCCTTGATCACACTGGGCATGTGTTTGCCCATGATTCAGAGCTGACGCCGGGGGTACGTCGCAGTGTCAAGACCCTGCTGGGGTACTGTCTCCCTTGCTCTCTTTTCCTCTCTGTCTTAACTCATGGAAGAAAGAAAGTAATACACTTTTCTTAAAAGTGCTTGTTTTCTTCCCTACTAGAATGTAAACTGTCAGTTTTGATGCTGAATACCAGCACCTAGCCCAAGGCTGAACACAGTAGGCATTCAT
>NW_006159889.1:2286794-2312496 GCF_000334495.1 Tupaia belangeri chinensis
ATACACACACACACACACACACACATACACACACACACACATATATATATGAATATATACACACACACTTGTTGGATTAATGGAAGTGAAGTAGAGTGTCAGGTCATGTACCTGAGACAATGTAGTTACAGCACAGCAGAAACTAAAGCTGAAGTCTCCTTTCTAATTTACCTCCGAGTCTTGGCATCTCTTTTACCTTGCTGGCCCGATACATCAGCAAATGGGAAACTGTTCGAACTACTCAGTGCCTTTATCCTTTCTGCCGTAATGCAGGCCGCCATCGCCTCTCACCTATTCTACTGCAGTCATCTCCCTGCTCCCTCTCATGCCCTCATCCAATCTGTTCTTCACCCAGCAGCCAGAACAATCCTTCAAAACATAAATTGGATATTACTCCCCTGCTCCAAACTTTTCTGGGCTTTCCTAATACACACAGAGTAAAATCCAGCGTCCTTATCCTGGCCTGCAGGCATCCCATCCTCTACCCCTGACTTCTCTCTGGTCTCTCCAATTTCCCACTACTCTTCTGCATGCTGTCTTCGATGCAGCCACATCAGTCTTGCTGCTCCTTGAATGCACCAAGTATGTCCCTACTGGGGCTTTGAACTTGTTACCCCTGCCTAAAACACTCTTCCCTCACAGATGCCTATGATTCTTTTTCTTCCTTCATCCAAATGTCTGCTCAAATGTCACCTCTTTGTTGAGGCCATTGTTGATCACCTGCTGTCCCTCTCAACATCTCCTTACCCTGCTTTATATTTCTCCACTGCACTTGTCCCAATCTGACATACTACTGCTTTTCTTTATTTCTTTCTTTCTTTCTCTTTTTGAGAAAGAGAGAGACAGAAAGCGAGAAATCACCGCCCCCTGGGGGAGTGCTGCAATCCCTTCTCCTCCATTCTCCTCTTGGGATTTTGGACATGCAGGTCCACGCGCCTATTGTTGAGTTTTAAGCTGCCGGGTCCAAGACTCAAACCATGATCAACTATGTGGGAGTCTAGCAACATAACCATTATACCATCTGCTGGGCCCTACTACCACATTTGTGTTCATTGGTTGTCATTGGGAATATAACAGTGAACGAGTTCCACGTTCACTGTTATATCCCCAGCACCTGGAACATAGTAGGTCCTCAATAAACATATTGAATGGCTAAATGGATTTTTGCTTTGCTTTTGTCCACACACACTCTGTGTGGATGATCTCATCCTCTCCCATGTAAATGGTACTCCAATATGCAATGACTTCTAATCTTAACTTCAATATGAATCAGTCTCCTGAGCTTCCAAGTCTTTGCAACCACCTACTGGACATCTCCCCGTAGAGAGATCTAAAATGCAATACATCCAAAATAAGATGTATCATTTTTAGTTCCCATTTCACTAAGTGGCCCCATAATCTTAGATGCCCAAACCAAAACTCTAGGATTATTTTTTAGTCTTCTTGCTTTCTCACCCCTACATCCAATCAGTCTCTTACTTCTGTTACTCCTATCCATCAGTAGCTCTCAGATCAATCCACTTCTCTCCATTGTCAAGGCTTCTAGCCTCAGCCAGGTCCCAGTCATCATCTCTCACCCAAATTACTGCATCAGCCTCCAGCTGGTCTCCCTGACTCCAGTCTCTTTAAAAAAACTCTACAGGATGTTTTATGGTTTATCTAAAACATAAATCTTGGAGTCAGAGATAATATCCAGGCTTCTAGCTTGAGGAATTAGATGATAATGACTCCTATCACATTAAATGAAAGAAGAGGCAGTCTGGGGACATGTGACATTTGACTGCCTTTGTGGCATTTTTTAACATAGCTGTCGCCTCCCACTAGGTGGCAGAAATCATCTCATTCATCTTTGTCTCTGTCCTCAGCACCCAGCACAGTGCCTGGCACAGGACAGGTGCTCATGAATATTTATTATATATGATTGTGCCCTGAAATTCACATGAGAAGGGACTCTTTCTCAAAACCATGCCTCAGTGGCACTCCACCACTGCTATTGTATTTGTCATATTGTACTATAATTCCTGTTTACTTGTCTGAAACCACACTGAATGATGAGACCCTCTTCCGTAGCCAAATCACCAGCACAAGGTGGGTGCTGAATCATGTTTGTTGACTAAATAGCTTTCTGGATCTCTCTGGGTACACTGCAGAATCCTATTTACTGGTCCTCCTACCTCTTTCTGACCTGCTGGCTGCCACAACAAGAAGACCAGCCATTCTCCCTGGCAGATTTTCCCTGGCCCAGTCACTTCTCAGTTCTTTTGGTGTCTGTGACTCACTGCCTCAAGGGTGGCTTTTGATCTCTGCCATCAGCTACTGCCACTAAGGATTCCGGTCATGTGAATTTTTCTTCTCTGCAATAGCAAGTAACCACTGTCACCTACAAGAAATGGCTGTGCATAGGGTTTTACTCTGTTGCTCTGCTTGGGCATAGATGCCCATGAGAAAAGATGATGTGGCATTCACAGGTACACAACAGAGGGAGGACCCTCCAAGTGGAAATCTTGCTGGAGGAAATGGACGAGGATGTGGAGATTTGAAAGAGAAATTCTCTAGGTCCTCAAGCAGGAAAACATGTTGGAGAACAGCATGAAAGGAGACAGAACAGAAAGACAGGCATTAGGCTGTGGCATGGAGTGAGGAAAGGGCTTAAAATATAATTATATTATGATATGATGTAATATAAATTATATAATTATTATATTAGAAATAATGACTATTATTAATTGAATGCCTAAAATGTCCCAGGCGATGAGCCAAATGCTTTCCATGCATTATCTCATTTACCCTTCACTGGAACCCTTATGAGTTAGGTGCTAAAGAGTTTGAACTTCATCTTGTTTATCTTGGGGACAGTGGGGATCCATTGAAGGCTTTGAAAGAGGAGAGTTGCATGATCAGATTTATCAGGGCCTGCACATAGAAGGCTATATCCAGAAAAGGGAAATGTCAGGGTCAGGACAACTGAGGAGTCATTGCTGAGCTACCATGGGTATGCTAGGCCAGAGAGGAGAGGAAATAACATAATCCATAGAAAGGAGCTAAAAATGGACATTGTGAAAAGCAGACTTGAGCCAAGATCAGGAATGTCAGGAGAGTTCATATGAGAGGTCTTTTTTTTTTTAAATAAAATTATTTATTTATTTTACTTATTTAAATTGTTTAAAGATTTATTTATTTAATTCCATTTGTTGTGTTGACAGAAAAATAACCAACTGTAAAAATTAATAATTAACACTCAGTGTGGTTTATTTCCAAGCCAAATATGAGTGACCTAGGCCCGGAGAAGAGACATACATGCCTTTCTTGGGGTGATCATGTACAGGGGTTCCTTTTATTTGTTTTTGAGATTGACAGACAAAATTCAGTGAAGAGATTTTCCATTGGTCTGGCCCAAAAAGGCGGGACATGTGTGTGTGGGAGGGTGGGGTTTGTAGGTTTTAGATGGGTTCCACAATTCCTAGGTGGTGATTGGAAGGGAAGATCTGTGTCTTAGTTAAAGAAAGGCTTAATCTACATCTCAAGGAAAGGGAAGTTCTGTGTCTTGGCAAGAGATAAGCAAAAGAATATACTGTAATCGGTTGAAATATACATCTCAAAGCTACTATGCCAGGGACAGGATGTAGGAAGAATCTTGTTAATAGAAAATAAATGGTCTGTTAATGTTTGTGGGCATGACTTCACCAGTCTCTTTTGAAAAGATTTTGGAAAATAGGAAAAGTAGTCAGAATTTTTGTCCTCAGTTGTTATTATTATTTTTTAATTTGATCAGAGAGAGAGAGAGGCAGAGAGAAAGGGAAAGTGAGAAAGCAAGGCGCCAGGTCTCGTACTCAAACCATGGTCACCCATGCGGGAGTCCAACGCCTTAACTGTCATTCCACTTGCCAGCCCCTATTTATTTTATTTATCATAATCATTATTGTTATTATTTAAGTTTGATATAGGGCATGCTCACCAGAGAGACAGAGAGAGAGAGGGAAAATTGAGAAAGCAAGCCATGAAGTTCGGGTCTTAAACCACAGTCAGCCATGTGGGAGTCCAGTGCCTTAATTACCATACCACCTGCTGGCCCACATGAGGTCTCTTTTAAAAATTCATGGAGCATGCATATTATGAAAAACTATACATGGATTTCAAATTTTTTTGAAATTTAAAATTTAAAACAATTTATTAAAATAAACTCTTATTTTAATTCCATCATTCCATGAACTTTTTGAGACTCTCTTACATTGGGTCATTTGAGTTTATGGAGTTTATGACCTCTGGAGTTGGGCATAAGGGTCTGATATTCCCAAGAGATTCAAGGGTAGAGATGGAAAATTTGGGATCCACAGAACAGAGATGGCCTTTGATTCCATGTGGAGGTGTCCCCATTCAGGAAGAGGACTGGACTTACTAGATCCTTGGTCATCTAACTCTGGCTTACCTCTCCAGTATCTGCCTTCAGTGTCCCCCCTCAGAGTGGCTCCCCCTTGTGGTCATACTGTAGTACTTTCCTGGCTGGGCCAAGTTCTTCCTTCTGCAGGCCTTTTTCTGAACTCTCCTGTCTGTTTAGAGCTACCTCTGTCCTACCCTACTTCACTTGGCTAACTACTACTTGTCCTTAAGGATATATTTAAAAGTCAGCCTTTACATTGCTTGCCATTGAGCAAGTCTGTGCCTTCTCTAGCCCATAAGTGTGCCACCTCACATCCCTTCCTGCTCCTGTTTGAGAAGACTAGGTAGTTAGAAAAAAGCCTCTCAGGGCTTCATTGTGATTCCTTAGTAAATTTACTTAGGGAAGCCAACCCCAGACAGGTCACCAGCCCCAGTGTTCAAGAGCCTAAGGCCTGGCCTTCAGTACTATTTTGGAAGCACAAGGAAAGAAGACAGAGGCCCCAAGTCGGCCTGCCCCTGCACTGCCATTAGGGATTCTGCAAGTTCATTCTTCCTTCATTTAATGAGCACAGTTGTCTCCTGCATCTTAGATGTTATTGCCTCCAAGAAGCCATCTCTACTTCTTAGCCAGGCGAGGAGCCTCCTCTGTGCTCACTCTCCTCCTGTGCTGCCCCCTACAGGGTCATTGCTCTTTCTGTGTTTTTATTACCCACTAGATAATAAAACCCACTCACCCACTAGGCTGCAAGCTTCTTGAGAAACATTGGTTTAATAAATGAAATAATTGTGCCCCACTGTGTGGGGCATGTTCCATGATGGGCCTGGGGGGCTACCAAGTTGTGAGAACATGGCCTCTGCTCTTGAGCAATTACCAATGTAGAGATTTGATCCTCTTCCCTGGAGATCAACTGTTTCACTCAGTGAATTACCATAGATCACTTCATCCTAGTAACAAATGTGTTTGGAATCTTTGCATACACATAATTTCCTTTGATCCTCCCAGCAGCTTTAAGAAGGTGGTAGATAAGGCAAAGATTAGTTCCCATACCCTGGCTACCAGAAAGAAGGGGGGGGGTGTAGTTTGCCATCTCTGTTGTCACAAATTCACCACTTGAAAGGACAGAGATGGAGGCCATAGAATTCCAGCAATTCTCCTTTCTCTGGTGCTCCTAAGGGCAGGAGTTTGTCTGTGGGATCAGATCTCATACCATTTTCACTCCATCTTGAGGCTGGTACCTTTTCTGGCCTTCAGATATGGAGGATCCCTCACAACTTTATCACCCCTACTCCTAAGATTGGGGAGCTCTGGGCTAAGAGAGGCCATTGACTGGGCTCTAACTGGAGCTTCCCAACCCAGCCCAGACAGGATGGGGCCCATGTAAACCGGATTCGCCTTGTAAACAGCTGAGCAGCTGGGCTCCATCTTCACAGGGGAGCCTCAGCAACAACCCAGCGGGACAGCCTCAGCCCAGCAGGGCATTGTCCAAAGAAAAAGGGGGGGAAAAGCTGAGTAAACAAGTAGGGCTGGCCAGTTTTTTCGTCTCTGACTTGTTATTTCAGCCGGACAGTTGCTGTGCTGACTGGGCTGGGCCAGTTTGGGCCAGGCTTGCTTGGGTAAACTGGGCCAAGCTTAAGTCTCAGTACTCTTCCTTACCTTCTTTTTTGTCTTCTCACCTCACCTCAACTCACTGTACCTTTGCTACTCTAGGTTCACTTCTGGGAAAGGTGCCAAAGCTAGAGACTACAGACAAGTGGGGATAGACTCTGGGAGCTGATGGGGTGGTAAGGAATTGGCCATTTGACAAGTTTCTGTGCACACATAGAGAACATCCAAGGTGTTCTGAGAACATAGAGCAGAGGGCGACGTGGCAGATCCAGATAGTCCAGACGCTTTGAACGACATTGTCATTAGTATCCCCATTCCAGCTCCACCAAATGTAACCTTGCAACAATCTCCATCTCAAAGTTCCTGTGACCTGGAAACCTAGGACTGTCGTTCCTATCAGACTTCATATCCTAGTCATCCCTGGTCACTTTTCCAGTATAAGCCCCTGAAGCCTTCTCCAGTATTTTCATTCCCAAATAACGGTATATCCCCTTTCCTCACCCACTGTCACCTCCCCTCCCTGCTTTCCCTATCTGCCATCTAAAGCCACAAACAAATTCCACTGTAATCTCAGCTTCTTTAGTTAGTCCCCCTACTTCCCAGCATAGCTGAAAGCAGGTCTTTCTGCAGAGTTTTCTGCTTCATCTGCAGCTTTCTTCAGTGGAGGCCACTCATTCTCTGAATATCTCAGCTTCGTTTTCCTCTCCCATGCCACTTCCAGGTGGCACTATTCTACTCTCACAAAAAAGAGAATTGCTTTTCCCTTCAAGCTCTTGCCATTTGGGTGGACCACAATTTATCAGTTCCTGTCTTTGTTATTCACTGGCTTCTTGGTTGTTTCCCTGAATGTGTACCTGTATCCGTCTTCTCTACTTCATTCCCATCCATCATTTTAGTCCCCAAGATTTTCAAGGTCCATGAAATGATGACCCATCCAGGACCCTCAATTCTCTGGCCTTGATCTCCTCAACGTCAGTGACCTTTATCACCACTTTACTTCTCCCAGTGTATCATCAAACCCATCTCGCTTGTCTCTACTCAGACTCAACCCCATGAGTATTCCCCTCAACTATTTTCTCATCAGTAATCCTCAACTCCTCTGCACCTGTCCCTCTGTAGCACTGGTTAGCAAAGTCCTACCTCTGGATCATTGCTCTGGCCTACTTTTGTGCCCACGGTTGAACTCTGTTGAACAAAATTACAACTCTGCAGACCAGCTGCATTGCAAATACCTGTCCTCCATTACCTGTCTCAATGTCAACCCTCTTCTCTCTCTACTCTTGCTTTATCTAAAAAACTGTAAAATATGTGACATCTTCTAACTTTAATCCTCTTTCCTTCAACTTCATCTAAACCCTTTCTTCGCCCCTCTTTCTCCTTTTTTTAAAAAAAATTTCTTTTTTTTAGGTTTTTGTCATAGGACATGTGCACGCACCAGAAAGAGACAGAGACAGAGAGAGGGAAAGTGAGAAATCACCCCCCCCAAGGGTATGGCCACACTACAGTCCCTTCTTCTTTATTCTCCTCTTGGAATTTCGAGCATGCACTCACACACACCCGTCTTGATTTTCAAGTCCCCAAGCTTGGGACTCGAACCCCAGTCAGCCATGTGGGAATCCAGCACCTTAGCCACCTGCTGGCCCATCCCCATCTCTTATCCCACAGGTCCTCTTGTTCAAGGCTAAGCTATTCTGTCTGCATATAAGTCCCCATATGATCTGATCTCTACGTATCTTTCCATCCTCATCTCTCTCTATTCTGTCTTATCCTTTATGAACACCAAACCACACTGTACCTGTAGCTAACATTTATTGAGATCTCACTATGTATCTATCCTAGTCTAAGCACTTTACATACGTTAATTCATTGCACTGTCACCACAACCCATACTACACTCTACTACTCTGTATTCTAACACATTACGCTATACAGATTATGCTACAATCATCCCCATTTTACACCTGGAGAAACAAAGGCACAGAGAGGCTAAGTACCCTGCCGTGGGCACGTGGCAAGTCAATGGCAGAGTTAGCATTCAAATCTTGGCAGTCTGACTCCAGAGCTCAGGCTTTTCTCTGCTGTTTCTCTGCTGGGAGCATCTTTCATCTCTGTTTCTTTGCCTAATTTCAACCCACCCATAAAGACTAAGTACAAGAATCATTCGCTCCAGGGAATATTCCCTTTCCACAGTTCCCCAGTCTTTCTCCCAGACTTATACCCCAACTACTACCAATTTCTAGAATGTAGGAGGTACCTGATAAAAAGATTTTTGACAGCATTAGGCAGACATCATTCACATACCATATAATTGACCAATTTCAAATGTACAATTTAATGCGTGTGTGTGTTTTAATTATATACGCAGGACTGTTCAACTACCACCATAATGTCATTTTAGAACATTTTTGTCCCCTCCAAAAGAAATTCCATGAGCAGTTGGTCCTCATCCTCTCCTTCCCCAGCCCCTGGCTACCACTAATCTACTCTCTCTATAACTTTGCCTATTCTGAACATTCACATAAATGGGATCCTATAACACTTGGTTTCTTGTGACTGCCTTCCTTCATTTATCATGTTTTCAAGATTTATCTATGCTGTAGCATGTAGCAGTACTTCATTTCTTTTTACGACCAAAGAATGTTCTAGTGTATGGACATACCACTTTTTATTTATCTATTTATAAGTTGAAGGGCATTTGAGTTGTTTCCACTTTGGGGCTTTAATGAATAATGTTACTGTGAACATTCAAATGTACTTTTTAAAAACTGCCAGAGGGTGTATGTGTTAGAGAGATAGAAAGAGAGAGCATCCCCCACTAGGGCATCAGCACACCACAATCCCTTTTCCTCCGTTTCTCCATCCTGTTGGGATGCACACTTGTTCCTGCACCTGGTGTGTTTATCAAACTTCAGGGGCTTGAATTCGACCTGAGGTCAGCTTTGTGGAATATGGCTCCCTTAACCACTAGGCTAGGAACTGGCCCTCACGTGCACATTTTTGTGTGGATATCTTTTTGGTTCTCTTGGATCCATACCTAGGATTCGGAATTTCTGGGTCATATGGTAATTCTATATTTAATTTTTTTATCATAAAAACTTCCTCTTTAATCAAGGCTTTGAACATGGAACAGATTTCTTGAATAAAATAAAAACTTTCCAATACATTGAAATATAAACCCACAAGTCACCATACACAAAACACCCAGCAGGAAAAAAAAAAAAACAAGTTTACATGATCCCTGAAACAACCATGGTCTTAGTCTCAGATGCTTCCTCCATCCGTCAAACATGTTCTTCTAGAGACGGATGGCACCATGGCTCCTGGGGCCAACTTGGCGGCCCATCGAGCACTCCTCTAGCTGGGCTCCAGTGATTTGGGCTCTACTCCAGAAGCAAAGCAACGAGCAGCACATCCAAACAGTGTATTGAATATCCTTTAAATATCAAAGTGAGAAACAGGAAGGCGACATAATCAGGTTACCAGAAAGATGTTAGAAAGTAAGGACAGCTGTGTAGAGCTGGACACTGAAACGTGGCTTGTCAGTTTCATTTGTTTGGCTTCTTGGGTAGTGGCCTTCGGGACCACCAGATGTGAGGGTCAGGTTCATGGATCATATAATGGACCCATCCCTCACTCTGCTGAACACCAAGATTCCTCCATTCAGACTCAGACATCAAATGGGTTTTAGGAACCAGTTTGGCTATGTCCTTGGGCAACATGACATGCCAGTACTCGAACTCCTTGTCATCGTATTTGTTCGAATAGTAAATTTGTTCATGTGACATGATGGCTCTTCTTACAGGCCTCCAGTCCAGCTCCCCAACCTCCAAACAACTCCCAGCAGCACCCTATATTTAATATTTTTTAAGAACTTCCAAACTATTTCCTAAAGTAGTTATACCATTTTACAGTCCCACCAGCAAACAATGAGGGTTTTAGTTTTTCTCTATTCACCAACATTTGCTAATATTATCTTTTTATAATATAACTATCTTAGGGGCCAGCAGGTGGTGTGATGGTTAAGGTGCTGGACTCCCATATGGCTGACCATGGTTCGAGTCCTAGACCTAGCATCTTGCTTTCTCTTTCTCTCTCTCTCTCTGGTCAAATTAAAATAATAACAATAATAAATAAAATTAAACAAATAATTCTTAAATATATATATATATATAATGAATACACACACACATAGCAGCAGGTTTATTTTCTCTCTATTGGCTCTGAAGTAGGGACTATTCACAAATCACCTATAATCACACTGAAACACAATTCTTGTGAGAAAAAAAAAAACCAGAATATCAGATGGGCTTGATTGACTCAAATGATGGATAGACTCTTCCAAGTAGATAATTACAAATGAGATAAATATTTGAATTTGAGTACATGTAGAGAGAAGGGAAACTAGGCTGAAGAGAAGTTCTAGGCGTTGATTGTGGGTCAATTCAAGGACCAGCAGATGATGAGGAGGGTAAGGTGCTGGATCTCACATGACTGACTGTGCAGTTTTAGTCCTGGACCCAGTGGCTTGCAAATCACACTGGGCCATGTGTGTGTGTGCCCAAAACCCCAAAGGAGACTGAAGAAGAAGGGATTACAGCATAGCCATCCCATAGGGGGATAATTTCTCACTCTCTCTCTCTCTTTTTCTCTCTCTGGTGAGCACACATGCCTTATAGCAAAAACTAAAAAGAAAAGAGAGAGAGCAAGAGAGAGAGAGAGAAGCTCTGGGGGTTGATAGTAAATTCAGAAGAAGCCAGCCAGTGCAATGGCTACGCTCATGCATCTGGAATCATTCAAGATTCCTAGACAATTAAGGGGACAAATAGTTCTATTGCACCCTGCACTGGTCAGACTAGTGGTCAGTCCTCCTGGAGGGCTACGTCCAATTTGGGAAAGTAGACAGAGGTCAACAGCTCTAATCACTCCTGTAGAACAGACCTTGACAGTTTGCCAAGAATGACACGTGCCTATTATTTAGCATCCATGACCTTCACAACCATCCCAGGAGTGGGATAATAATATAGCTAATATTTATTGAGTGCTTACCGTGCAGCCAACATTCTTCGTTCTAAGTGTTCTACGTGTAGAGAATCATGTTATCCACATGACCACCCAGAGCTAGGTGAATTGTATGCATAGTTCACATAAAGAAACAGGCACAAGGGCTTAAGGAACTTGATCAAGATCACACAATTATTGAGCAATAGGACCAAGATTCAGACCCAGGCTTCTGAGAACTCTGAGCAAGCAAACAATGTGCCTTTTCTGGGAATCAGCACTAGTTGCTCTGGCAAGTTCTGCTAAGCTTGATCTTTTCTCTTTTTCCTTTTTTCTTCTTCTTTTTTTTTAATTGCCAGAGGGCTTATGTACTCACCAGAGAGAGATGGGATGTGGCCGCACAGGACATTATCATGCCACAGGCCTTTCTCCTCCATTGTTCCGGTCCATCAGGATTTAAAGTGCACACACACATGCCCAGCATGTTGAAAGTTGAAAGTTGAACTGCGGCTGCAGCCATGGGGGCTCTGGCTCCCAATGCACAGTGCTGAACCACTGCTACAGGGCCAGCCCTAGGCTGAGAAACCCCAGTCTGAACCTGGACATGTGAGTTCTGATGCCGTGGGACCCATGAAGGAGGTAGCTCTGTCACTGAGATGTGTACCGTGGGCCTATGTGGGCATGGATAACAAGAATGGGGACAAGCTGTGCACTTGAAGTTACTCACTAGGACTTGGGCCAGGTAGTTCTGGGCCCTCACCTGGGACGCTAGCTATTTGCAGACATTGTCCACTTTTCCTTCTCTTCTCACACTCTGTCTTCTGTTGACCTACTGTGCCTGAGGAGGTCTCCACTGAGGTCCTGGCCGGCCCTTGGACCACATCCCTGAGGAAGTATCTCATTAAAAAAGTTGCCCCTTCCATTAGTGTAAGGATTAAAAAATGGCTCTCAAAAATGTGAGGTGAATTACTCTGATTCTTCACATCCCTGTTAAAAATTAGGCAGGGGTTTTGGGCCTTGAGCTGCTGACTCCAGATGCTGTGCTTTCCTCTTTCACTCATCACGACAGTAGAAAATGGGCATCATGGGACCAGCAGATGGCGTAATGGTTATGTTGCTGGACTCCCATGTAGTCGACCGTGGTTTGAGTCCTGGACCAGGTGGCTTAAACCTCACGCCAGGTGCGTGTGTATGCGTGCCCAAGATCCCGAGAGGAGAATGGAGGAGAAGAGATTATGGTATGGGCCATCCTCCCTGGGGGATGACTTCTCTTTCTGTCTCTCTGGCAAACACACGTGCCCTATAGCAAAAATCTCTCTCAAAAAGAAAAGGAAAAAAAGAAAAGAAAAGAAAGAAAACGAGCATCACATTCTGAGTGGAACTGACACGGAGCGCCTATGAGCCAGGATGTCTTGATCAGGTTCCACTGACTGAACTAGAAAGAAGACCCTAGGGGACAATGGATGTTGTTTTCAGTCTCCAAAAGGCTGCGTGTGGGACAGAGAGCAACACTTTTCTGTCTGAGCCCAAGGGGTTAAACACAGTCCAGTGAGTGGAACTTCCAGGGAAATAGACTAGTTCAAGCTTGTATGTAAACTTTGTCTTCTTTTCACCAAAGAAAGAGAGAGAGAAAGCGCCTCCCGATGGGACATGGTCATTCCGCAATTCCTTCTCCATTTCTCTACCCTGTTGGGATTTCAGGCACACACACATGTACCTGGCATGTTTTTTAAGCAGCTGGGACTGGGATTTGAACTATAGTCGGCCACATGGATCCAGTTCCCTTAACCACTAGGCACAGGGCCGGCCCTGTGTGTGAACTTTCTAAACAGACAAAGCTCTTAGAGCAGCAGTGCCACAGGGGGTGCTGCAGTCTCTGGCCGCAGAGGTGTCAGAGGTGTCAGGCAGGCCCCACCAGGAAGACCGTGGGGCGAGCTAGACCATGAGACCCTAACCAGAGACCATGGAGACTTTAACCAGAGTAGCTGGAGGCTGTGGGCTCTGAGCCCTGCCTCTTCCAGCCTCAGAGCTCTGGAAGCCTGCTCTCTCTGGTCATGTGTCCTCCTTCACAAAGCGGTCTCCAGCTCCTCCAGGAGACTGAGCAGAAGAGGCCACATGCCCAGGGCCCATGTTCATCAGGGCCTTCCTTTGCTAGGCAGTGGCCTTCTCCACATCTTGCTTTTCCCTTGATGTTGGTGGACTTTCTAGAGCAGGAAGTGGAGCAAGGGCCAGGCCCAGAGCCTGGGTCTGGGCCAGGGGAACTTCGTGAGTGAAAAGTGTCTCTGCTTGAGAGCTGAGGTCTAGGGTCCAGCCCTGGCTGAGAGGGGGAAGAACTACCTGTCCAGTGCTGAAGAGGGAAGGTTCATTTGATGACATCTTCATTAGGATTTTCCTCTCGTCATGCAGACTCCGCACCACACTCACACACATATATAACTATTGGAAAAACGATTTTAATACCCATGGCACATTGTCCTTGTGTGATATAAAATCCAATGACATGTGGCATTTGGAAAAGGTCACTTCTCCCATCAGGATTCATTAGCCTGTTTCAGCCTCTACGCCTGCAGGACGGGTCCCAGCTGCCTGTCCCCTGCAGTGGGGCTAGCTGGACAGGTGGAGCCCATGGGGATCCTCCCTGGAGAGCAGAGGACCTTCCCTGGGTGCTGGCCAGGAAATCCCTTCTTTGACCAAGTTCTTTCCCAGACATGCCTGAGGGGCAGAGAGGGGTGGGATCCCAAAAAAATGAAACCTTTGGCCAGGCCCCCATGGCTTTCAGGTCTGGAGTACACAGGAAGGAGAGGGACAACACCAAAGCCTCTGTGTTTTCCTGAATATCATCCTTTGGCAGGGAAGGAGGACTAGAGGGACTCTGGAGGGAGAGCCGAGGAACCCAAGTGGACGCTATGAGTGGATACAGGACATCAGAGAAGGGGCCTTGGAGGCCACTGTGGGCAGGATGCTGGACCTTCCTTTGAGGGGCCTGACTGGAACCTGAGATCACCTGGTTTTCTATTCATTCCTCTTTGCAAAGATGGGGCCCAAGCCCGACTTCTGACTCCACCCCTGAGTTCTCACGTGCTCAGATTCCATCTCTAGGTGTGATGCAGCTGTGCCCACTGCCAGGCCTGTGGAAGAGGCCTTGTCTGTCAGTGTCGGTGTGGCCAAGGGCTGGCCAGCCAGCACTCGCATGCGAGCCTCCTCTACTCCCATGTGTGGCCTGTGTTGGTATTGGCATCTGTGACACAAACCCAAGGGAGTTGTCTCCTGACCAGCTAAGAGGGAGCTTGGTTTGTCTGAAGGGAGTCACAGTAGAGCTCAGAGGAACCGAGTTTCAGAGTAGAAGAATGAGGGCAGTCCGAGGAAGAGGAAAGACTTTGAAAAGAACTAGAGCTGGGGATCAGGACGCCAGTGAGCTCGATGAGAACAGAAGGATGTGCCCAAAGACAAAGCCTGGGAAACAAGCAGCTGTGTGAGCAGAGGAGGTCCTGGCTCCTAAAATGGGGTGTCGAACCACTCACATCCTCATGCACCCCCTTTTATGTCTCTACTCTTGCAACCCAAGAAAAGGAGTGGCCTCCAGCAAGGAGAACGAGGAGTGTCCAGAAAGGAAATGGGGGAGTGTGATGTGCAAAGCCGAGTGTGATAAGTGTCCTAGAAGGAGGGAGCTGTCTGCTAACGTGGCTGCCAAGAGTAGGTGGAGGATCGCTGAGCCGTAGCCTTTGGAGCTGGAGGAGTGGGAGTCGTTGGCAATCCTGGCAAGAGCTCTTTCAAGAGAGGATGGGAGGGAAGGAAGAGAAACTGATGAATGTTGATGTCTCTGTTGAGGAGGTTTACTCCCAGGAGCAGATATATACATTTATACGAAGATCCATTCATTCATAAGAGAAGCATTTATGGAGACCCTGCTCTCCATGAGGTCTTGCACCAGGCAGTGCGTCCCCATAAGCAAGCAGCACAGTCCTGGCCTCAGCATCTCCCAACGCAATGGTGACTGAATGAGCCAGAGTTCTCCCACTGATGATTTTAGCTTCATTTCCATACCTGTTCAGATATATTAGAAATTCCTGCCTTCTCTGGGTATGGAATGCAGCATGTCCCAGATTTCTAAACTGTTCCAGTTCCTAAGTTTGACTTATTGTCATACCACATGGTCACACTGGGTTCCAGTATTTTTTAACTTTTTTTTTTTTCCAGAGGACGCATTTGCTTACTAGAGACAGAAAGACAGGGAAAATGAGAAAGCACCCTATGGAGTATGGTCATGCATTCCTTTCTCCTCCATTTCTCCTTGGGGATTTTGGATATGAACACACACATGCCAGGAAGTATCTCAAGCCGCTGGGTCTGGGGCTTGAACCATGTGATCAACCATGGAGGATCCAGCCACTTTAACCAACACGCCATGGATTGGCCCATTTTTTATATATATAGTTTTAGAGAGAGTTTTTTAAAAAGAATTATTTTCTTTAACTTTATTTATTTATTTTAATTTGACCAGATAGGGACAGAGTGAGAGAGAGGGGGGAAAATAAGAAAGAAAATTACCAGGTCCAGGACTTGAACCATGATTGACCATGTGGGATTCCAGCACTCAACCGCCACACCCCCTGCCAGCCCCTAGAGAGATTTTTGCTATAGGGCACATGTGTTCACTGGAGAGACAGAGAGAGACAAAGAGACAGAAAACGAGAAATCACCCTCCCAGAGGGGATGGCCATGCCGCAGTCCCTTCTCCTCTATTCTCCTCTCAAGATCTTGGGCACACATGTGCCTGGCATGAGTTTTAAGTCACCGGGTCCAGAACTCGAACTGCAGTCGACTACATGGAAGTCCAGCAACCTAACCATTGCACTATCTACTGGTCCCCAGTCTGGCCCATTTTTAACTATTTTTTTAAAAAGTGTATTTATTTTATTCATGATAGGCCATATGTATGCAGGAGAGAGAAAAGCACCTTCAACAGGGCCGTGCCATACCACAATCTCCTCCCCCCACCCTCCAGCTCATTGGGATCTTCAGGCATGAGAGAGCATGTACCCGCTCCCCAGGTGAACCTGGGAATCTGAGCCCACAGCTGACCATGTGGCTTCAAGCCCTGCTGTTCAGTTTGCTGTACCCCGTGCCACTGGACTGGGCCACTGGGTTCCAATTTTTAATTTAGAAAATGTGGTCACTACCAGATTGTTGTGAGAACCAAAGAATTAATACATGTGCAAGTCGTCTGTGACCTGCCAAACACTCTCAGTGCAAAGCGGCATTCTAAACTGGCCCAGACAGAGGCAGGCTTAGTTACTCCACTCTTTGTGTTTTCAGGGTAACTCCTTCCCGGCACCGACCTCCCTTTACTTTGAGTGTGTTTTAAGGTGTGTGCCTCTCACTCCAAATTGTGTCTGACACAGGGCCTGGCACGCAGTCTCTTTTCTCAATAAAGATTTATTGAATGTCTGAATGGATGGATACGTGTGGGGGACATAGACAAGGAAACAGAATGAAGTAATTGCCACCGCTAACATCTATTGCGGACTTCCTACAAACAAAACCCGATGCTAATCTCTTTACATGCATTACCTCACATCATTCTCCCAGCCACACTATTAGGTAGATGGTATCATTTGTCCCTTGCAGATAAGGAAAGGGAAGCTCAGAGAAGCTAAGTGATCTGCCCAAGACCACAGGTCCTCAAGGGCCTGGGGGTTCCAGCTGGAGAGGAGGGCTACTGACTCTGACCTCTGCAGAGGGTTACAGGAAGTGTCCGTTAGCCCTTGGATAGCCCCCTTTGGCCCACTGAGTTCAGAACCCAGACAATTGGCCATGAACCCACCACTTATATCTTCTCCCCTCCCTCACCAGGCCAGGCTAGTCCAACGGGAGCAGAGAGCAGCGCAAAGGAGCCACCCAGAGCTTCACTCTTATTTTACAACCCTTGTCAAATTCCAAAGCAAGTCGTAAATTCATTAACCTCGTAGGGATTAAGCTGTACAGCTTACTTAGCACCATAAACAAGATCATTGGGATGTTGATTTTCCCCTTTTATTGCTTTACTCGAGGAAAACCTTGCTGGCTTCAGCTCTGGAAATAGGGGTGGGCTCCCCCAGAAGTTGTAGGATGCTGGGGCACTCAGAACTGGCCATCCTTTAGTAGTGGCTGGTTTAGGCAGGACTGGCACCAGGGCTCAGGTGGAGGTCAGCCCAGAATCACCTCCCCCCGACCCCCGCCTGCTTGTTTGAGCACAGCCAGAGGAGCATTTCTGATCCAGTCACCAGGGCCCCTCTCTCTGGAGCTGGCACTAGGTAGCCCGGCAAAAAGCAGAGGCGAGGAGATCAAATGCCTCCCCTCCAGGGTCACCTGGCTCTTCTGGCAAAGATGACATCTCCCTGATCCTTCTGTGGGTCGTAAGTGTGAAGTTTGGGTTTTTGAGACGTTGTGTGTGAGATATGCCTCCCTGGAACCCTGTTACACGTGGGTCAGCGCGGTACCCATCTGACATGAGGGAGAAAAAGAAAAAGGACAGCTAGTTCCTTCTCCCAGCTCACCTGGCCCCTGGGGGCTTCCTCTAGATCAGCTCCTCCCAGGAAAGCTGCCATTGTCTGTTTAACCCGTCTGTCTCTCCAACAGAGTAAGGTCCCTGGGGGCTAGAATTGCTCTCTGTCCTGGTGCTTGGGGTCCACTTCCTCATGTCCCCTCCAAGGCCGCCTCTGGCAGGGATCCTCTCCTGCTCCCTCTCTCTGTCACATAGGAAGAGAAAAGCATGCAACCATCACCTAGACCCTGTGCCCCTGAGGCCCCCCAGTCCCTCTCGCCTCCCTTCAGGCTCTGGAATAGGCTCTGCACACTTGAACCCTGCCTGTACCCCCTCCCAGCTGCTCCTCAACGGTGACAGCTGCACCTCAGCCCTACGTGTCCCTTGACTCTGCTTTTGCCAAGGTCAGCAACTACTTCAAAGTGCCAACCCCCATGAATACGTTTTAGTCGTCCATTTGTACGCTTTCACTCCACAGATATTTAAGGGGTTCCTAGATGCTGATGACACAATAGTTGGCAGACAGAACCAAGACTGTGCCAGCCCACCTGGGTTCATACCTCACCTCTGCCACTTTCTATGCTGTGTGACTTTGAGCAAGTTCCTAAGCTTCTCTGTCTGGTTTTCCAATCTCTAAAATGGGCTCGCCAGAGTATTGTGGGGAAGATTGTTGTGAAGGCGAGGTGAATGATAGTGGTGAGGCCTTCTGGTCAGTGCACAGCACATAGCCAGTGCTCTGGTCACTTGCCAAGTATCACACAGCTGGCAAGCAGTGGGGCCAGGCTTCCGACCCAAATCTTCCTGTCGCCAAAACTTTCACTCTCTGATGACATCCTGCCACCATCACCCCCACTGTCCTAGCTATTCAGGTTTTGCAAATGGTGGTTACCCAGAAAATATTCGTGCAACATATTAATTTAATCAGTGGGTCTATGTTTGAGGAGTTGAGATGAGCAGGACAATAGTTATTTAATGGGTAGAAATTAGGTGGAGAAAAGGAAGCCATTTTGAAAAGAAGATAATTATTTCCCATTTTAGCACATTTCATTGGGGTGAACACTGGGGTGGCTATGTCCTTTGGGCAGTTGACAGTTCAGGGTGGGAGGTAAGAAGAGACATTAAATTGGAGGCAGCTTTGGGAGCCATGCAGTGAGTCATGGAGAGTTAAAGTCCAAGAGGGTAAGAAGAGGATGGGACCAGCACCTGGTATAATGGTTACGTCCCTGGACTCCCACATAGTCGACTGCGGTTCAAGACCTGGTGGCTAAAACTCATGTCAAGTGTGTGTGCATGTCCAAAGTCCCGAGAGAAAAATGGAGGAGAAGGGATTGTGGCGTGGCCATTCACCCTGGGAGGTGATTTCTCACTTCCTGTCTATCTCTCTAGCGAGCACACACATCCTAAAGCAAAAATCTCTTTAAAGAAAAAAGAAGAGGAACCCTCCAAGAGCAGAGGACAGGGTTGGCCCTGAGTCAGAGGGACTGGGAGAGGAGACAAGGATCGAGGCAGAGATGCGTCCACAGGCACAGGCAGGTTGGACAGAAGAAAATTAGGGAAGGGGAATAGGGAGTCGCCAGATCAGGGGGAGGGCTGGTCCTTTCAAGTGAAAAGTTACACACAGGTTTGAAGGTAGAGGAGAGCGGACGCCTCTAGGGCATCAACACAAGAGGAGAGGGATAAGGTCAAAGGTGAGGTCCCTGCTTAGGACTGAGGGAACTGGCTCTAAAGGACAGTGGGCACTAGCTTTGGAGAAAAGGCAGAAATTCTGAAAACTGAGGCTGGAAGGAAGCAAGCAGAGGCCAGTGGTCCTGAAGCTGGAGAGAGGAGAGGCTCGGCCCTTTTACAAGATCTTCTCAGTGACAGAATAACAATGGTAACGGTTTAGCGAGTCACTCAACTTGGGAGGTACAAATACGAAATACCCCTCCAGTCTCTACCAATCACACCTCGCCAACTCTGTTTCCTTGGATAGGTAGTTGACCGCTTAACAATATGAGCAAATTCTCATTCCCAACTACTACTGATTTTTTTGTTTGTTTGTTCGCTTGCTTTTTAAGATTATTTACTGTAGGGCGCATGTGCTGACTGGAGAGAGACAGAGAGGCAAAGAAAGTGAGAAGTCAACTCCCCCCCAGGGGAGATGGCCATGCCACATCCCTTCTCCTCTCAGGATTCAGGGTATGCACGTACACGCCCTTGGCATGTTTTTAGGCCACCAGGTCGGGGACTCAAAACGTGGAGTTAGCCGTGTGGGATCCAGAGTCTTAACCATTATCCCACCTGCTGGGCCCAGGTTTTTAAGTTTGTGCAGTCTGAGATTCTAGTG
This sequence comes from Tupaia belangeri chinensis, assembly GCF_000334495.1. Taxonomy (NCBI): domain Eukaryota; kingdom Metazoa; phylum Chordata; class Mammalia; order Scandentia; family Tupaiidae; genus Tupaia; species Tupaia belangeri. Next base: position 2,306,625 of record NW_006159889.1, read on the forward strand.
TCACACCTGGTTTAAGGCATTCTCTCCTGTCCTTTAATCCCTCTTCTACCACCTGGGAGGGAAGGGGGCAGGTCTGTCTCTGGAACGTTCTCTTCCCCTCAGCTGGCTATATTAGCCTCCAGACCCTCCCACCAGGCACAGGGAAAGGGGACGACTCAGTGATCACACCACAGCTGCTGCAGAGTCCCACTCTCTGGTGGCGGAACTGCTCCTCTGGCCAGCCATGGGCATCGGGCTTCTCTCCAGAGCTGATTATCTTGTAGGCACAAGTGTTCACATAACTGAACCTGCCTCAGCCTTATTCGCTTCCTCGTCTGTAAAATGAGTAGCACCAGGGACCAGCAGTTGGCATAATGGCTATGCTGCTGGACTCCCATATAGTCGACCGTGGTTCGAGTCCCAGATCCAGTGGCTTAAACTCACGCCAGTCACCTGTGCATGCGTGCCCAGGATCCCGAGAGGATAATGGAGAAGGGATTGTGGTGTGGCCATCCCTCCTGGGGGGCAATTTCTTGCTTTCTGTCCTTCTGTCTCTCTCTGTCTTTCTGGCAAGCGCATGCACCCTATAGCAAAAACTCTCCAAAAGAATGAGTAGCACTGATTTCGAGTGAGCCCATAGGACCCGTGTTAAGGATGAGACAAATGCTCGTAAAGCCCCTTAGACGTGGACTTGCTCCACAAATGGACTCCATTACAGGATGCATGAGCAGGAGAGCTCCCAGGCATGAACGTTCATCTGCGTCGCTGTCCAGATGTGTGTGTGTGGGAACCTGTGTGTGCAAGAGTCTGCTATAGTGTGTGTCATTGCCTACAGCTGACCCCAGGGCTGTAAATCCTGCCTCTGCACCCGCTAGAGGGAGCACTTTATAGCCCAAGGTCAGGCCCATGAATCATATGTGGGGCTGGCAGGAAGCAGTCAAGCGGGGCTGGGGCAGCTGGGTGGGAGGAGGTCCCAGTGTTCCGAGCACTGGGCGAGGCACCCTGGGTACCCCGAAGCTCTGATCTCGGGGGGCCCAGATGTTCTCAGCAGGATTGCAGCTTCCCTGGAGCCTCCCCTGACAAGGGGGGGGCTCTCTGCCTGAAAGCGCCCCTCAATACTTGGGCTGCCGAGCAGTGGCCATGCCCTCCCAGGACAGGCCTCACCTGTGTTCTGGGGGCCTGTCCTTCACACCTGCCATGTGGAGACTGTGGGCTCCTGAGCCCAGAGCCCTCGGCCTGGTGGATGTGGAGTGGCCGCCCTCTGAGCCAGATGCTTTTATTTCTTCTTCGCCTTTCCAATCTGTCTTGGGGAAAGTGGCCCCAATAAGGCAGCCCTTTCACTCTGAAACAGTTTTATGACTCCAGCCATAATTAACTTGAGTAATAAAATTTTTCAAATCCAAATAGATATAATTAACATTTAATGCCCCTGGTTGGTGCTGGTGGCTGGGCCCATTAAGAGCACCGTATTGATTGAGAAGGTGAGCCAGCTGGGCCTGCTGCTGGGCCGGGGGCAGAGGTGGCTGGAGCCTAGAGCTGCTGAGCAGGCCCCACCCAGGTGTAGGAATGAGGCAGAAGGCCAGTCCCCACTCCTACCTAGGGAGCAGAGTGTGACTACCTAGCCTGAGGTAGACTCCCTTCTGCCCTCAGACTCGGGCAACTCTCCCACCTCAGGCCCTATGACCTCCAGCCCCCTCACCACCAAGCACCAACCCTCATGTTGCCTTCCATGCACCTGAGACCTGCCTCCTCTCCAAATTTATCGGGCCTCCGAGGACAAGGCTATGTCTTCTCCCCGAGGAGCCCCTGGCTTCAGGGCACTCCTCTTCCCACTGTTTCTCCTCTGCCTCACCAAGCTCCACATGTCTCCAGGTTCCACTCTGAACCCAGCTGGTCAGATACGAAGCCTATCTGTCTCCTGGACGTGACTTCCATCTCCACCGAACTTCTCTTCCCCAGGAAGCCAGAGTGGTACCGTGCAGGAAGCTGTCACTTGAATCCTAGCCCCTCCACTTCCCTGCGGTGCGACCTTAGGCAAGTGATCAGGCTTCTCTGAAACCCAGTGACCTTATCCATGCAGTAGGGATAACAAGAATATCCACCTCCTAAAGGTGGAGTAATATTAGTCTTAACCTCACTTACTTCACCAGAGCTCCAGATCATAGGAATTACTGTCCATTATTATTATTTATTTAATTTTATTAATGTATTTTTAACTTGACCAGAGAGGGACTGAGTAAGAGAGAGAGAGAGAGAGAGAGAGAAAGTAAGAAAGCAAACTGCCAGGTCCGGAACTCGAACCACGGTCAGGCATGTGGGAGTCCAGCACCCTTAACCACCACGCCACCTGCTGGCCCCACTGTCCTGTTTTATGTAAAACAGGCTTAAAGAAGGCAAAATCCTCACCCCCACTGTCTTATATTTCACTGTCTCTCCCAATAGTTAAATCTAACATCTATTTATAAGCGACAGTCTGTGAACAATGAAGAATACAAGGATTCTAAGTCCAGGCTCTGCACACAAGGTCTGGAGGGTACAAGGCAGGGAAAAGGGGTCCATAACCAACTGGTGAAGTCAAGGCTACGTGGAAGGTGTGCAGGCTGCAACCCTGGTGCCCAAGAAGATGCAAGGTGCTGGGCCCAAGGCCAGTTAGGAGGACAGAGGTTCTGTCCAGGATGGACAGGGTGCACTGGGGCTGATGTCACACTGAGGGTGCTGGCCCAGGTATGGTCCTCAGGATGTAAGCCCTGAGAGCAGGGAGCTGGTTACAGGACTCAGAGATGTGGCTTATGACATCATAGGTCATCCTTTAAAAAATATTACTTTATTTATTTATTATTTATTTTAATTTGACCAGAGGGAGACAGAGTAAGAGAGAGAGAAAGTGAGAAAGCAAGCCACCAGGTCTGGGACTCAAACCACAGTTGGCTATGTGGGAGTCCAGCGCCCTTAACCACAACACCACCTGCCAGCCCTAATCACAGCTCATCCTTTTGGCACGTCAGAAGGGCCAGGCTCCCAGGCAGTCTCCCATACTGGTAGAGTAGGCAGCCCAGGCCCTGATGAACAAGGAGAGTCTAGGGAGGGGCTGAGTCCTCCCTCTGTCCATCTTGGCTGCCACGATGTCCCCCTGCTCCAAAACTGACAGTCCTCTGCTCTCCAAGAAGGTCCATATTCCACTCCCCAGAAACACCTTGCAGGCCTTGAGGGACCCGGACACTCTCAAGTCCCAGGTTTGTTATGTGCTGTGGTGGGATTTGGGGCATCTCACTTGACTTCTCTGAGTTGGGTTCCTTCCTCTGTAAAATAGGGATATTATTCCCAGCTGCCTCCTCCATGTTTAAGGGCCGAACTGCTTTGTCCTTGCTTATTAGGGATGGCTGGGGTGTGTCCTTTTGCAAAGGCCTCTTCTTGTCACAGACCTCAGTTCCCTGTCCGAATATCGAGGGGGCTCACAACATGGTCTGTAAGTCCTCCCAGCTCTGAGTGCCAGAGCACGAATGCCCCAGGGAGGTCCACTGGCCCTGGCAGCCTGGACCCAGCACTGTCCTGTCCTCCTCTTGCTCCAGCCACTCTGCCCTGTCAGGATGCCTCTCCTTTGCTTAGAGGTTGCCCCACCCTTCCTTCCCTTGCCATTTGACCTCCAGGAAACCTTCTTCTCCTCTGAGCCCTGACCTCATTCTCCTCCTTAGTCCTCCTGCCTGCAGTCTCCCAGTGAATCTCGTGTGCCCAGGCTTCCCTCAGCCTGTGAGCCTCAGAGCCTGGGCCTCACTCCTCCAATGGCCCTAGAGGATTGGCCCCCAAACTCTGAGGGTGTTCCAGGACTAGGTTTCAAACAGGTTGCACTAAAAATGAAAGAGAAGAAAGACAGACCAAGAGACAGAGGGACAGAGGTGGAGGGAAACCTCTCCCTGAGCAGACCTGAGCCACGGTATGGTAAGCTCCTCTTGGATTCCTCCCGGCCTCCCCACTCTGTGGTTAGAGAACTAGAATAAGGGAGCCTGGGCTAGGGCCTGTCAGCTAGGGGGACCTGGCAGCGACAGAGCAGAGAGGCCCATTGCAGAGCTGGTGACAGGCCGTGCCCAGCCAGGCCCTCCAGCTGCCCTGTCTCGGACCCTCTTTGCAAGCACATCCTCTAACCCAGCGCCCCCACTCTCTCCTTGCAGCTGCCTTGTTCATGACGCAGGCCTGTGTTGTACTGTGCTGTGCTGTCTCTGATCACCACCTGCCTGGGGCAAAGCCAAGCCCTAGTGGACAGAGGAACCCAAATGATTAGCCAGGTCCCCCTCATGCCCAGGACCACTGGGGCTTGGTCTCCCCTTGCAGGGCAGCAGGGCGTGCTAAGACCCACTCTGCAAGTCTCCGTCCTTCAGGCAATGCACATTCGTCTCCTTCATTTGTTAAAGTGAGGGGCTGGCAAGTATTGTGTCCTCAGTCTCTAGGTGAAGAGGGAAGACTCAGGTGGATGACAGCACTTGCTCAAGGCACATGGCCAGTGATGTTGATGCTGGTTTCAAGAACTGACCTGCCTGACTCCAAAACTCTTCGCCCTCCCAGGCTGCGTGCCTTCTCCCTACTTCAGCCCAGCTATCCAGCCCTGTCCATGACTGAGCCACTAGGGCAGAACCCAGGGAGTGGGAGAAAATGGGGGGAGAGGAACATATTTGGTGTGGGGACCGGCCCAGGCCTGCCCTGGTGTCTCTCTAGCCCTTTCTAGATCATGGAAGCCCAGTAGCCAGTCTCAGAACAGACCTAGGAGCACAGCCTAGTACAGACCCAGCCTGGGCTGGGCCACAGGGAGCCACTCAGTTCCCTTCCCTGTCTCCAACTTTGCCTTGGACCTGGCAGAGGGCAGCGGAAGGTTAGACCTACTGTCCTGCCTGGTCAGCCTTTGCTCCCTAATAAGGATTACTTTGGCCAGATGCTTTAGTGTAGTAGGCAGGACACAGCACTGGACCATAGGAACCCAAAGTCTCATTCTCAAGCTTACAAGCAACATAACTTTGGTCAATGAATTTTACCTTTCTCTTTATCTAAAGTGCTAAATATCTCAGTATATTAATAATAGTAATAATATAAAAGGCTAAAATGTGTGAGGCACTTCTCCAATGGCATTATATGTAACCCTGCAAAGTAGGTTCTTTTGTTCTATTTTATAGATGAGAAAACTGAGGTAGAGAGAATTTAAATCATTTTTCCAAGGCATTTAAAGGAATCGTTTCATTTAAATGGTTGATGAGAAAGTGACTCACAAAACTGTAGAGATACTTTATAAGTGTGGAAATGCTTTATAAAGCAGTAGTTTGCCCAACTAGAAGTACTTATAAATAGGAATGGGGTGGGTGCTTTTCTAAGGCAGTATTATCTGCTCCACACAGGAGTAATTTTAATTACACTTGGCCTCATAGTGTGAGAAATGGTTCTTCCCTGATGGGATCTGGCTCTGACACTCTACACTTGAGGCCTGGGTCACAGTGGGTAGTCCTCCAGGGCAAGACCAAATTGCTCCTATTTATAATTGCATTCCTACTTAAAAATCACAAAATATCAGATTTGGAGGGATAAACTTACCTGTCCAAGTCCAACTCACATGGCCTATCAGCCCTGCAGGAATCTTTCTGTATAGCCCAGAGGGCCAGAGAGGGGACAGGAATATGAAGGAGGGAAGACCTCCAGAGCAACTTTGATTTGGAAGGAAAAGCCCTAGAAGGTGCTTTGCCTGCCCCCCTCCTCCCCCGCTTCACATCTCCCTTCACCTCCCCACAGATACCTATGGCCTCCTTCGCCACCTATAGTGGGGCGGGGCTAATGGACATACTTCCACTCCTCCTCACATCCCAGGAAAGGAGCCCTGAGGACAGAACAAAGCGACGTGGCACAAGCAAGGACAAGT
>NW_006159889.1:2312636-2313518 GCF_000334495.1 Tupaia belangeri chinensis
GGAGAGGCCTGTTCTCAGCTAGACTGCCAAATCTCCACCTAGACTAGGCTGCTGTCCTCCACCTTGGCAATGCCCAGGCGCCCTTGTAGTCTTGGAGGAGTTTGATCAGTTGCAGACCCCTATTGTCCCGCCGTTCTGGCTCAGGCCAGTGTCCAGAAGGAAGTGCGGCAGAGGTTCGCAAAGGTTGTCAGAGGCTAAGGGGACGTTTGGTCTTGGGACAGGACTGAAACAATGGATTTCGGGGAGAAGGGTTGAATTGGGGTTACTTTGGGGACTAAGGATTAGGTTTGGCTTTATATTCAAGTTTAGGATTTAGACTAGGAAGTAGTGTTGGTTTGAACCTGAGGCTTGACTTCAGATCTTTTCTAGAGACTGCCTGGTACATGTTGGTCTAGCTGAACCTGTCTCCAAAAAAGAGAGGAACTCATATAGTTACCACGGCCTCTGATTCTGAACTTTATTTAGAAATAGGAGTGAGGGTGACAGTTGGCTTTGGGAAAGAACAGAGTCCGTGTCCCCTCACTAGGGAGCTATTAGGACCTTGCTACTCCGAGTGATCTGGAAACCAGCAGCATCTGGCTCGTTGGTAGAAATACAAAATCTTGGGACTCAGAGCTACTGAATCAGAATCTGCATTTTAACATGAACCTGCAAGTGTTCCGTGTATACTTAAAGTTTGAGAAGCCCTGGCGAAGGCTTTCTGACTGGAAGGCTTGAAGCAGGGAGGGGCAGAAGGCCAAGGGGTACCCAGCACCTCGGCCTGTTTCAGGGCCCCTGTCTAACACCCCCTCCCAGTGCTGGAGCCACAGCGACACCTACTGGCCATGGGCACCTAGGCCACCCCCTCTGCACCCTGAGGCTGGCATTCCCGAGGTCTCGGGT
>NW_006159889.1:2313841-2320329 GCF_000334495.1 Tupaia belangeri chinensis
TTCTGGGGGTCTGGTTTCCCCATTTAGGCTGGAGTGTGTGAGGGAGGGGCTGGAACAGCACAGTATGCAAGCTGGACTCTGGGGCCTCAGTGTGACAAGAGCAAGACAAGCACGCAGGTGTTTTCTCGGGTGGCATCCCTGGCACTGGTGCTCTCTCCAACCCTGCAACCCTGAACATGGGTTTGTCTGTTCTCTTCACCGAAACCCTCAGCCAGAATGGACAGAGTGCACCTTCCCACTCCAACTAGCATGCAGCTGGTGCCTGAAAAGGAGGTAGGATTTGAACCTATGTCTAAATGGTTCTTCTTGGAAGTGGACTTTTAGGAGGGACAACAACTAAAAAGTGAGACCAGAAAAAGGAGCAGGTAAGATCTTTCTGGTCTTTGGTAGTTACTGGAGAGTCCCATGACAGGGTCCTAAGTCAAAGGAGGAAAATAAGACCAAATGGCGGACAGAAAAAAATGATAAGGAAGGATGTCAACCCACTTCCAAGGCAAGTCTTGGGAGACTTACCTCAAGGGGCTGGGCTCACCAGGGAGAAAGGCCTCTTCTGGGCAGCAGTGATCCCTCTCCCCAACACTCCTCAGACCCAGGTAATGCCAGAGCCCCTCCCGCCAGTCTGCTCTCAGCTGAGAGAAGGGGTTTGCCTGAGAACTAAATGAATGTGATTGCCTCCCAGAGCCTGCCATTAGTGGTGATTAGTTAAAACATCAGAGTCTAAACAGTCAATTGGTCCTAATAATTAATACTATGGCTCAGCTGTGATTGAGAGAGGCTGAGCGAGAGAAGGAAAAGAGAAAGGGAGACAGGATTGGCAGAAGAGCCCTAGCTCTTCAGCCCCGACCACTTGACCCGGGTGCCTGAAGCTGGGCTATGGTTCGTCTAGCTCTGAACTCGCGTGGTGAGACATTTTACGTAAATGGTATCACCAAGATATCACGACCACTCCGCTAGGCAACCGTGATTACATCTCCATTTTATAGATAAGAAAAGTGAGGCCGGGAAGGTAAAGCCAACAGGGCTCAGGAACAGTGCGAAGAGGGAGTGGATAAATGAATGAATGAGGAGCCGGAACTAGAACTCAAGCCTAGGGTAGCCCAACTCCAGGAATCTTCAGAGGAGAAACAGGTGGGAGGGGAGAATTTGAAGAGACAAAGTAAAAAAGAGAGAAAACACATACCCGCCTGTCTCAACACACAGGTACATGCTTCCCTCTCTCTGTCTCATACACTCATGTCCTCGCTCCCTCTCTCTCACATACCTTCTCTACCACATCTACTCCCTTCCCACTGGGTCTGTCTCTCTATCACATGTGTGCCTCTCTATTTGTCACATACACGCCTCCCTTCTCTATCACATACATGCCCTTCTCTCTATATGTAGATATATACCACATACACGCCCTTCTCTCTCTATGTAGATATATTCCATGTACACGCCCTTCTCTATGTAAAGATATACACCACGTACACGCCCTTCTCTATATAGAGATATACACCACGTACACGCCCTTCTCTATATAGAGATAAACACCACGGACACGCCCTTCTCTGTATAGAGATATACACCACGTACACGCCCTTCTCTGTATAGAGATAAACACCACGTACACGCCCTTCTCTGTATAGAGATAAACACCACGTACACGCCCTTCTCTGTATAGAGATATACACCACGTACACGCCCTTCTCTCTCTATGTAGATATATACCACGTACACGTACTTCTCTCTATATGTAGATATATTCCATATACACGCCCTTCTCTCTATATGTAGATACCACGTACACGCCCTTCTCTCTCTATGTAGATATATGCCACATACACGCCCTTCTCTCTCTATGTAAATATATGCCACGTACATGCCCTTCTCTCTACATGTAGATATATACACACACACACGCCCTTCTCTCTCTATGTAGATATATACCACGTACACGCCCTTCTCTCTACATGTAGATATATACACACACATGCCCTTCTCTCTACATGTAGATATATACACACACATGCCCTTCTCTCTACATGTAGATATATACACACACATGCCCTTCTCTCTACATGTAGATATATACACACACATGCCCTTCTCTCTACATGTAGATATATACACACACATGCCCTTCTCTCTACATGTAGATATATACACACACATGCCCTTCTCTCTACATGTAGATATATACATACACACGCACACCCTTCTCTCTACATGTAGACATATACACACACACGCCCTTCTCTCTACATGTAAATATATACCACGTACACACCCTTCTCTCTACATGTAGATATATACCACATACACGCCCTTCTCTCTACATGTAGATATATACCACGTACACGCCCTTCTCTCTACATGTAGATATATGCCACGTACACGCCCTTCTCTCTACATGTAGATATATACCACGTACACGCCCTTCTCTCTACATGTAGATATATTCACGTACACGCCCTTCTCTCTACATGTAGATATATACCACGTACACGCCCTTCTCTCTACATGTAGATATATACCACGTACACGCCCTCCTCTCTACATGTAGATATATACCACGTACACGCCCTTCTCTCTCTATGTAGATATATACCACACACACACCCTTCTCTCTACATGTAGATATATTCACACGCACACCCTTCTCTCTACATGTAGATATATACCACGCACAACACCCTTCTCTCTACATTAGATATATACCACGTACGCGCCCTTCTCTCTACATGTAGATATATACCACGCACACACCCTTCTCTCTATATGTAGATATATACCACGTACGCGCCCTTCTCTCTATATATATCATGCCTTTTCTTTTTCTCTCTATCGCATACATGCCCTTCCACACAGGAACTTTTATCATACACCCCTCTGTCTCACACACATGCCGTTCACACTCTGTCACATACATGCCCTCTCATCACGGACACACCCTTCTCTTACATATCTCTCATACTCACGTCCTTCTCTCTCTGTTTCTATCACATACACACCTTCTTTCTCACACAGAGGAGCCTTCTCATGCCCTTTCCCACTCTCACACAGTTTCAATTTTACACAAACACCTCCCCCAACTGTCCCCTTACACATGTATTTCTCCCTCTCGTGCTCACACACACACGCACACAGGCGTGCACACGGATACCCTTCTCTCTGTCTTATACAAGCCTCTCCTGCCGGATTCACACCTCTCTCTCCCACACACACTTTTCTTTCTCACATACTAACACGTACTTCTTTCTTTCATGCACATTCCTCTCTCCGGGCCCCTGCTCTGTCTTCACATGCACACTCAGTGTTTGAGAAATGAAATAAATACACATCTCTCTACCTCCTTCACACACACATCATCCCATACCACACACAGCTGCCTCACACACAGGTGTACACTCTGGGCCTGATTCCAGAACCAACCCTTTGCTCTTTTATCCCCTCAAAGAGTCAGGCCAGAGGCCTCCAGGTGTGCCCTCTCCTGCTAGATTTGCTAAGCTTTGGACTGTCCCAAGCTCTGGAAGGGACCTCCATGCCTGGTGACAGGGAGGAGGCCATGAGGAGAGGGCTAAACCCAGTGCCCTCAGTTATTCCAGAGCAGGCTCAGCCCCTCCCCATCCCCTCCCAGACCTGTGAGCAGGATGGCTGTGTGTGCATTGCTATTAATCACCTCTCCTGGTCCGCTAACGAGGCTAATGCGGTAAGTGACAATAGCCCATCTTGGTTCCTGATTTAGGGGCTCAGGACGGAAGCTGGGCTCCTGGGAGTGAAGACGTGAATTCTCCACGACACTAAACCTTCAAATAAATCTCCTCCAGTCAGAGGAGCCCAGGGCACTAAATCCCACGCGCCGGTAATTGAAACCCTTAGAGCTTTCTTGGGTAGGGAAATTGCAGAGAGAGAGCACGCACAGCCCAGGGTTCTGGGTGGGGTGGTGGGCCGGCACAGAGGCTGGGGTGACCCGCGAGCAGCATGTGGACATCTGTCTGTCCTGGTGCCTGTCTGTCGTTGTCTCTAGATATAGTACTTCACTGTCTGGTTATGTTCACATGGGCCCTACTCAGCATTCCCCACCAGGTCCGTGAACACTTGCTGTTCTGTGGAGACAGCTGGTATGAAGCTTCTGCCATTTGAAAGCTTTGGTACCCCGCACTCTGACCTTGAAGCAAGACTTCATTTAAGCAAGAGAAACTTTCAGCTTTACCTTAACCACCTCCCTTCCCTGTTCCCACCTCTCTCACTCCCACACGTCCCCCATCTCTCACTCTTACCCTCTCTGCTACAGGCCCTTCACTCCTCCCAGAAACGTGGTCACTGAATCATTCGGCCATTACTGACACCCACTCTGTACCAGACCTGTGCTGGGTCTTGCATATACCAGCACAAATCAGAGAGCCTTTCTGCTCACAAGGAGCTCAGAGCAGGGGAGACAGATGGGTAGACAAATAACTGCAATATGATATTATATGTGCAATAATAGAGGTATTGATATATTAAAAAAAAATGGGTCATCGGGAAAAAATCATGATGCACTTTTGCATAGAAAAACACATCCTGACTTTTCTGATGACCCAGTAGTTTGGTCAAAAGTGATTAACTATCAGGAAGGCGTCAAGGAGAAAGTGTTGTCTGAGAGTAGTATTAAAAAGTAAACAGGAGTCCAAAGTCGCCCATGGGAGATGGGTGTCGGGCATACTGGCAGTGAGAACAACAGATGAGGAGCCAGGTCTTGCCCAGCCAGAGCACATGGCATTGAAGGAGGGAGTCAGGCTGGAAAGAGGCTCGAAGGATAAGGAGTTCAGAACTTATGCTGTGGACTTTGGGAGCCAGGGAAGGGTCTGAGGTACCTGACTGACAGGACATGAGCTGTGTTTCAGGAAGATCCTAAGTGTAGAGACAGAAATGGGTCAGAAAGGAGAAACATTTAACAGTAAAGACAGGATGATGAATGGTCCCAGCAGGTGGCATGGTGTTAAGGTGCTGGGCTCCCTCATGGCTGATTACAGTTCAAGTCCCGAACCTGGTGGCTTGCTTTTTCATTTTCCATCTCTCTCTCTCTCTGTCCAAATTTAAAATAGTAATAATAAATAAAATTAAATAATTATGTTTTAAAAAAGACAAGATGATGATACCTGAACTAGAACAATGGAGATAAGACGATGGTCCTGACGGGTGTTTAGGAGGTTAAAAAAGCCAACACGATGCGTGTAGGGCCCCGTGTAGAGCAGAAGTCAACGGCCCAGCCGGTGACATGGTGGTTAAGGCTTCTGGATCCCACATGGCCAACTCTACAGTCTGGGTCCCAGACCTGCTAGCTTGAAAAACACACTGGATGCTTATATGTGAGTGCCCCAAATCCCTAAGAGGATGGAGAAATAGAGGAGAAGGGGTTACAGCAGGACCATCCCCCATGGGGGGTGCTTTCTCATTTTCTCTCTCTGTCTCTGCCCTCTGGCAGGTCAGTGGGGGCGGGGACAGTCAGCGTCCCAATTATTAATTTGGAGAAGCCTATAGATCGTGATACCACTCACTGAAACAAAAAGCAGGAGGCAGGCAGGTCTCGCGGAAGGGAAGTTCTAGTTCTGGCGGGGTAAGCTTGAAGAGCCTGTGGGACTTCTGAGTAGAGAGTGTCCTACACCGTGCTAGAGAGGGCTCAGGATGGGAAGAGCGAGCTGAGGGAATTAAACCACGAAGTGCAGGTGCAGAGAGGCGTGGCTGATGCCAAGAAAGTAGCTGGCGTCAGAGGCCGTGCAACAGAGCGGTTAGAAGCACGAGCTCTGGTGTTGCATTGCCTGCCTCGGAAGTCCAGCACCACCACTTAGCACACGCACGTGGCCAAGCTCAGCAGGCCTTGATGCCTCTGTTTCCTCATTTACAAAACAGGGGTAACAGTACCGTGTGTGACACGAAGCAAGCACTGGGTCGGTGTTACCACTTCCTTCTTCCTTCTCTCTCAACTCCCAGTCCTCTATCACATCTCAGCTGTGTCTCTTCCTCAGGGAAGCCTGTCTGGATTTCTCTGAGCAGGGAACATCTCCGTACCATGTGTTCCTGTGGCACTGTTGACTCTCTTTGGCACAACCACAATTTTATGATTGCTTGTGTAAGTATTTTGTTGTGTCTGTTCCCTAACTAGACTATAAGCTCCAGACAGACCCAGACTGTAGTGTATCCCCACATCCTGGCACAGTGCCTGAACACATAGAGGACGCCCAGTCGACATCTTTCAAATTAATAAGTGATTGAAACTGCAGCGTTCATTATATTTAGCACAGGATGATCACCAAGGGCCTGAGAGTCACGTCCATGGAATGGAGGGGATGAAATCCAGACCGCAATGAGTTAAGGAATGGTAGGAAGTGAAGGAGCCCAGCGTCTTCAGCACATCTTAGGTGAGAAGGGAAGGAGAAGAAAAGGACGTTCACTTGGGAGAGAGAGGGGAGATGTCAAATTGCTGTAGTATGGGAGAGACTCGGCGATTCTATGCAGATAGGGAG
>NW_006159889.1:2320342-2323809 GCF_000334495.1 Tupaia belangeri chinensis
AGGCTGCGGTAGAGGGGACCTTACAGCTTTCCTGGGAACGTAGGCAAGACTGGGGTTCTTAGCCCAGGAGAAGTGATTAGACTGAAACCAGAGGACGAATTCCTCCTCCGCTGACACTGGACGGGCCAAGGAGGCGAGTATGGATCTGGAAGTTAAGGGAATTCATGCCCACGGACTCGAAATCTCTGAGTAAAGGAGGAAGCAAGGCCACCTAGTAAGAGAGAGGGACAGAAGACAGGGAGGGGACCTGGATGGTAAAGCAGTATTGCATTGTCTCTGCGGGAAAGGAGAGATAGCTGACCAAGAGCACGCGAAGGGATTGCTGAGTAGTGCTGAGATTGGGAACCTTGAATTTTTATTGGCACATTCTGCGTGGTTTTGTGATTTTCCCCAGCTGCGCTTAGCCACCTGTGTGTCTGAGACGAGAATAGTTGGATGGAGGAGAAGTCAAAGGAAGGGAAGAGGGTGGATGGGTTTGCAAGAGGGTGTCAAGATGGAACCTCCATGAGTAAGGGGTGGCTTGGGAGCTGGGAAAGGATGGGGAGGAGCAAGGTTAAAGGGAGCAGGGCCCAGAGAGGGCTTGGAGAGAGGACGTTCTGTTACAGGGCGATGTAGGCGGTTGACAAGGCCCTTCCAGGAGCAAGGAGAGTGCCAGGGAAAATCTCAGACGCTGAGGAGATCAGCACTGTGACGGGGCTTGGGGCCTGGAGGGGAGTGTCGGAGTCCCCGTGAAAGCGGAGGAGGCAGCCCAGAGCCACAGGGGAGAATGCAGGTGCACCTGACCCCAGAGAGCCCCGAGGGTGGAGAAGCCCGAGAAGCGTGGAGCTGGGAGAGCAAATGGCCTGCACTGGAGAGGACTCCGGGATATGCCAGGTTTCCAGGAAAGCAAAGAGAGGAATAGAGAATAGCCCAAGGCGAGGATGGAGCAGACATGGCTTGGTTCTAGTCCCGGAAGGCATGCCGAGAAGGTGGTAGAGAGGCGTGGGCTCACCACCTCCGCCCTGTACACGGCTTCTCTCATTGGACTCTGCATCTCCGGCCTTCCTCCCCACTTCACTGTCGCTCCTGTACCACCTGCTCCCTGGTCCAGCCCTCACACTCATATCCCTCACCTCATCCATGCCTCCATCCCTCCTCTTCCCACACCCCCTCCTCAGTTCTCTTCTCCCCAGACCCTTCCCCTGCCCTGCCCCACCCCAGCCGGCCTGAGTGAGCGGGAACCCCTGCACCTTCATTTCTCAGGTCACTGCTTGGCTAATGGGCTATTAATTTGCTCAATCGTCCCCTGTGAGGCAAACTCAATTTCTGCCAGCCAGTCGTCCCTCCCTGTCGACAGCGTGATTGATTGGAGGAACAGCTGTCACCGTCCGGCTGCCTGCTCCCTGCCTCCTTCCCTCCGAGTCCACACCACCCCTCCTCCGCGGGCCGCCGCCCTGCGCCCACAGAGGCAGCGCACCCCTGCCACCTGCCCCAGGATCTGTCGCCAGCAATGAAAAATGACAGAAATATTTAAGGACAAATAAGGTTTCCCAACGCAATTGAAAATGATTACAGGCAGCTACAGATGGGGCCAATCTGATGCGCAGCAGCAAATCAAATCGAATTTCCTTATCGGCGTATTATTTTAGGCGTTATCTGGCACGTTGATGCAGTTATCAATTCAATTTCAGCCGCCGGTCCGCTGTTTACTGTCTCGCCTTTGCTGGGAAAAGGTAAACATGCTCAGCCCAGCAAATTAATTTCTGACTGGAGCCAGAGGCTGCAAAGGACTGCTACCCGGGACCTGCAGCCCCCACCTTGGCCCTGGGCTACAGTGGGCCAGGCTGGCTGGGCCCAGGGAGCAGCAGCCCCACTCATCGCCTGCCCCGGCCTGGCCCCAGCCCCAAGCAGGATTCAGAGCTCCTAAGAGGCTGAGGTGACCGTTGTTGGCTTCGCTGCTGCTGCCAGGGAGAGGTGAAGGTCTCCCATTAATTCCCAGCTAAAAATGACAAATTCATCTTGGACGACAATTAAATGAAGTCAGTAATTGATGCTAATTGATCTCCAGATGCGAGGGCTCCCCTCAGCCTTAGCAGCACGTGGCAGTCTTGCTCACTCTCCCCAGCCCGGCCCTTCCCCATCTACCTCTCTGCTGTTCCGCGTCCTTGCTCTCTCCCCAGGGCTCTGGGTCTCTTGAGCCCCAGGTCTGTGGGAGGCAGCTGGCTGGGGCAAGCTAGCAGGCAGGCCTGAGGCCAGGCAGCTGGCCCACCACCCCTCCAGCCCCACAGGCACTTGTAATCCATGCCCTGTTCCACCCAGCAGCCCAGAAAGCAGGTAACCTGCCCTCCTTGGCGGCTCAGGATTTATTGCCCGCAGCTGCGGAGGTTCCCACTTCATTTTTATAAGCCCACAGTCAGAGCCGGCAGGGGGTAAAGCACACTCCAAGTTACTTTGCTTTAAATAGTACAGTCTTCACATTTTGGCTCCATGGCAAGGAGGGCACTGGGGGAGAGTGAAGTGTGTGGGCACCCTGGAGAGCACTCGGGTACGCTCAATACACACTCGATTGCATGTAGGTGCCCAGGTGTTTGGGTATAAGAAAATACTTACATGTACGTAAGCACCCGTGTGTGCCAGTGCAAGCATGGGTGTGTCCAGACACTCGATGTCGACAAGTGTGCACATCCATGTGTGCGTATTTTCCTAAGTTGAGCCTTTTACTGCAGTTTGCAAAGTCTAACCCCAGGGAACTCTGGGAAATCCCATCTGCCCCACCCACCACCGGCCCAGCACAGCACAGCACAAGGCGCTGTCTGGAAGTTATTAGCTAAAGGTGAAGGGGAAACTTAATTGTAGCTCCACAAGAGGGGAGAGGCTACAGTTTTATGTTTGAAATCGCCCAGGTCAGGGGTGTGAAAGAGCTATGGCCCCTGCAGCCCCACCAGCCTCTGGACAGGTTGCTGGTGCACTTGGTAGGAGCAAAGGCTCATGGAGCCAAGAGGTTGGGTTCCGTGATCAAGATTTAGTGGGCTGGAGTGTGCATTGGCCCAGAGCCTTTGGCTCCAGCTCAAGCCCAGGTCTGACCCTCAACCTGTCCATAGGCTGCCCTTGACCTGACATCCTGCCGATGTTGGGCAGCAGCCACCCAGAACCATGTCTGGCTTGGCCCAACCTCTCCAAGTTGCTAGAGGCAGTTAAGAGCAGCCATTACAACAGGACTCGGGGTACCAGCCAGACTTCTGTACTTGGAGCTGGCAGGAGGCCCTGTGGAGTGGGCAGTGCCAATCTGAGCTTCCATAGGCAGAGCGGATGGAGAAAAAAGACAGCGAGTGAGGGCATAACTGTGTCACCCCTGTGTTCCATGTCTGGGTGTATATGTCACATGTAAGGAGCCCAATACGTGTCTTATGAAAAGAAGAGGCTAGATGACCAGACTGGACCAGTCGGGGAGGGACCAGGAATCGGACGAGCCCCTGTGGGGCCCCGCT
>NW_006159889.1:2323861-2352525 GCF_000334495.1 Tupaia belangeri chinensis
AGAGCCCCTGTGGGTCCCAGCTAATGTCTGCATCTTTAGAGATTCAGCAAGGTCAGTGATCATGTGTTCGTTAATTGGAGGAAGATGTATTCATTTCTCTCACTATTACTGTTCTCTTATTCAGGCTATGCCCTCTGCTAGATGTCAGGGCTATCGCAGTGAACAAGTTAAATTTTTACCCTCAAAAAATACACAGTCTAAAGAGGGCGATAGACCTATAACAGGTGATAACACAGTGTGACAAATGCCGCTGGAAGAGGCTATCTGAACAGAGAGGAGGCACCTAATACCATCTGCAGGAGTCAGGGAAGGCTCCCTGGAAGAAGCAATTCTAGTTGAGCCCTAAAGGAGAAGAGTTAGCCGGCCTGTGCAAATGGCCCTTGCTATATCTATTCTTTTTGGTTACTTGACAAGCCCAAAGCAGAGACAGAAGCCTGGTTCCAGGTGACTCGAACTGCTGAAAATGTTGCCTCTGGCCCTTGAGTGCCAGCCACTACCTTCAGGTCTGGGCAGGGGGGTGTGCAGCTGTCTTCAGAGCATCCCTGGGCACCAGCAGATAAGGATGGGCCACAGCTAAATACACATCTCTCCCCTGCCCGCCCTACCCCCACCTCCTCGACCAGAGATGCCTATTAATCCTGACAAATGATGACTTACGAACATGTAATGCAAACTGATTCATCATACATTCAAATCCGCCGCCCCGCCCCAGCGGGAGGCCCCAGCCAGACAAGTGTATTACACGGATAATGTATTTGACGTATTAATAAAACCAGCCGCATTGCTCTGGCGCAGGGACTGGGGAATGCCAATATACGATGACAGATCACATATTGATGAAATCCAGATGTTTGGAATCATAGTCTTGGGGCCTTGTTCATATTGACTGAAGGTAAAAAATGCCGTCTGTCAGCACGTTAACCCTTCCTGTCCCGCACTCAGCAGAGACACCAGTCATGGTTTCCTGGAGAGAAAAGGAGGAGGAAGGACGTAGTGAGAGGGGAGAGTGGGAGAGTTATGAGGTGGTTTGGATGGTTGATGGACGGACAGAGGAGAGGGTGAGTGGTTGTGCACTTTTCCTACCTCATGTTCTTGACCTCTCAGCAGCGTTTGACCTTTCCCCCTCCCTGAAACTTCCTTCCAGGGCTTTGGTGACCGTGACGTCGCACAGTCCTCGTTTCCACCCTACCTCTTGGTTGTTCCCGCCTAGTCTTTGCTGACCTAAACTCCCTCCACCTGTTCGAGTTAGTCAGGGTTCTGCTCCAGGCTCTTACCCTCTCTCTCTCGGCGATTTCACCTACTATTAACGTCATTCATTTATTCATTCATTCAGTAAATATTTTTTGAGAATTTACCGTGTGCTGGACATTGTTTTAGGCGCAGAGGATACAGTGGTGAACTTCAGTTCTTATCTACGTGTCAAGGTCTCCCATCTCGAATTCTAGCTCTGGCTCACATACAGTGCCTACTCAGCACTTTCCCTCGGCTGTCTTAACAGTGGCTCAAACTAAGTACATCCATCGAACGCTGAACTCGTTTTCTGCCTTGCCAGGCCTGCTGCTCTCTGTCCCGTTCCACACGTCAGTGAAAGGTCTACCACCTAGCAGTTGCTCAAGCCAGAAACCAGGGAGTCATCCTTAATCCTTTCTGTCCTTTAACTCCCATTCTGTGTGCTTCTGTTCCTCTCCACCATCCTCGTGATACCATGGTTGCCATCAGCTCTCGCCGGAGTGGGGAGAGAACGCCTAAACTGCCTCCCTGCGTTCACTCTCATCCCCCTGTGCCATATGCTACTTTGCAGTTGGAATCAGCTTTTCAAAATACAAACCTGGTATGTCACCCCCCTGCTTAAAACTCTTTGATAGCTTATCATTGTACATTTTTTAAAGAATGATTAGGACCCAGCAGATAGTGTCATGGTTATGTCACTGGACTCCCACATGGTCGACCGCAGTTTGAGTCCCAGACCCAGAGGCTTGAAGCTCAGCTGGGCACATGTGTATACATGCCCAAGATCCCAAGAGGAGAATGGAGAAGGGATGACCATCTCCCCGGGGGGTGATTTCTCACTTTTTCTCTCTCTGTCTCTCTCCAGCTACCGCATGTGCTCTATAGCAAAAATCTCTTTTTTTAAAAAAAAAAAAAGAATGATTTATTTAATTTTTATTTATATTATTATTTTTAATTTGATCACAGAGAGAGGGAAAGCAAGAAAGCATGTCAACAATTCTAGGACTCGAACCACAGTTGGCCATGTGAGAATCCAGCACCTTAACTGCCATGCCACCTGCTGACCCCTGTCATTGTACATTAAAAACAATAACATTGGGACCAGATGGTGACACAGGAATAATGCAACTGGACCTATATGGGAAGGTTCTAGGTTCTTGTCCCAGGACCTCCCTGTGCACCCTGGGCTCGAGTGTGCGTGCACATGATCTGGGCTGCTGAGACTCGGGGTAGACCCTGTTGGGAGCCTGTCTCTCTTTATCTGTCTTTCTGTCTCTCTCTTTCTTATGGAACAAATACAGAAATAACCTTTAAAAAATAATAATACTGGGAACCAGCAGTTAGCGAAATGGCTATGTCGCTGGACTCCCACGTAGTCAACTGTGGTTCACATCCCGGACCCAGTGGCTTAAAACTTACGCCGGGCGCGTGTGCGTGCGTGCCCCAGATCCCGAGAGGAGAATGGAGGAGAAGGGATTGCGATGTGACCATCCCCCCTGGGGATGATTTCTCGCTTTCTGTCTCTATGTCTCTTTCTGTCTGTCTGGCGAGCGCACGTGCCCTATAGCAAAAACCAAAAAATCTCCAAAAAATAAAAAATAAAAAAAAATAATAGTACCCAAGCCAGGCACATGTGCATGTATGCCCCAAATCCTAACAGAATGAAGAAGTGGAGGAAAAAGTATTGCAGCCTGATCGCGCCCCATGGTGGGGATGGGGGGGATACTTTCTCTCTCTCTTTCTCACTTTCTCTCAATTTGAGGAATGCATGTGCCCACAGTCAATAAAAAAATAAGAGCCAAAATCATTTACATGGTTTAGAAAAAAAAAAAGTCCTCTGGAACGTGATCTATCATCATATCTCAGCACCCTGCCCCTCACTCTCTGTCTTCCAGCCACGCTGAATTTTTATTTTTTTTTTTTTAATTTGACAGAGAGAGACAGAGATCAGAAGAGGGAGAAGGAGAAAGCACCCCGCATGGGGAATGCTTGCACCTCAATGCCTCCTCTCCGTCTCTCCTTCCTATCAGGATCTTGGGCACGCCTGCATGTATACCTGGCATGTTTCTCAAGCCACTGGGTCTGGGACTTGAATTGCATAGTCAACCATGTGGGATCCAGCCACCTTAGCCACCATGTTCCCAGCTGGTCCACACACTGGACTTCAATTCCTCACTCAGTCTTCCCCCTTCTGTACCTTCAGATACGCTGTTTTCTGTGTGGAACGCTACTTCCCCCAGTCACCGCTCGACTCAGCCTTCAGATCTTTGTTTAAACGTTACTTCCTTCACCTCCCAGACCAGGTGATACACTCCCAATAGTTCATTTACTTCCCTTTTTCTGAGACCTCTCTGGGATGCCTGTTTTCTGTCTCTATCCATAGTGAGGCCCTAGGTCCCCTGAGGGTAGGCATACTCCTTATTGTCTGGCGTCCATACTACAACAGACCGGTGGTGGCGTCGGATAGACTGTGGACCAGTCCTGAGTTGTTAGCTAGGCTGTGGACTGTGGGTGGTAGCTGAGTATTGTTCAGGCTTACAGGCAGACAGACCTGGATTTAAATCCCTGCTCTGCATTTTGTAGCTCTGTCCCTGCATTGCTCTGAGCCGCCTGTCCTCATCAGTGTGATAGAGATAGTAATACCTACCTGACAGGACTGTTGTAAGGATTAAGTGAGATAAAATATGTTCCATATTAATCTATAGCCTAACACATAATGACACACAATAAATAGTTATTATTACTAATGGACAAATGGGTGATAGATGGGTAGACAGATACATTGACATACAAACCGATAAATAAATATAATAGTGCTATGGTTTGAATATGTCCCCTCAAAATTCGTGTGTTGAGATTTGGTTGTGATGGGATTATGAGTCTGTGAACTTAGTTTGACTTTGGGCCTTTGGAAGGAGATTAGAATTAAAGCCATCAAGGCAGGACTCCTATGATGGAAGCCTGGTGGGCGTATAAAGAAAGAATAAGTCAGAGACACACAGACACAGACATGCTCACTTTTTTTTCCAGGTTTTTGCCATAGGGCAAAAACTCTCTGGAGAGAGAGACAGAGAGATACTGAGGAGGAAAGTGAGAAATCACCCCCTGGGGGGATGGCCATGCTGCAATCCCTTCTCCTCTATTCTCTTGGAATTTTAGGCATGCATGCACATATGCCCAGCATGTTTTTCAAGCCCCCAGGTCCAAGACTCGAATTGTGGTTGGCTAGGTGGAGTCCAGCACTTTAACCACCATGCCACCTGCTGGCTGAGAGGTGCTCACTTTTGCCCTCAGCCATATTACCTGCCAGCAAGAAGATTCTCACTAACTATGGCCCCTGGCCCTTGGGCCTCCAAACCAGGTGCTGAATAAATCTCTGTTCTTTATGAATGACCCAGACTCAGATATTTTCTTTTTTTTTCTTTTAAATAATTATTTTATTTAACTTTATTTATTTATTCATTCATTCATTTATTCATTTATTTATTTATTTTTATTTGACCAGAGAGAGAGAGAAAGTCAGAAAGCAAGCCACCAGATCCAGTACCCAAATTGCGCTTGGCCATGTGGGAGTCCAACACCCTTAACCACCACACCACCTGTTGGCCTTAAAAATCAAGTATTTTCTATTATTAGCAATAGAATGGACTAGAACAATGGGTAAGGATGGATTGGACTCCACAGAGGTAAGAGGGGCCAGAGCCAGGGAACCCACCAAGTGAAGGAACCTTAATCATGGCCAGGAGGAAGGCCAGATACCAGAGGGGATAGCTGTCGGTCCAACAACAAACCTGTGCTAGTGTCTTTTTTCTGCTTCAAGTTCTATTCTGTGTCTTGGTCACTAAGAAATAGAGGTCATTCTGTGGCAGCTCACACACGTGTGTATATATTTGTAGACACACACACACACACACACACATGCTTTTTTCTTTATTGGAGAGGTTTTTTGCTATAGGGCGCATGTGCTCACCAGAAAGACAGAGACAGAGAGACAGAAAGCGAGAAACCACCACCACCCCCCACCAAGGAGAATGACCATGCCGCAATCCCTTTTCCTCCATTCTCCTCTCAGGATCTTGGGCACACATGCACATGCACCTGGCATGAATTTAAGCCACCAGGTCCAGGACTTGAACTGTGGTCAGCTACATGGGAGTCCAGCGACACAGCCATTACACCAACTGCTGGTCCCCCCACACACTCCTTAAAGGCCCAGCTTCCATTACAATCTGTCATTACCCTCATTTTAACCCTCTTCATCCATGGCCAGGAACCAGGTAGTTAAACCCTGCCTTTAGTGGTCTGTAAAGAAAGGATAATAGAGGATTTGCAGCTTGGACAAGCAGAGATGAGGGAATGGAACCTCAAAGCAACGGAACCTGGACAAAACCAACAGACCAAGCCAGAGAGGCCATCACATGGTCTGGGGAGTTGCGAGGCCTGCCCTGACTTGGATTAGTGATGGGGAGATGTCCCTTTGAATGTGTCCAATTCTGCACCAGCTTCCCTGTGGAAGATGGCAGGGAAGGAGCAGCCGGTGCCCTGTTCCCAGTGGTCAGCAATTCCCAACAGAGGGGGGCAGCAGAGGGTTCATCTAGGGCCCCAGTACCTGAGGCCCAGGTCCACAGCTTGAGGGCTGGGCTGGCTGGTGCCTAGTCCAGGCCAAGGAGAGGGTACATGGATGGCTTGACCTCTCTTCCGGGTTCGACCGGCCTGTCCCCCTCACAGCTTAGACAGTCACTTCCTGTTAGATCCTCGTTGTCATCTGGAGGGGAAGCGACACCCTGGAGGTCACAACTCCCAAGCCTCCCGGCTAGGACCTGACTGTCCTGACTCAGCCCTGCCTCTGCAGTTACCTTTGCTCTTTGAGCTGGGCTTGCCCTGTGAAAGGCCGAGGTCAGGAGGCCCTCCCCTCTCGGGCCCCCTCGAGCTTCTGGGGGGATACCTGTAGTGAGCACAGAAGTGGAGGTGGCAGGCGCTCCAGCGCTGGGGTGGCGGGGAGGGAGGTGTGGTAATGAATGTGGACGGGAGGCGGAATGAGCGATCCGTCTTTGCATGCGAGCGGAGGGGGCTGCGGGCGTTCCCCCCACACACTCACACACTCAATCAGGCGCTGTCAGACCTCCGGCCGCCTGGCATTTTGGTGAAGAATCTCTCAGCTAAAAATTGTTGTCAGTCCCATTTCCTCGTTATCAGTGCGAGGGCTGAGGCAGCGCCCGGGGATTAGCAGGAGCGGCGAGCGCCCGCGCCCGCCATCCTCTGCCGATAACACCGGGCCTCCCGCCTCACCTCCCCCATTCATCATCTTTAGCACTGACAGCCTGTCCCTGTCCCCATCCCCTCGTGCTTCCCGCGTCTCCCCACTATGCTGCTCCGCCTGGCTCCTGACCTCCCTAGGGAGTGAGGTCTCTTGGAGAGGGACAGGATTCAACCTGCGCCCGCATGACCTAGACCCACCTGTGACCAGCTGTTGGGGGACGGTGTGTGACCAGGAGAGAGGAGTGCTCCAGGGGAGGCTTTCTGAGCTGGCCTCAGGTGGGCTGCGCCTGCACACCCCTGACACTGCCAGTGGGATTAGAACAGGGCCCCTGCAATGATGGACAGCTGGACTAAGGATTTCTGGGGGCCTGAGACGGACTCCCGGATTCTGGGAACTGTGGAAGGGAGGAACCAGGGGCTGCGTCCTCCCAAGTCTAGGAAGAGTAGGGGTTGAGGACTGCATTCCCACTCCAGCAAGACCGCAGCCCCCTCCTCTTGGCCATCCCCAGCCGTTTTATGGCCCATTTTATGGCCACTGTAATGGCCCGGGTCAAAAGCTTCAGGGAGCTGTATTCTGGGAATTATGCAAACGAGGAGCAGGCCCAGGGCCAGAGTATGGATTTTGTCATTAAACCTGGGCAGGCCATGTCGTTAGTGCAGTAAAACCCACGTCATGACCACAGGTCTCAATATAAAATTATAGGGAACACAGCGGGGGAGGGGAAGCAGGGGGCCTCGTGGCCATGCTGACACCTGCCACTCCAACCCCAGAGAAAGTGGGGTGGGGTGGAGGGCACCAGCTGCAGGGTCTCTCTGCTGATCTCAGTCAATGCCATTCTTGAAACTGGGAGCAAGAAAGAGGGTCCATTGTCCTGAGAGCGAAACCAAGGCCAAGCTCAGCAAAGTAGAATAGCCCCGTGGCAGCAGCAAAGTAGATGAACAGAGAACAGGTGTATGGGAATGCTGATTCCCATGCATGGTCCCGGGCTTGGAGAGAGGAGTCTGGGCCCCAGGAAGCCCTAAGAAGAAGCCCAAACTTGGTGTCCCAGGCTAAAGGGGCTGTATCCTGGTATTGCCCTCAGCAGACCCTGTGTCCTAGAGTCTCCTCTTTCTCTGTTCTCCTCTCTCACCCTTTCCCCCTTTTAACCCAGACTCTGTTCAATGACCTGTTCCAGTGACCTTACCACCATTCCTCCCATTGAGTCCTGCCTTCTTGTGCCAAATCCTAGCAACCCCCATCAGCCCCTTCCTGCCCCTCAGAACCCCTTCATGCCTCCCTCATAGCTCTGACCCACCCTGATTTTCTTTTTTGGCTTTCCTGCTAAAGTATGATCTCCTTAAGACCAAGAATGGATCTCATTTCTTTAATCTCCAGTTTCTCCTAAAATAATACCTGACCTAGACTGATTTAACAAATGTTTGCTGAGTGAATAGACACATGAGATGTAAAGCCAAGTACAGGATCTGTGTCTAGTTGTGAGCCTCAGTTTCCCCACCTATAAAATAAAGAAAATGCCCTGGAGACTTTCTAGGATCTCATTCTGAGGTTCTCTGGTTAAACAGAATTAAGGGTAGAGCTGAGACTAGAATCCTGGCCTCCCTCCCCCAAGACCAGGCCCCCATCTGCTCGTTTTACTCAGAGCTGCCTTCCAGCTGTTCCATGGGCATCTGAGCAGCAGGACTTCTTCCCCTCCTCAGAGACCTCCTACCTACCTGCCTGATACATGCAAAGTGTCCACAGCCGACGTCCCAGCTCTGTAAAGGTTACCTGGCTTCTAGGACAACCTGCTCTTCGCTCCCACCTTTCTTCTTCCCTTTCTCTCTTCCTCTTCTTTGCTTCATCACTGAGTAACCTATGAGAAGCCTGCTATAAATTGTCTGTAAATATAGAAACAGATAAGAAAGTCCCAGCCAACAGGGAACTCATGACTTATTCACTAACTCATCCATTTGCTCCCATTTTCTGCTTGGTATACTACTTCTTCTTTGTCTTTTTTTACTTTGTCAGAGTGTTCTTGTGCTTGCCAGAAAAATTGAGACAGAGATAGAGATACAGTGAGAGAAAGACAGAGAATGCACTCCCCAATAGGACATGGCCATGCTACAGTCTCTTCTCCATCTCTCCATCCTGTTGAGATTTTTTGGCACACATGCACACAAGCCCTGCAATTTTTGTTGTTGTTGTTAGTAAGGTTTTTGCCATAGGATACAAGCTCTTACCAGAGAGAGACAGTGAGAGGGAAAGTGAGAAATCACTCCTCGGGAGGGACGGCAAGCACACATACATGCCGGCATGATTTTCCCGGGATTTGGGACACACACACATACATGCCGGCATGATTTTCAAGCTGCCAGGTCCAGCACGGCCATATGGGAGTCCAGTGCCTTAACCACTATGCCACCTACTGGCCCCCTGTGGATTTTTTGAAGATGTTGGGCCCAGGACTTGAACCATGCAGCTGACCATACAGGATCTGGCTGTCTTAACCACCAGACCACAGAGCTGGCCCTCTGCCTGGTATACTTCTAAAGTCGGTTGTAATTTCACTTCTGTTAGACCTTCTCTTTTTTCTGTTCCTCAAAACACAGACCCAGAATGAACTGCTCCTTCCTTTGAGCCCTCAGATGATTCAGCCTGGGGAGCCATAGTCATCCTCAGTCTTATATCAAAGGGAGGTGGTTCTTGTGTTTAGCCTGAACTGGGAGCTCCCTCGGGTATGGGCTTGCTAGATTTAGCCAATAAATATACAGACCATCCAGGTATATTTTAGTTTTTAAAACGCAATGAATAATTTTTAGTATAAGTATAGCCTATGCAATATTTGGGACATACTTATACTGAAAAATTATTCATTGTTTGTCTGAAATCCAAATTTAACTGAGCATCCTGTGTTTAATCTGATAGCCCTACTCAGGCAACACATGTGCACTGCAAGTTTTTTTTTTATTATTAAGGTTTTTGCTAAAGGATTCAGGACAGATAAAGGTATGGTCTTTATCTCTGAAAGCTGATTTTGACCCTCTCTAGGCACCAGTGGGAAGAAGGAAGGAAGATTGAGGGCAAGTTGAAGAAGAGCTTTCCACTGTCAGAGAATGCATGGATAGGCAGAAATGTTTCCAGACTAATGTAGTTCCTCAGCCCCATGCCTGTAAGCAGAGGCTAGATGAGCACTGGGTAGGAAGAGCAGCATGGGAGGGGCTTTAAGCATCTCAATGAGGGTGCGCTAGGCAACTTTCAGGTCCTTTCTAGCGTGGTAGGCTCTGGTTACTGTCAGTGACCAAGTTGGGGATAGAATTCAGGCTCCCATAATGCTCTCAGTGTGCTCGGGTATTGTGGGTACACAATTTGAAGAGTCTTTTAGAGGGAGAGAGTCCAGAATCAATAAAACTCACAAGAAGCCAATGAGATTATCCAAGAGAGAGGCAGTGAGACCTGAACGGGAGAATATAGAGTCCAGGAATATTGAGAAGCAGACAGACAGATAGGACTTGGTGGGTAGCTGGATGTAGGAGGGGCAGTAAGGCAATGGAAGGGGCCTAGAGTGAGGCAAGATCACAGGCTTGAGGGACTAGGTGACTGGAGGTCTCATTCACTGAGATGAACACTGCTGATGGAGGGTCAGGCTTGGGAAGGATGAAAAAGTTGAACTCAATTTTGAATCGCTGGTTTTCCGGTTCTTGGGACATCCAGGCATTGGTGTCTTTTAGGCATTCGGAGACAGAGCTCTGTAGAAATCAGGAGGAGTCTGGGGTAGAGATACTGATTCTGCAGTCAACAGGGCACGGGTGGGAGTTAAGGCCACGAGCCTGAATACAGAAAGGCCAGCGTACAGAAAGCAGAAAGCCGGGGCTGAAGATAGAACCTGAGGAAAAGCGTGGAACTGAGAAAGAATGCTACCCTGGGAGAATCTGGTCTTTTTGTGTCTCCCACTTGACTTTGAGGACCTCAAGGGCGGGGACTAGATCCGATTCCATTCTGTGTCCCCTCTGCTCTGCACCTGCTCTGAGCC
This sequence comes from Tupaia belangeri chinensis, assembly GCF_000334495.1. Taxonomy (NCBI): domain Eukaryota; kingdom Metazoa; phylum Chordata; class Mammalia; order Scandentia; family Tupaiidae; genus Tupaia; species Tupaia belangeri. Next base: position 2,334,361 of record NW_006159889.1, read on the forward strand.
TGGTTCAGAGTAGGCACCAGAGAGTATTTGCTGAATGACTTCAGGAATTTGCTCCCTCTCTTTTCCCCCTTCTTCAGATCTGGGGGATGTGAAAGCAGTGAGGAAGGAGAGAGACAGAGGGGGCACTGTCTCTTCTGGGTGATGGTATAATTAGAACCCCCTATGGAATGGAGTGATCAAGGTTTGATTGCACAGAGCGCTGACTGTGTCCCTGTAGATTTCTGAGAAGGGTGCCGTTCATGATCACAGCCTCTGGAGCTGCAAAGAGGAGTGACTTTCATGGCCTCTGAGACCCTCAGGGTTATGTTAATCCCCCCAACCCCCCCCACCCTAGCTAAGAAGCCCTTAGAGGGCCACAGCAGCTTGGATTAGAGGAGTGATTTGGTTTCCCTCCATGGACTCACCCATTTTATGTGTCTGTCTGTCCTTCCCTCACCAGGTAAGAAGAAAGCAGCAGCGTTGTTTGACAGCCAGGCCCCTATTTGCCCCATCTGCCAGGTCCTGCTGAGGCCCAGCGAGTTGCAGGAGCATATGGAGCAGGAACTGGAACAGCTGGCCCAACTGCCCTCAAGGTAAGCTGCCTACCCAGGAAGCCTGCCTGCCAAAGGAGTCCTTCCACTCAGGCTTCTAGCCCCAGGTCCCAGGCAAAGCTGCCTGGCTGCACCCCAGCCCCTAGGTGGACAGCAAAGCCTCACTGCCATTCCAGACACCTGCTTCCAGTCCTTAGATTCTGCAGAAGTGCTGCCTTCCACATCTTATTCTATTTGGATGTGGGAGGATAGTGGGTCCTCAAGCCCCAGCCTCAAAAGAGCACAAGAGGAGCTGGACAGGGACAGGCCACTGCCACAGGCCCGGCACTGCCATGTTGACCCACAGAGCAGGATAAAAAAAGCAGGAACTGGGTCCAGCAGCCCCTTCAGATGCTCAGCCTGGTCCTGCCCACCAGCAGGGTGAGCACTACCTGCTCTGAATCTCAAGGTCTGAAAGATGCTGTTGAGAATGTGCTCAGGGGAGTTCTCCACTGTCCCCCTCCACCTCCCTTCAGCCCTCCCTCCCTTGTCTCTGCCTGAAGGACTGGGTTGGGCCCCCTCGAGTGCCTTGTGGAGGAGCCAGGGTATTGAAGGGAGCAGGGTAGGGGTGGAACACACTACCTCAAATCCAAGCAATTTAAAGTAACCATTTCATTGTGCTTGTGAAAGCTATAGGGTCAGGAATTCAGACAGGACACAGGGAAGATGGCTTGTGTCTGCTCCAGGGTGCCTGGGGCCTTAGCGGGGGAGACGCGGTGGTTAAGAACTGGGATCATCATGAGGCTCCTTCACTCATGTGTCTGGTGGTTGATGCTGGCTGCCGGCCCAGACCTCGGCTGGGGCTGGGGCTGGGACCAAAGCACCCACACACAGCTTCTCCAGGTGGCCTGGACTTCCTCGGGGTAGCTGGACTTCTTACACAGCAGGTCAGGGCCCCCAAAACAGATGTTTAAGCTAACAAGATGAAAGCTAGATCCCCTTTTATAACCTAGCCTTGCAAGTCACCTACTGTCATTTCCACTATTCTCTATTGATCAAGACAGTAATAGCCCATCCAGAGTCAAGGGGAGAGGGCATATACCTACCGTTTTTGATTAAAGGAGTGGCCAGGCCATACTCTATAGAAGTACTTTATATTACACTAATTTATTTCATCTTCACAAGAACCCTCTGGGGTAGAGGGTAATTATTACCCCCATTTTAGAGATACAGAAATTGAGGTACAGAGTTAAGTGACTTCTCAAGGTTGCACAGTTAGTAAGTGGTAAAGATTCAGACCTGGCCAGCTATGTGGTGCAGTGGTAACACGATGCCCTGCAATGTAACGGCCACATGGGAAGGTCCTAAGTTGGCATCCCGAGGTCTCCCTGTGCACACTGGAGCATATCAGTACATATGCAGTCCTGATCGGCTGAGGCTGGGAGTGGATTGTGGCATGAGAATCCTGCTGGGGGCATGGGGATGTCTCTTTCTCTCTCTCATTCCCACAGGTACGTGGGCATAGAGACACTGATAGAAAGAAATGAAGAAACTTTGAAAATATGCATTCGTACCTAAGTGTTCAATTCCAGTGCCCATACTCTTAGGCATGCAGCCCAACATGCACACACACACACACACACACACACACACAGCGTTTGCCTGCCGAGGGCAGAAAGTGAAAGAAGCATCCTTCCTTAGTTGCATTCACACCTTGACGGTCCATGAGGAGTTCTGTGTAATTTGCTCGCAAGGGAGGACTTCTCCACAGGACGGGAGAAGAGGCAGAGATGGAGGGACCTGCTGAGCCTTGGAAAAGCAGTGGTGTCCTGCGGGGACTGAAGAATGAGGCCTGGTGCTCTCTGCCTCCTCCGGGGTGCTGCTACAACCTAGCCCCAGACCACACACCTGCCCCGCCCACTGTGGCCTTTATGCCAACAGTTTGCCTATCTCACTCTCAGTGACCCTGCACTGTCATTGCCCACAGAGCGTCCCCTACTTCCACACCCCAGCAGAGCCCTCACCTCTGCTCCATGCCCCATGCGGCTGTCCTGTCTCCCAGGTCTGTGCCCCTCACATCCAGGCCCAGCCTAGCGCCCCCTGCACCCGTGCCCAGCGCGGTACGTGCACGCCCTGCGGCCCCGGCACGCCCCCTCCCCACCGGGTGTCTGACAGCCGGACAGCGGGATCTGCACAGCAAGTGAAATTCCCGTCGGATCGATAAAGCCGAAGCGCTGGCGGCGACGGGTCGATGGTTTTATCTGTCTCGGCCCCGCCGCGCCCGGCGCGCTGACAGTCGGACCGGCCGGCAAAGGCGTTCAAGGGCAGCCGCGCCCGCCGCCCCCGCCCCTCGCCTCTCCCGCCCTCCGCTCCCTGCGGCCGCTGCGCCCACCGGACTGCAGGCTGGAACGGCCTGCCGCCGCCCTCGTGATTTATCTGGATTTTTAATTGGAAAAAATTTGCGAATTAATTGATTTCAGGAACTTGCCAATTAACATTGTAATTGGGTGCGTGATAAATTCCCAAGGAGCGTGTCAGCTCCCTCGGGCTGACGGCCGCGCGGGGAGGGCCCCAGCCTTGGCTGCCCTTGCCCCGCCCCTGCCCGCGCCGGTGAGGCAGGAGCACCGCAGAGGAGGCTGCGAGAGATGAGGCCGTGGGGCGCCCCGGACCCCTCCCGTCCGCTCGCCTCCCCACCATCAGCCTGAACAGGGAGGGGCATACGAACAGCCGTTTTCACAGATGGAGAAATTGAGTCCTACAGGGGCAGGGCCTGTGTGCATCACACAGAGCTCTGGCCAGAGGTGGTTGAAGACCTCGTCTCTGGCATGTGGCGCCTCTCGCCCTCTCCACCTCCAGCCCTCCTCTCCCCTTCCTCTCCCCTCTCTTCTCTCCCCTGTTGGCTCCTCCCCTGTCTTCCCCTGCTGTCCCTGTCCGCCCGTCTCTTACCCTTCCTCAGCCTAGCCGGCTCCTGAGCCTGGGTGCTGCTGCCGGTACGCTCCACCATGGGTCCTCTTCCCTCCTACCTGGTTGTGCCTCTGCCTTCCTGGGCCCAACAGCACACAGCAGGCCCCCTGGGGAGCAGGCTGCTACCAAGGGCTCCCAGAGAGAAGCAAGGACCTTCCAGCTTCACACCAGGGCTGGCTCGTTTACAAAGACACAGACATGAACTTATTCACTGGACAAACGGACAAACAGGTACACGCACACACCCCTGTTCAGCACATATAGGTGCATGCATACACACACACACACACACACACACACACACATACACACACCCTGAGAGCACCAGACGCTGTTCCCACAGATAGGAAGAGCAATGAGAAATCCCGGTGGCCAAGCACTTGCTGTCTGAAGTCAGAGGCCCTGCCCACACGCCCACCCTCACTCCTTCTCTATCCTCTCTCCTCTATGGTTCCCCTTCTCAGTCCTACAAAGGGGCCCAGGGCCTGGCCAGTCAGAACGAAGAGGGCAAAGTTAGATCCGGGCTAGACAGTGGCAGACCTTCAGTGCTAGAGGGTGTCCGAGGTGTGTGTGGGGGGAGGGGCTGTTAGAACATTCTCCGGCCAGGATGAAGCTTGGTCACAGTAAAGAGCTGGCTGCAGGACAGTGGCTCAGGAGGCCAGGATGGAATATGATGGGGTAGAAGCCAGAAGGGAAGTGAGGTTGGGCAGGGCCCAGGGGAGAGATGACAAGGTGACCTAGGACAATGGGAGGGCCATGGGATACAGAAGCACCTGGACTAGCTGGGGAACTTACTATTATGGGAAGCTCTCTGGCTTGGAAGGTTGGAGGAGGTGGTGGCAGAAAAGCAGGTGTCAGGGAAGGAGGGGACTCCAACAGGGCTCCAGGCATGCTAAGCCTGGGCTGTCAGATGGTGACGAGTAGGAACTGGATATGTGTGGAGAGGCAGAGACACAGATGGGGAGTGAAGACGGCAGTGGGGGACCTTGCTCCGGACCTCGGGGTGGCCCTCAGGCAGCAGCTCCACCCAGAGAGAAGAGGAGCGCGAACATAGATGTGTGAAGCTGAGAGTGGGGCTTGACTTGGGACCTGAGCTTGGAGATCTTGGGGCGGGGGGGCTTCTGGATGGCGGTGAGATCTGGCTCCACGTGGGGAAGTCAGCTCTCTGGCCAGTGCTTTGACAGGGCTGGAAAACCAGGGAGAGGCTGGGTGACTCTGGAGGAGAGGCGGGGTGTGGAGATGGCAGTGCCCCCACCCCCACTTAAGCCTTATTTAAGGCCGGCCTCGGTGTTTGGTTGGGTAATGAACTAGATAAACAATTCCCCAAATAGATTAAAACGAAGTGTAACTTACAAAGGCGGCTGGTGATGATAGTTTATTCCCGGGCAGCGCACCATTTCTTTATTTCCAAGGATAATTCAGTGTAAATCACCTTAATTAAAAGTGTCAGCCCAGCCCATGAATATTGTACTTAGGAACGCGTTTCCTGGGTCCCAGTTATAATTTAAAACCCATGGATCACTAGGCAGCGAGTGACTGAGCAAGGGAGGAAATCGTTGGGGGCGGGCTGTGGAAATAGGGAGGGACGGAAGGCAGAGCTGATGGGCTGGGCGGGAGCCAGGATCCAGCAGCTCCAGGGCTCAGAACGCTCTTCTCCAAGGCAGCCCTTAACCAGACTCCTGAGTCTCTGGGGGGACCAAACCAACTTGAAGGCGATCAGGAGGAAAGGGAGGGAGGGGCTCCTTGCTCCGAGACACGGAAGGAGTCAGAAGTAGTGCAGGCCCAAAGGAATGGGAAGGGAAGAGCATGGCTCGGGGAAGAGCCAGAGGATCTGACTGGCAAAGTGAGAGGCCGCATGAATGTCCCCACTGCTCTATGCTGGCAGGGTAAACTGAGGCCCAGAGTCAGCAGGACCCTCCCCAAAATTGCACAGAAGCAGAGAAAAAAAAAGAACTCTCAGTCCTTCCCTCTAGCTTAAACCTGGAGTAACTTTAAGGAGGCAGCGTGAGCAATTAAAAAGCAGCACTTTACATGGATGCTGCTGAATGACAGGCTGAGGCCACGCGGGAGGTCTGGGTTCTGTGCCCAGCCACCCTAACAGGTGGGCACTGTGGGGTGCTCCTATAGTCCCAGCTACTCAGGAGGCTGAAGCCGGAGCTTCATGAGCTCATGGCCACTGCGAGCAACACAGCGAGACCTTGTCTAAAACTGCAAACACGCACACACGTTACATACACACGGGAAGAATCAGCACTTTGGACTTGGGCAGATAGGAACTCAAATCCCAAACCATTCTCAAGACTATGTCAACTCTGTAAAGTTTGCATGAACATTCCGTGAGCTAACACACACAAGGCCTATGCCTGCCCTTATAGCAGGGACACACTCAATCACGCCTTCCTTTTCTAAGGAGGATCCTGGTCCAGGGCGGGGCAGGGCGAGAACAGTGTATACAGCAGAGGCCTCCTGCAGTTGCAGGTATGAACGGTGCCATCAGCACTCGTGTACTGAGTGAGCGACAGAATGATGAGTCCCAAACTAGTTGCTCCTCTAGAGCAGCTCAGTTTCCTCTCTGTATCCCCAGCACTTCAATCAGGGCCAGGCACAGACCCTTGTGGACAAAATGAACTTGAAGGGAACCTGTCCTGGCAGCCCTTGGTAATTTTTTGTACCCACTGTGTGATTGGACTGCCAGCAGCTCTGGTTTTACACTCAGACCTCGGCCTCTCCCCATTGTGGAGCCAGGTGGCTGCGCTTCGATGTACGTGTATCTGTGTGTGTGTGTCCAGGCGGCTCACCATCCGTGGGGTGTGTGTGTCGGTGCTGTGGATGCCCATATCCGTGCATGCATTGAGATGGGCCTGTGTGCACCAGAGCTCTTCATCCAGTCTCTGTGGCTGTCGGGAATTTGTCTTTATGGGCCTGTCTCTGGGAAGGGGACACCGTGGCCCTGTGCATCTGTATGCACGCCCACATCTCCAGGGGTGGGGGTGGGGGCTGCATGCATCTGCCTGCCTGTTGGCAGAATCATAGTGTGTCTATGGATGTATGTGCGAATCTGCCTTCATCCCGGGGTTTCTCAGCCTTGGCACTATGGATATTTTGGGTCAGCCCATTCTTCATTGCATGGGGAGGGGCTGTCTGGTGCACTGAAAAATGTTTAATATCTACTCACTAGGTGCCAGGACCACACACACACACACACACATACCCAAGTTTTGATAGTCAAAAATGTCTCCAGAGGGACCAGCAGTTAGCGTAATGGCTATGTCGCTGAATTCCCATGTAGTCAACCGTGGTTTGAGTCCCGGACCTGCTGGCTTAAACTCACACCGGGTGCGTGTGCATGCATGTCCAAGATCCCTAGGAGAATGGAGGAGAAGGGATTGTGGTATGGCCATTCCCCCTGAGGGGGTGATTTCTTGCTTTCTGTCTCTGTCTTTCTGTCAAGTGCACACGCCCTGTAGCAAAAACCTCTCAAAAAAAAAAAAAAAAGTCTCCAGATGGGACTAGCAGTTAGCGTAATGGCTATGTCGCTAGACTCCCATGTAGGAAAACGCGGTTCAAATCCCGGACCCGGTGGCTTAAACTCACACCAGGCGAGTGTGCGTGTGTGTGTGTGTGTGTGTGTGTCCAAGATCCTGAGAGGAGAATGGAGGAGAAGGGATGGCATGGCCATCCCCCCTGGAGGGTGATTTCTCGCTTTCTGTTTCTCTGTCTCTCTCTGTCTTTCTGGTGAGCACACGCGACTTATAGCAAAAAACCTTTCCAAAAAAAAAAAAAGTCTCCAGACAGTGGCGGATGTGTCCCAGGTGGGTAGATGCGCCTCGTGCCCCACTGAGAGCCACTGTGATTTTGCCTTCACTTTCGCTTGTGTACTGAGTACGTCTGCGTCTGGCCTTGTGGGTGCTGAACACATCTGTGAGTCCCTGTGTATGCCCTCAGAAAGTCCATGTGTATTCTGTGTGTTCTGCCCTGGGTATGTACGCTGTGTTTGTTGTGCCTTTGGGCTAGCTCTGTGGGTGTGTCTGTGCGGGGACCCTCTGCAAATGGACTGTGTCCACCCCTGTGCACGTGTCGGCATCCTGTGTCAGCAACCTCTGTGTGCATGTATTTGTGTGCGTGGGAGAGAGCACACACGTGAATGTATGAGCACAGATGTGGTGAACACAGTGGGGGTGGTAGGCGGGGAGGGACAGGAACAGGGATATTAATGTTTCTGAAGTGGATCTGATTTGATACGTCTTGTTCCATTGTCAGCATCTGTTTAGCGGGGATTTGTAATACTTTGTGGCTCTGGATCACTCATGCTTAGCGCAGGATGTGGCCTTGCATACCAATTTTGTTATTAAACACAGTTCTCGCCTCCCCCACAGCCCATCCATCACCTCCCACCCCGGCCCCCGCCTGCTCTGAGCTGCCCACCATATTTCAGGGCCTGGCTCCCGCCCGCCTGCCGCGCCCGATGCCGGAGGGCCTGGGGCTGACAAATTGAATCAGGGGGAGATCATTCCTAGCCTAACACAGTTTGCAGCATGTTGGAGGGAGAATTGACAAGAGCCATGTCAACTCCATCACCCCAATCCCATAGGAACTAAGAGTAGGCTAGGACAGAGGGCGGGGAGAAGGGGCTTCCAGGACAGGCAGAATCTACTGATTCTGATACCAGGAGCCAGGTAAAGCTCTTTTCCTCAGATTCATTGAAGAGCCGGCCATGCATGGAGTCCATGTCCCCCTCCCCGTGTCCAGCACTGGCCGTTGGCCCTGGATAGGGGCTGAGCTAGGCTGAGCACCTGGGGTTGAATGGCCTGGCTAGAGCTTGGCTGAGCTGGGTTGGGCCAGGCTGGGCTGGGCCGGCTATGCCTTCTCTCTTTCAGGTCTTCTTGCTCCTCTATGCTTGCATGCCCTGGGCAGCAGGTGGAATTGTCACCCTGTTCTCTTCTTTCTTGGCAGCAAGAATTCTCTTCTGAAGGATGCCATGGCTCCAGGCACCCCTAAGGTAGGTGTCCAATTATGTGTTTTCCTCCTACTCACCCTAAACTAGGCCTCCCCAGAACTAGTTCTTCCCAAGGTAGCTCTTCTCAGATCCCCAACTGTCTCCCAAACCCCTGAACATTGTCCTGAGGCCTAGGGCTGCTGTGTGTGTGTGTGGTCTGTGTGTGAGGGTATGGTCATGTGACATCTTCCTCCCAGCCAGGAGAAGGGTCAGAGCCAAGAATGGCCTAAGGGGTGTGGATGACCCAGGCACTAAGGCTGGGGAGACTCAGAAAGGAAGATGTGCTGTAGCAGATGGAGAAGAACATAGTTGCAGGGTCAGACAGACAGCAGGGCCTTCGAAGCCAGACCAGGGTGTGTTTGTGTGTGAGTCTATTTGTCCTGACAGCAAGAAGGAGCTGGGGAAGGCACTGGGCCCATTTGGGGAGACAGTCTGCCCCTCTGAACAGACTCTGGGAGAGCCCTGAGAGCATTATATGGAAAAGGAAAGGGAGGAGCAGTATCCAGCGCACAGGAGGGGCCCAGGAGGCCTCAGCACAGTGATGTACTCGCACCGGGAACTCCTGGTAGGTGGACTGGCACTGCTTCCCCAAAGGGGGTGATTTTAAGGGCATGGAGACATGGAAAGAAGGACTCAGCTCCCTCTCACGGTATATCTGTCCCCTCCCCACACCTTGGTGGAAGGCTAGTAAGTTCTTGTAAGTTCTCAAAATAACTCAAAAAGGCAGGAATCCCCAGCTCATTTGACAAGGAATGAGGAGTAAGGTTGAACCTTCTGGAATGGATGAAATCAGTGAGAGAGAGCGTATGTTGATGTTAGAGTAAAAGTCAGGAAAAGTGGGTCAGTGAGGTAGTTAAGGTACTGGATCCCACATGGCCTACTCCATGTTTCAAGTCCTGGACCCAGCAGCTTAAAAAGCACACTGGGTGCAGGTGCATACGTATCCAAAATCCTGAGAGAAGAATGGAGGAGAAGGGATTGCTGTGTGGTCATTCCCCTGGGTGTGATTTCTCACTTTCGATCTCTCTCTGTCTCTCTGGCGAGCCTACGCACCCTATAGCAAAAAGCTAAAAACTAAAAAAAAAGGAAGCCAGGATCAGCAGGTAGTGTGGTGGTTAGGGGCACTGGACTCCCACATGGCCACTGTGGTTTAAGTCCTGGACCTGGCGACTTACTTTCTCACTTTATTTCTCTCAATCTATCCCTCTCTAGTCAAATTAAAATAAATAAATAAATAAAGTTAAAAATAAAAATAACTCTTAAAAAAAAAAAAAAAGTCAAGGAAAGACTCTGGTGGGCTCTTGCCCTTAGAGTCAAGACAAGGGACAGGATGTGGAGGAGGAACAGTCCACAAGGTAGGAGGGGCACAGGAGGGCACGGGCTATCTCAGGACCCTAAGGAAAGAGAGTTTCCAAAGGTATGGGTTGGGCAGCAGTCAAAAGGAGAAAGGCTGGAGAAGGGGCCATTGTGTTTAGAATGGCTTAATGTCACTGGTGACCTCCAAGCAGGCAATTTTGGTGAGAGGGGCCAGTGTGACAAGTATCAGCTCCTCAGGGTGGGCCCAACCACTCGGTAGGCCTTTAAAAAGGGTGAGAGCGGACTCCGCACCTTCATTTAGAAAAGTGCTCAACTGCAGTTGCTGGGGGACGAGGAAAGAGAACTCGGCCCAGCACTGGATTGGTGTAGGCCTTAAACATGGAGGCAGAACTCCTCCAGCCCAGAAAAAGGTGGGACTCCTTGGGGTAGGGAGCCCAGTCCCTGAGCTTGGCCTAGCTACAGCATTTAATGTTGCAGTTAGGGCAGGTCCTGGACAAGCTTTCAGGCTGGCCACATAAGCAGTGACATCTGACACTTGGGCATCGCTGGCAGGGTGGGATGTGGAACCATTGAGGCCTGTGTTCTAAGGACCAAGGCCTGGCAGACACAATCAAGTCCATATCCAGAACTGTGCACATGCAGACCCACACAGACCCAGGCCAGAATATGCACACAAGCAAGCTGAGACACGTCCAGGTTCCTGCAACACGGACTCGGGCATACTGATCATCAGATATATGGTCCTGCCCCCCGAGCCGGACAGCTCAGGGTCTGTTCTCTGTCCTGACCTAGGCTCCAGGGAAGCAGGTCATGGGTGAAAGAGGCAGGAGGTAGAAGGTTCAAGCAAGAGACTGAGAGGACAGGGAGAAGGAGGGAGGGAGGCAAGGAGGGGAGGGTGAGGGGGCCTGAGACAAGATTGATGGCCTCGTTGCCATTAAGAAAAAAATTAGCCGGTGGCGGCTATCATATTAAAGGGTGAAGAAGCCGTGAATTATTTTCTTAAAGATCTTATCGCTTACAATGATAATTTTACCTTCCAAAAGGCCACTTTTAATGAGGCGAAGAGCCAGGCAAAAAGTCATGATTTAATGCTGGGATTTTTTTTTCAAAACACATTTTACTGCTTTTTGGTCCATGTTTAAAAAGCGCCAGTGACCTTTTTTTATTCCACTTGCCCCAGGTGTAATGCTGAGGCCTCTCAGGGCTTCTAACCTAGAGAGAATGAGAGAGAGAGAGAAAGCACATAGCATGAGCTCCCTCCTGGTGTGTGTGGCGGGGGACCACATTGCTCCCTTCCCCAGCAGTTGCCTTGGGACCAGAAAAGGACATCGCCTGAAAGCACCTCCTTCCTGAGCAGGGGGCTGAGCTGCCTACTGGGCCTCCCCTTGGGCATGAGTGGGTGAACACCAGGTTGCAGGGACTCCCAGCAGGCCCTTTCCAGCCAGCCCCCTCCTCCAGCGCCTGGGGACGGGCAAGTCAGGGCGAACTGCCAGCCCAGCAGCTGCCCTTGCTTCCCGGGGCCCTGGCTGAGGATGCGCAGCGTGGCCACCACATGCGGGTCACATCCTAAGGCTCAGTCGGAGATGAAGGATAAATGGCTGCTCCATCTTTCCCAAATTGCTTTCTTTGGGCTGTCACTGGCGATTTGGCATGGTTTTCTAGGCTGGGGAGGACTCCCAGGGAATTGCGTGCTTCCGGCTCAGAGCTGTGCAGGCTGGAGAGGTGGGGGGAGGAAGTATGGATTGTTTTCAGGCCTCCAGGCCCCCGGTTTGCAGCTGAACAGGCCTTGGCAAGAGCTGGCTCTCAGGCCGAATGTGCCATGTGGCATTTAGAATTGTGGTGCTTGCACACGATTCCAAGCAGACAGTTTATTAATCTAAACTGCAGGCGTATGTAGAAGAGGCCATGCAGGATTGACATGGGGGGATTAGTTTTGCTGGGGTTTGTGCTGGGGTCATTGCCGCAGCACGGGGATAAATGGACCCAGCGTACATCCCTAGCTGCACGCGGGAAACTCATACATACTATTTAATTTACTGTCTCCATAGCAGGGCTGCCATCAGCCTATATTAGGGGCAGGCAGGGTAGCGGGTTTGTGGCTTTACCCTCAACCCTTCGTGGGGTGCCCCAGCGTCTCTGATCTCTGGCAGAGAACAAAACATGCATCATCCCAGCCCAGTGAGAGTGTACTGGGAGTCCTGTTCCACTGAGGCGGAGATCAGCCTAGACAGGGTAGGAGGTTTGCACTCCCTGCAGGGGTGGGAGCCGGGTCTACCCATTCCTAAAGCTAAGCCATGGCCCACTCCAGGGCTTGGCCACATGCTTTCAGAATCTCAAGAGGGGTCCCCTGCCCCTCTGCCCCTCTTCTCTCTGCCAGTCTCCCAAAAGCTCCATAGGAAAGGGACCTCTAGGGGACTCACTGAGGGTCCATCAGCCTGAGGCCACATGTCCTTTTCTTCTTCCAGTCCCTCCTGTTGTCAGCTTCTATCAAGAGGGAAGGAGAGTCTCCCACAGCGTCACCACACTCATCTGCCACTGACGACCTGCACCACTCAGACAGATACCAGGTGAGAAGAGTGTGGGGGTGGCCGTGAGAAGTTCTCCGTGGGGAGCTTTAGAAGCATGCCTGGTGCCACCTCCACCCCTCCTCTGGAGGCCAGAGGAGAGACCTCACCTGTGTTCGCCTCCCTGTTGGCTAAACCCCTAAGTGAACTCTGAAGGCGCAGGAAGCACAGGAGGGGGCAGTGGCATGAGCCAAGAACCCCAGCTACTCAGGAGGCTGATGTGGGAGAATAGAGAGTTCTAGGCCAGCATGGAGAATGTAACGAGACTTTGCCTAAAAGCTGGATGTGGGGGCGTGCTCCTGTGGCCCCAGCAACTTGGGAGCCTGCTGCAGGAGGACTCCAACACAGCACGACCTTGTCTTAAAAAAACAGAAGACACAAGAGTCAGGAATGAGCCTCACATAGACGTGTTTTAGGGAGAGATCCCAAGATTGCCTGGGCTCTGTGCTCCTCTGAAGTATCCTATCCATCAGGACATATCTGATGGCATTTGGTTTCACAAGGGACCCAGTGACAGCCCAGAATCACCTGAAGACTTCAGACTTCAGAAGCAGGATTGCTGATCCCTTAAGCAAATAACCATTCATTCTCACCAGACCTTGTATCAGGCCCAGATAGAGGAACTGTCACTACTGTGTCTTGGACCCGCAGGAAGGGTAGTTACACAGTCCTAAAAAATCAGAGCAAGAGGGGCCTGAGGGGAACAACTAGCCACAGACAGACTTTCCTCATGGTGAGGAGAGAGAATGACCCCCAGAAACTTTGGTCTGAGGAGAGGCAAAGCCCACTTGGGAAACCCAAGTGGGTGGAAGAAAGCAGGGCCCTACGGTAAGGAGCATCTGTTTACACGGCAACAGGGCTTCTCAGGGAACCTCACCGTGAAAAGGGAGAAACATCCCAAAGCTGATGTGGAGAGGAGGGCAGCATCAACTCCTCCGGGCTGGTGCCGGGTGCAGAGCTTGGAGAAAGGAGTGCTAAGTGTAGGCTCGACCCCAGCCTCCCTGGCACATCCTCTCCTGGACCCCTCAAACTGCCAGCTCTGGGGAGGGGCTCAGCTCTCATGAGCCCTGGTTAGAGAGAGGCAGCCTAGGGGACCGGCCCCTGGGAGATGTCACCCTGATTTGTGGTGGACAAATGACCCAGCCCTAGGGAACTCTGGTCTGGGAAAGAGACAAGGCTCTGTCCCAGAGAGTCTTACTCGAAAAGGATGGACAGGGCTCTGCTGTCAGAGGCCTATCCTCTCTTCACTCAGCATCAGCCCCACCATATACTTTTTTTTTTTTTTTTTTGGTAGTTTTTGCTATAGGGTATGTGTGCCAGAGAGAGAAAGAGCGAAAGAAAGAGACAGAGAGAGGGAAAGTGAGAAATCATCCCCCAGGAGAGATGGCAGCTCAGCAGTCCCTTCTCTTCTACTTTCCTCTTGGGATTTTGGGCATGCATGCACACACACCTGGCATATTTTCCATGTCACCAGGTCTGGGACTCAAACTGCACAGTCAGCTAGGTGAAATCCAGCCACCTTAACCACCACACCACCTGGCTGCCACCCCATCTATGTAATGGAAAAAGAATAACCACTGGGCAAAGATTGCCTCAACTTCTTGACCCCTACTTCCACCTCCAGAAGCATTCCTTTTATTCTCTAGAGAATTTGAGAATGCTATGAGCCTTCTTGCATATAAAAAAATACACATATGAACACACACACACCACATGTGCACACACGTATACACATGCTCAGTGCATGCAGCATTTAACTTGAGGAAGTCAGGAAACCTCCAGAGCCCATCTATCAATAGCTATCCCTTAGAGGTCTTTGGAGCCACGTTTAAGACCCATGACCCTGTCCTTGACCCTAAAGTACACTCTTAATGGACCAATCAGATTAGGTTTCTTCCTGTAAGTTCAAGTTCCGTGTCACCAAGGCCTTCTGTGATTTAGATTCAACCTCTATTCCCACTTCCACTCCTAATTCTGCAGGGTCCTGTGGGCTATGCTTGTGAATTAATGCTAACTGCTCCCTGGATGTGCTGTTCCTTTCTTGCTTCCAAGTCTTTACAAATGCTGTTTCTTCTAACAGGACTATTCTACTTTACCCCATCAATTTGGTTTTCACTTTTGCCAGAGGGCATGTGGAGAGAGGGAGGGAAAGTAAGAAAGCACATCCCTCCTCACGGGGCATGATCCCACTGCTCTCTCTCTTCATCTTTCCCTCCTTTCAGGACTTTGGGAACACACCCACATGTGTCCTGCCTGCTTATTAAGCCACCAAATCCAGGACTTGAACAATGCAGACAGCCACGCAGAGGTCCAGCTACCTTAACCACCACACCACAGGCTGACCCACCTGCCAAATTTTATTTATTCTTCAACATCCTGTCCAAAGACCAGCTCCTTTAGGAAGCCTTTCTGGATTAATTATCTCTTCTCATGACCCTTGTATGTATGTCCCTTTTATTGCCCAGTCACCTTATATTGGTGGTCAGCTATTCAGGTATGTTTCCGTCATCTATTGATGTACCAATTATACCAAAACTTAGTGGCTTCATATAATTTATTATTTCTTGATTCTGTGGATTGACTGGCCATTTCCTCACTTAAGCTGGAGAATGGCCCAGACTGGAAAGTTCACAATGGCCTTACTGCATGTCCAGCAAATTGGGATTCCCCATTTCTTTTCCATCTGGCCTCTTATCCTCCAGTAGGTTAGATTGGTTTCCATTACTTAGCAGTCTCAGGGCAGTGTCATGTCAAGAGGTCAAAGCTATAAGGCATAGACCTAGAATCTGGAACTCACAACATTTCCACCATTTTTTTTTTTTTTTAGTTTATTTTTGTTTTGCTGTGTTGTGTTTTTGCTATAGGCTACATGCGCTCAGCCAAGAGACAGAGAGACAGAAAGTGAGAAGTCACCCCCCAGGGTGGATGACCACACCATAATCTCTTCTCCATTCTCTCCTTGGGATCTTGGGTACGCACGCACACGTGCCTGGCATATTTTAAGCTGCCGGGTCCAGAACTTGAACCGCAGTCGACTTCATGGGAGTCCAGAGACGTAATCATTACACCATCTGCTGGTCCTTCCACCATTTTCTACTGGACAAAGCAAATTGCAAAGCTATCTCATAATTAAGGGCTGAAGAAATGCACCTCTTTATAGCAGAAGCTGCAATGAATTGTGGCCATACTTAACGTATCACAGTGAGTGAGTCCGATTCCTCCACTAGATTTGGAGCTCTTCCAAGGCAAAGACCTTGTCTTATCCTTCCTTTACTTAAACACTTATCTGGTACTCATGTATGCTCATCCCAGGGTTCTTGTCATTAAGGGGTTAGATTTGCAAGTAGATAATTATGGCCCAGTGTGGTAAGGGGTATAACAGGGTATAAATGAGTTTCTACGTTGACACACTGGAAGGTGGGCAAAGTCAGTATAAGTTTCAGACAGGAGGGAGTAAGTGACCAGGGTTTCAGAGGAGGACTAGGAGCTCACTTGATGAACAAGAAAGAAAAGATATTCCTGGCCCAGCTAGTGGCTGTAGAGTGGTGGTTAAGGGGGCTGGATCCTTATGGCCAACTGTGCAAATCAAGTCCCAGACCCAGCGGCTTGAAAAACATGCTGAGCGCTTGTGTGTGCATGCCCAAAGTCCTGAAAAGAGAGTGGAGGAGAAGGGCTTGCAGCATGGTGCTTCCTCACTCTTCCTCTCTCTATCTGTCTCTCTGGCAAGAGCACATGCCCTACAGAAAAAAAAAAAAGTGTTTCCAGATAAAGGCAATGCTATTGGCAATGCACAGGGCATAGAGGTATAACACGGAATAACATACATGGGGAACTGCTAGAAGTTCAGTTTTCATAGAAAGTAAAGTGCAAGGGAAGCAGGTAGATGAAGCTGGATAGTAACCCAAGGTCTAGCTCTGCATCCCATCTGCTCATTACACAATGCTTTGGCACATAATAGCTGCTCAGTTATGTTGAGCTTTTTAAATCATTGTGGGCAGATCCATGACGCAGCAGTTAGGCACTTTGCAGGCAAAACTGGATCCTACATGGCAGACTGGGTTTTGAATCCCAGACCTGTCTACTTCACACAGGGTTCATGCATGCATGCCCAGGACCCGATGGAAGAGAGAATTGAAGGAAAAAGGATCGTGGCATGACCAGGCTCCATGGAGAAGAGGGGGTGTCCTCTCTTTCTTTTCCTCTCTCATAGACACACATGTGTAATCATGGATTTACACCATCTGCTGGTCCTTCCACCTAGGTCACTAAATCACTGAACTAGGCCTTGAAAGCTAGAGGTTTTGGTTTCTGGTTTGGATTTCCATTTAATTAGCCCTTACTGGGCACCTAACCCTCTTAACCTTCACCTCACTTTACCCTCATAACAACTGTATAAACTAGGATTCACTGCTTTCAATTTATTGGTAAGGAAACAGGTCTAGAGAGAAGAGACTTTTCTCAGAACACATAAATTATGAGTGGGTTCCTCTGACCCGGATTCCTAGATTATTTCCCAGCCCTGCACTGGGCTCAGGGCTTCCCTATAAACATTCTTCTCTCCTTCCCACGGATAGTTCCTTCATGTTAGCCCCAGTGCTGCGTGACTGGAGAGAGATGACCTACCAAGTAGAAAAGACAGATAAGAAAATAATCATGGCATACATGATCAGAGGAAGGGACTGTGAAAACTCAGAGGCAACAAACCCAGCCTTGGGGGGGGAAATGAAGCCTTGCTAGAGTTAACCATGGAGAATAATCTGTCCCAGAGTACAGAGCATACAGTACTCAAAGAGCTACAGGTAGCTTTGCCACACTGAATGTCAGGAGGACCAAGGGAGACAGCAAGAGAGGCAGGAAGAGTCTGGAGAAGCCAGCAGTGCAGGGCAGGGCAGGCCTAACGCCCTATTGCCAGTCTTCCAGGTGGAGAACCACTGAAGGATTCAAAGGGAGAAAAATGGGGTTAATTTTGCACAACAAAAGGATCACCCTGTGTGGAGGACAGAGGTTGGGTTGCAGGGAAAGAAACTAAAACCAGATGATGAGAGTCGCTGCAAATTTAAAGCTAGTAGGATCACGATTCAGAGCAGTGACAACCAAGGTAGGTATGGCCACTGAAGAAACACTCAGGGATGTCTTGCCTACACCAAATACCTCCATGCTGGGCTCATGCTTCTCTCAAATCCCACTCCCGGCCCCAACTCTGGTTGTTCCACTGATTAAAAATGTATACAAGGCATAATGAGGGTATAGAAATGGAAGTACTCTTACGGGAGAGGCGACTATTTTTCATTTAGGCCTACAAGGATGAGTATGAGATAGAGGTGGCATGAGAAAAATTAAGGTAGCCTCCCAGGAACTAGCGAAGGATTGAGAGTGAGGGATGAAGGAGAGGGTGGGGTGAAGGCGCCCGTTGGGGCATCCCCATGAACAGGGAACGCCAAGAGGGCAGCGCCTGCCTGGGAGATGTTGCGTTCCTCGCTGGCCGCCAGGAGTGCCTAGGGAGCGCCAGGGGATGGCAGGCGCACGGCTGAAATGTCGGAAATCTGGCAATCGGGCTGCGGCGGGCTAGGGCTCTGGGGCGGGGGACTTTGGGAGCACGCCGCGAGATCGCCCTTGGACGACGGCGAATTCCGACACCTTCTCCCCAGCAAAACGGCCGCTTCGAGGCCGCGGCCCGAGGACAGCCGCGGGAGAGGCGGGAGCCAGGGCCGGGCTCCGGGCGGAAAGGACCCCGCAGCGGGAGGGTGTGCGGGGCGGGGAAGGACCTCGCGGCCGCGGAAGGTGGAGCGGGTTGGCTTCACAGGCGGTGGGAGGG
>NW_006159889.1:2352846-2365395 GCF_000334495.1 Tupaia belangeri chinensis
TTCTTTCTTGCACCTGCCCGGGATCTTCCCCCAGACCTTTCTGCGAGTACGAGCCAACCGGCAGACCCGACTGAATGGTGAGTCCTGCCCGGCCCCTCCCTCCGCCCCACCCCCGGCCTCCTCCCTCCCTCACTGCCTGCAGCGCCTGGCTTGCCTAGGTCTTTTCGACATTGAGGCCCGTTGGCTTCTTCGCAGCACAGGGCCGGAGTATGTACAAACCAAGGCGGCCGCCCTCAGTTTCCCTGTCTGTGTAATGGAGGTTATGGTTCCCAGCTCCTGCCTAAGCCTCTCTAAAGGCCCCGAAGATCCCTGGGGGGCAATAAGTGCTGGAGAATGAGGAACAAGCCACACAATTCCACTCGGGAGCTCAGCTTTGAATTTGCAAACTGCTGGGACCTCACTATACAAGCCGGCAGGGCGCTGAAAATGTTTTTCTTACAGTTTTTAATCAGTGCCCAGTAGTGTGAATGCAGCCTCTCTGCTGAGACTTGACAATGCACTGAGATCTGGAGTTCCCACGGCAACAGGAACTAACTCATCCCAGGGCTCTTTGAGTTATCAGTCGGCCCACATTTCACAAAGGTGATCAGCGTGGGTTCGACAGCTCTTAGAGGCCTTCTATGAAAGCAAGCCATGGATGCACTACCTGGCGGCCTCCCTTTTGGATTCAAACCTCTGGAGCATTCCTGTTTGTGGAACACAATTGAATGGCCCTAGCTTTTTGTGCTGACTAGGATGTGGCTGTAAGGGGCTTAGGGTCTCTGGGCCAGCTGGTAAGTGAGTGAGGCCATGGCCATTCAAGATCTCCGGCTCGTATCACTTGGTGTCAGCTGCCAGTCTGGAAGACGGAGAGCATTGGTTATGGCACCAGGTTTCGCTCCATTCTTACAACTCTTCTGAGAGGAAAGTGTTATGCACATTTCCTGAACAAGGAAACTGAAGCTTTGAGAGGGAAAGGTGATTTATTTAAAATCACGCAGCTGGGATGTAGCAAAGCCATGATTGAGCCAAAGTTTGTTACCTCGAAAGCTTGTGCTAACCCATCTATGCCATGCTACCTCCACGGCACATGTTTGACTTTCCTACTGTGAAGTAGCCTCTGAATAGAGAACAAACTTTTTTATTTTTTTTTTTAACCACACTTGAGTAAGTTGAGCTCAGAACTCATAAAGTGAATGGTGAGGAGAAAACCAAAAGCCTTGCTTGTCTGAAAAGTTCCAGAAGAAGCCTGGTCCATCAGGGTCCTAGCTCTCTAAGGGACCATCTGCTGACCAAAGTGTCCTGGATAAGGAGAACATCCAGCATCATGGATCCTTGGTGGGTCTGTAGATCCGTTTCTTCATTCAGTCATCAACCTGTGCCTTTCATCTGCCCCTTTTTATCCAAGGAGGCACTTTCTTAGACGCTGGGCATTAGACGCTGGGCAGAGTGGGTGAGGAACCTTGTATTAGCACCCTGCTCCACACTGGGCTTCTAGAAATCGTAGATCCCTGCTCAGTGCCTTTTTCATATCTCATCCCTTCTTGATCCCAGCCCTGGCTTTAGATTGTCAAGGTTGTTTGAGCCTGAGATACCAAGTTAGGGCAGCCAAAGCAAAGAGATCTGGATCTTTGTCCACAGAGTCAAGTGGGGTACCAGAACATAGTCATGTCTCCCACAGTGAAAACACGGGCAACTGAAGGAACAGGTAAGGCTACACATGAAGGTTTCTCAAACTACATGTTTTGTTCTGCTGAGATGGTGGCTTTTCTTTCTGTTTTCATTCTAGGGCCACTCCATTTGGAGGTTAGAGTAGCTCCCTGCCTCAGACCCTCAGGAGGCAGGAGTTAGGGCCGAGCACACTAGCAAAGATCAGTCTTTGTCAGTGTTACTCAGTCACAGACAGACTCTTAGGACAGGAAAGTAGGGGTAAGGCCTGGTTTCTTATCTTGCATTTGCCACTTTTTAGCTACTTGGACAAGTGCCTTGATTTCTCTGAGCTTTGGTTTCTTCATCGGTAAAAATGGTATAATGCAACCTAGCTTCAGTATGTAGAAGTAAACAAGCTGACTTGTCCAAGATGCTTGGCTGTGATCCTGACATACAGTAGAAGTCCTAATTGTAACAGGTCAACTCAACTCTCATCTAGGTTCCCCTCCCTAGACTGCATTCATGAGCTTCCCATCAGGAAGGGCATGAATGAGGGAGTCCTTCCTGGCCATGCAGTGGGGAACCTTTTCCTCCTTGGTTGACTCCTCTCCCCACATCGATCTCATCTCAGAGTGACCATCTCTGATCCTGTTGTCACGTCCTGGGAGGGGCTAGAGGGAACTGAGTCCCTTGTTTTGACCCCTTCCTGCTTCAGTGACAGGAGGGCTGCAGAGAGGGATTAGTGAGCTAATTAGAAATGATTGCATCTCTCAGCATTAATTAGCAGTGCTGTGGGCTTATAGTGTGCACTTTGGAACTGAGCCCCCTGTGGGACAGCATAGCAGGCAGCCTTCCACCTCTAGGGCCTGCCAGCCCTCTGCACTGATTAGAAATGATGGAACAGGTTTTGGTAGACACAGTAAGGGCTACCCTCTCAAGGTACCCTGGGCCCTGTGATTTGAGTGCCCAGGGTCTGACCTACACCCTCCAGATTCTTTATTGACTGAATCTCAGTCTCCTCTCCTGTAGAATGGGAACACTAGGCACCAGAGAGAGAGAGAGAAAGCCCCCCTCCACTGGGGTGTGGTCACGCTCCATCTCTTCATCCCATCACATATGCCTGGCATGTTTTTCAAGCCACTGGGGCCAGGATTCGAACCACAGTCGGCCATGTGGGATCTAGTTCCTTATACGCAGGGCTTAACCACTGTGCTATGGCACTAACCCCAAAGGGATTTGAGCTGATGAGTGAATAGCAGGCTAAGTCAGGCCCTTGGAGGGAACTTGGGTTAGCCAAGAGAAGTTCTCTAGAGTTGTATTTCAAAAGTGGTCTTGGCCTTCTGGGGAAGAGCTAGCAACATGGAGTTTCTTTGCCCATTAGATTCTTACCAAGCACTGCAGATAGGGAGATGTGGGTTGAGTTTAAGCCAGCTGTGGTCAAAGAATGGACACTTCTCTGGCCTGGCACCACCTTCTCCAGTGCTCTTGGCAAGGCCCAGGCCATGAAAGAGCAGGAGGACTAAAATGATGGCCAGATCGGGTGCCAAACAAAGGGCTAATGGCTGGCAAGAGGTCGGGGTATGTCAGCTCCACAGGGACCCTGGGAGCTACAGTGACCGTCTGCCTCCTCTGTGCTTTGTTTTCGGTTTCTCCGCGCAGCTCGGATTGGGAAAATGAAACGGAGGAAGCAAGATGAAGGGCAGGTATGTCCCCTGTGCCACCGCCCCCTGGCAGGATCGGAGCAGGAGATGAGTAGGCATGTGGAGCGTTGCCTTTTGAAGGTAGAGGGGCCATCACACTCCCCCCCCCAACACTAGCTGCCAATTACCCCTGGATCTTTCGGGCTCTTGGGGTCTCCATGTGGTCTCAGCAGCTTCTTCCCCTCTGTTTGCTATCTTTCCTTGCTTTCACCCTCTCATTCCTCCCTCGGGCTCTGGTGGGAATTATTGGGAAGAGCCCAGGCCTTTGACCTATAGACTTCAAAGGAGCCCTGGAGCTGGGGACCCATCTGACTCACTGCAGCTGGGCTAGAGCTGTGCCTGCCTTGCTGGCTCTGGGAGCAGGTAGGGATGGCCTGGCTCTGCGTGACCCTGCTGTGCTCTTCGCAGAGGGAAGGCTCCTGCATGGCTGAGGACGATGCTGTGGACATCGAGCATGAGAACAGCAACCGCTTTGAGGAGTATGAGTGGTGTGGGCAGAAGCGGATACGGGCCACCACTCTCCTGGAAGGTGGCTTCCGAGGTACAAGCAGCTGACACATAGGCAGTGGCCCTCTGGTGGCCAGGCCCCTCCCGGGTATCCGTCTATGGGAGTTGAGAGGTCGGGGCTAGGGGCTGGCCATCCACTCCGCCACGTGGGAACTGCTGCTGGTGGGGCTCCTTTGTGACCGCTGCCTGCCTGTGATGTGCATATTAAAATGGATGTATTTGGGTGGGGAAATGGAATTGTGAGGCTGCAAGCTAGGAGTGACGAGGGGGGCTCTCAGCCTCGGGTGATGCATTGAAGGTGACAGCCAAGCCGCGTTAGCACCTGCATAAAATATTAAAGGGACGGTTATGCATTTATCACTCCATCCCTCTTAAGGCTGATAAATGAGAATCCAGCAACCTGCTGTACACCTCCAGCACTGGGGGCCCTGAGGGCTTCCAGGCAAACACATTGGATTTTCCTCCTCCTCCTCCTTAGCCCTGTGTCAGAAAAATCAGTTACAGAGGAGAGAGTGAGTTATGGCAAAATTTGACCTCCCATGAGCTTCATTGGTGAATCTAATTTTAGCTCTGATCCCATCCCTTCTCCCTGGGCGCCCTTGGCCCTGAAGCAAAAGGGGCCTGGGCCCAGCTGCTCCCTGTTTCCCCTGGGCTCTTCCCAGTTGCTGCAGAGGAGTTCCTCCAGGACCCTCCCAGCTTCTTAGAGGGGCATGATTTGCCTCCTCAGGTCAGGTGGCAGAACTGGTGCCCAGAGTCGGTGCCTTGTTAAACTCCCCTGCCTTGGGCAGTGGAAAGAAAAGACTGTCTGCCTCCTGGCCTCCAGCTCTCGCTCTCTGTATGCACACGCACAGCTGGCACTGCAGCTTGTGGTCATTAAGTGAGCCAATCTGCTTCCCGTCTGCCTCCCGTTCTCTGGGCAGCACCCTTGGGAGTACCACTGCGTATGTCTCTGGGGACTCACAGCAGCTGAGAAGAGGGTCTCTGCCTGCTGGGGGGCGGGTTCCCAGGCTGTCGCTGAGGAGGAGTCTCCACCAGGACAGATGGGCTGTGTGAAGGCCTGAGAACCCAGATGGGACATTATGCCTCTGGGCTTCTCCCAGGCTTAGGGGGGCAAGCCAAAACATAAATCAGGAAGGTGAGTCAGACCAGACCACTTCCCTGAGCCCAAACGGAACAGTGTTCATTGGCTGTTTTACTCTGGTCTTGTGCTAGAGCTTTCAAGTATCTGAGGCCCTGGAAGAATGAGCAGCAGAGCTCTGGATCCTGGGAACTGCACACACAAGTGTCTGGTGGCAGCCTGCAGGGGCAGTTCCAGGGTGCTGCTCTAGGTCAGCTCTATTGGCAGCTGCAGCTCTTCACACTTCCCTATGCTGTGGCAGCTCCTCAGTCGGGTTTCTTGGCACAGAACTGGGCTGATGGACACCAGCTCAGGCTTGGGCTCCACAGGGCCTACTGCTCCCACAGCATCTCCCTGTGCTGAGATGGGCTGACAGTGCGGTGTGAGGGGCTCTTAGGCCCTGGGCGGGTATCAGTTTTCCCTGAGTGTTTACACTATGAGGTTGTTCCTTTCAAGAATTCCTGAGGGGAGTTCAAAGGGGGCTTTACTTTGAGCGATTTGGAGAGCGAGAATGAGAGTGAGACTTGAAGAGGGAACAGGGGCCGGAGGTGCCTTTATCTGCAGAGAATTGCTCCAGCTTTCCCGATAGAAGCTGCTGCCGCCTCTTAAACAGCTTAGTGTAGTCAAAAGACAGACAGACTTGAAAGGCTGTTTTACAGCGAGATCAGCGGGGGCCACGAGGCAGAGCGTGGGGCACAGTGGAGCGGAGGAGGCTGAGGCTCCTCAGTGGGGGGGTGCTATCAAAGGAGGCCCTGGCTGATCATCCCTGTCTCTGCCCCTGAAGCCTGTCTGCAAAAGCTGACCATCTGTTGGCCTACCCTCTACAGCCTACCCTTCGTGGCCAGGACCGATAGGCCCAGCTCTTGGGGGGTTGGGTGTGGCCCCGCCAGGCGGGCTGGTGTCAGTGCAGCGCATTGATCGCCCGCCGGGCGGGCCGGGCCGCAAGCCGGGCAGCGCGTGCTTAATGTGATTGAAAGGCAGTTAAAATGGCGGTGACCTTTTCAGGAGGAATTAGATTGCCTGCCAAGACCGGTTAGAGGGAGTGATAACGCCGGCTGAAGAAGCTGCCCAGCCGACTTCAGAGAGAGGGAGGCAGAGGGGAAGGAACAGCGAGTGGCGAGGCCCATTTAAGCTGCACTGTGCGTGCTGACAGAACAGAGATTGCTGTCCTTGTTAGATATGAAAGAATTGAGGAATTGCAGATAAGTTCTTGTATCCGATCGTCACCTATCCCTCCTCGGGCTCGGGCTCCTTCGTCGTCATCTGCATCTTTTCCCACCAGGACCACTGGAGCTGGTCTGCAGGATCAGATCTTTTACCTTGAATGTAATCTGCTCTGAGAGGGCAGGAACAAGCAAGAGTTCTGGGGAGACACCTGGCTGTGGGGAGCAGCCTTAGAGATGGGCACCTGTTGTCACAAGGGGCGGCCCAGGTATCTCAGGCCTACGGGTGCTTGTAATTGGTATTTTAGGACAGAGTGAAGGACCAGACAGAACAAGCAATAGGCCAGACCAAGATGGGTCCACTGGAGATAACTTTTTATATAGACTAAAGGAAATAGTTAAAGATTTATAAAGTAAAATGGAAGAAACTGTGTATCTTGGAGACACTTTAACCTTCCCAGTTCTAGAAGAAAACCTTAGGCTATTGATTGTCCTTTTAGAACCTAGAGTTTTCTAACCTACTGCTTCTTGCATGAAGAGCAACACACAGAGCCTCACTTCACCAGCATGCCGCTAAAGAGAGTTGAGAGACAAAGATGCCCTTGGGAAGTAGCTTGCCAAATCTGGGCAGAGTGAGGGAGTTCTGGGCTAGGGAAGCAGGCCACAGGGGAAACCTAGTTGTGTAGTCCTAGACCAGCCTGCCCCTGCCTGTAGTCAGGGTATGAGGTGAGCGAGCCGAGCCTTTGCTCTCGTTCCCCACATCCAGCCCCTGTGTCCCGAGGTGGGGAGCCTTGGTCCCTCCCCTGTACTTCACTGTCAGGCACAGGCTGGACCAGGGACGTGAGAACAAATGGTCACATAAGCAGGCAGTGGTCTGGTGGGCACAGGAGTGGTGCCATGGGGGATTTCCCAGAGGCTGCATAGGAGGCAGAAGGTGTCCACAGAAGGCGTCTGTCTTTGAGCTGTGCACGTGAGTGCTTTGCTCGAATCCAGCATGGAGCCCCTTTGAATCAAACAGGTGGAGTGTGGGGGAGAGCGTACTAAGGCAGTCAGCTGTATGGGGTTTCTGGATCTGGGCCTAGGGGCTGCCTTGAGTTCCAGGTTTGGGCTAGTTCCAAGTAGCCTGGATGAGACGTGGAAAACAGGCAGGGCAAGTTTGGCACAGATCTTTTAACTGGCAGTTTTTGATAAAATTTCTGCACCAGATTATGGGGCAAGGAAGTGAGAGGTGTTGTGAGTTCACAGGCACGGGCACATAGCCCTCACTTGGGCACGTAGTCTTGCATGTCGGTTGTCAAAGATGGGAGACCCAGGTGCTAAAAATGTCCTCTGGCACAGCCCTGCTGTCTGGTCTAGCCAGTGACAGGTGTTGGAACAGCACACTGCAGGAGGCAGTCTTTAACGGAGCAGGTTAGGGCTGCTCCCTTCCAGTTCCTACCACCGTTACTTACAACTGTCGCCTGTTGGGAGGGGTGAGAAGAGGTGGCAAGGAGCAAGCACCTTCTGTCCCCTGTGGCGACTGACGGAATTTAATCGCCTTTTGGAACACAATTGTTAAGCCGGGACAGAGGGAGTGCAGGCTGAAGGAGCAAGTATCAATGGTTTTAAACGGCCTCTGTCTCCCTGCGTCTCTCCTGACGTGAGGCAGTGAAACGCGTTATCGAGGAGGCCCGGAAAGTGGCTAAGTGCGTTTGACACACGCCAACTCCCTGCCTCCACACTGGATAATTGCATTGTCAACTGTTCAGCGAGGTGGCAGGTGACACTGCAGGCCGATTGATTGTCCCGCATCGCAGCTCCCCAGACTGTCAGCTCCCCAATCGATGGCGTTTACACAAGACACCGTAACTGCATCTGTAACTAATTCCAGTGTAAAACTCTCCGGAAGCTGCTGGCCTTGCCCTCCCCATTGGAGAGCACAGGGCCCTGGAGGGCCCCAAGACTTCTCTTTCTCCCTGGGCTCTGGTTTTGTTGGGAGCAGCAGGTGAGGAAATCGATGCTTCCTTTTTTGTGGTTTCAGGTTCCAGGACGTTATTGCCCCCAGTAAACTGGCATCTCCAGTTTCTTGATCAATCATCTAATCAATTGATTAAATTAACACTGATTTCCTCCCTCCCTTCTCAATGACCCAGGAAGAAATGAGTTTATGAGAGAAGGGTCATTTTTATAAAATTTAGATCTGCATATCATTGCAACCCTCTCCCTCTTGCTACGTGTTCCCTGGGAGGGAAGAGAGTTTTCATCCCGTGCCTCCCCTTCCCCTGACTGAGCTGGGTGACTCTGGCACCCACCCTATTGGGCATCATTGGCCACCAGGCTTAGTTCGCCTATGTGTGGGGGCTCAGCCCCTCTTGTCACTTTAAGGTAGGGCAGAACCTTAGCAAGAGGGCCTCCCTAGTGACGAAGGCACTCTGTGTCGTCGTGGAGGCCCTGGGCTGAGCTCCTTCCCTGGATAGCAGCAGCAGGAGTGGCAGCTTGCCTACGATCCCCAGAGCAACATGGAACAGGAGCCAGAGTCTTGGAAGGGAGCTCTCTGTGCCATCTTTCCTCTGAGTACCGGCTTGGGATATTCCAGCAGCTGAGGGCATAAAACGATCGTGGAACCGTCCTCTCCGAGCGGGAGGGGGCAGGCTGGCGGGGGCGCTGTCTGCATAAAACGGCTTTATGGCCGTTTCTTTTTATTATGATTCTGCCAGAAGTCAGCAAGTGACATTTCATTAAGAAAATAAAGTTTAATGTGCTGGGAAGGAGGTTGTAGCAGGCTGGGGCAGTACAAGAGTGAAATTGGCAGCAGCGGCCTGTTCCAAACACCTGTGGGGGCAGGGAGAGGTTCCCAACACCTGTCTCAGCTGGGGCAGGGTCAGAACAGACTGCCCAGACCAGAGGCAGAGAGAGCCCTTTCGCTTGGCAAGCAAGATGTGCTGTGCTCCTCGTCCTGCTGGCTGAGTGGAGGAGCAGCCGGGGGGTCTGTAGGGAAGGCGGTGTCCTGACGGGGCTCTGCTGGCCACCAGCTCTCCAGGTTCAGCCGGGTTCATTCCATGACCAAACATGGGAGCACATGTCAGGGAGGACTAAGGAAGGGGCACCTGGGGAAGTCTCATCCACCACCCAGACGCGTTGAGGACAGGGATCAGATCTTAGAACTCAACACCAAGTCAGAGGATGAACTTGGTAAAGATAACAACTACAAAAGATGTTGAGGTGAGAATTCACGCCTCCAGGGGTAGGGAGCAGCTCTGCGTGGGCACCCTGAGCTGGCGGCAGAAGGCATGCCTAAGCAGGTGTGTGTTCTTAGACCGGGAGTGAGGAGAGCAGGCAGAGCCGGAGGTGTGCAGGCACAGGTGTAAGGGAGCCGTAGGTTTGGGGGAGCGCAGGAACTGCTCCAGGCATGGCGGACGGTACGACTGTAGAGGAAGGGACTTCAGCCAAGGGATGCTGTTACACATCGAGAAGCTGAGACTTTCCCGGCGTTGTGGAGGCACCCTGCCCGGCTCTGCCGTGGCGGCCCCACCGGACCCAGGAGTGGTGCCGGTGTTCACTGCTTTCTTATTCGTCCCCTCACGAGCATGGGGGAGGGCTTGGCAGGGCTCGGGGGCGCAGACTCTAAGTGAACCTGATAGCACAGTCTGATTGATGGCGGAGTTTGTCTCCCAAACTGTCAGAGGGTTTATAGAGGTGCCACTCACCCACAAGGTGGGAATTGCTTGTCAGAACACCTGGTCATGAACAGGAGACAGAGCTGTAACTTGGTGTTTTCTCAGCTTAATGGCCCCGCTGCTGACCTGCCTGCTGCCTCAAGTGTGTCAGTGCCACAGGGGAGAGGGCAAATGAGGACTGGCAGGGACAGCTGGGCCCAGGAAGTGCCCTGCCTCGTTCTTTCCTTGGTGCTTTGTGGCATCTTTGTAAGACCAGACACCCGAGGGGCAGAAAGGAAAAGATAGGGAAGGAAGTACATCCAAAAAATGGAAAATTCTTTTTAGAGCTTAAAAGATGGAGACGTTTCCAGATGGAATAAACAGCATGAGCAAGGGTCTTAAGGCAGGATCTACAGGGTATGTTGGGCACACTGAGTGGTTCTGATGTACACACAGGGCTTGCGGAGTGGCAGGTGGTGCGGCGGTGGAACAGTAGATGTGCCCAGCCCTTCACGGGTCTGACTGAGGAGCCTGGGCCCGGTCGTGCATGCAGGAGGGAGCCGTGGTTTCAGAGCAGGGAAAAGGAGGGTCAGAACTGCAAGGTCAGCAGGATAAGGGAACACACCTCAGAACAGTCTGAGGTAACAGAATGGGCTTGGGGGCCCATCCCACGACTGTTACTCTTATGAGAATCCAAGCCCCAAGAGTAGAAAGAAGGGACAAGAAGGGATTTCTGAGCTCCTCAGGTAGAACCCTGAGCTGCCTCTTCCCTTCTTTAAGGAATCTACACTGTCCCCACTCACCACAGAGTCCATCATTTTCTTTTGACCGAGGCAGGGCTGCCATGCTGCCTAGTGGGGTGTGGTCTGAGACCCACTGAGAGGAAGCATGGCAGAGGTACCATCTCTGTGGCCCCTGGCCCAGGGCTCTCAGGAAGGGCGAGCTCAGGAGTCCGAGAGCCCAACCACCTGGCAGGTGAGTGGGCCTGCTGTAGCCTCAGCCGCCCACCCGTCCCCGTTACCACTAGTCTGCCGTTGGCTCTGCCACATGCACCTCAGAGGGGTCGGCTGCCCGCCTGGCCTCTGCCTTGCCTCAGCCCGGCCTGGCTGCTTTGAGAAGCAGGTGTGCATGCCTGTCCTCCCTCGTCTGTCCCTTCCTAATCCCTTTATAACTGCACTTGTCCAGGAATCTGGGCTGAGTGAGGTGGAGATGAATAATTAATGTCAGGCGCTTCAGACACCAAATATTTGAACAGCTGCCTGGTGTTTTTGCTGGCAAGGACCTGGCGGCCAAAATGAGGATATTGGCTGGGGGTCCCACTTGGTGGCTCCAATTGGCCTTATTCAGCCCTGTCCCCTCTGATGGACTTATCAGACTGGACGAGGGGACGTAGAGAGACCCAGGTCCTGGAGCAGGGTGGCCTTTCAGACCCAAGTTTCTGTCTTCCTGCTCTTCTTAGACCTGGAAGCAGGTGGATGGCAGGCCTGAGACTGGGTGTGTCTCAGGTCTCAGCAGGGTACACGTGGACTAGATCCCGAGTGGAGGCCTCTGGGAGCAGTGTGCAGGGCGAAGGGGTCATGCATCAAGAGCAGCAGAGTATCTGGCTCTGAATCCCAGGCTCCGTTTTTCTCACTGGGCCTTACTTGACCCCTACCTAGAGGAATGGAAGGGGCACCATCGGCCTCGTCTTGGCCCCTGTGGCATCATATCTTGCTTCCCACAGGCTCCGGCTTCGTCATGTGCAGTGGCAAAGAGAACCCAGACAGTGATGCTGACCTGGATGTGGATGGGGACGACACTCTGGAGTATGGGAAGCCACAGTATCCTTGGGGCCCTGTGGGGCGAGGGGGGCTGGAAGGGCAGGCCACGGGGAATAAGAAGAAGCTGGCACCTCTGGTCCTCACCCCCACCATTCCTGGGACCAGAATCTCAGCCTGGCTGGGGGGGATTTTGAGGATTTTAGCCTCATGGCCTACAATCTAGGATCCATTGTCCTTGACCACGGTGCCAGATACACGGAAGCTGACGTCATCCCCTGCACGGGCGAGGAGCCTGGCGAAGCTAAGGAGAGAGAGGCACTCCGAGGCGCAGTCCTAAAGCAAGTGTGGGCACAGGCGTGGGTGGGTGGGGTAGAGCGGTGGGGAGCTCTGAGGCCAGGCTCAACCCAGTGCTCACCTTGGGCTATCCTGCCTACCCTCAGGCCTCACTGTGTTCTTTCCTTTCCTGTAGTGGTGGCCCTCCCAGCACACGTATCACGCCTGAGTTCTCTAAATGGGCCAGCGATGGTAAGTTCTGACCCAGGGTAGGAGTGATGGGGCAGGGGGACATCCCGAGATGGAGGGACTGCCTGAAGTCCAGCCCCTCAACTCTGCTGCCCAGTCTGGCCAGAGTGTGAGTTGTCTCTGTCTCAGCAGAGATGCCATCCACCAGCAATGGAGAGAGCAGCAAGCAGGAGGCCATGCAGAAGACCTGCAAGAATAGTGACATCGAGAAGTGAGTGTGCTCAGCCAGGAAGGACGGGGCCCCTGGGACAGCAGTTCAGCTGGAGGGAGAGGGGCCTTTGCTGGCAGGAAGGTCTGCGCCAGGGCTTCTGGCCCTCCTGAGTGCTCTTAGTCCTGCTGCCGTGGGCACACGGCAGTGGGGCCCAGCTGGTGCTAAGATGACTCTGTGAATTGATCACCGGGCCCCGGCCCCGGGAGCCTTGGTGGAGGGAGGAGCAGTCGGCCTGCCTGCCTGCCCGCTGCGGCAGCCTCCGCCCGGAGCGTGATGTATGGCCGCCCCACCCCGCCCGCCTGCGT
>NW_006159889.1:2366417-2381493 GCF_000334495.1 Tupaia belangeri chinensis
GGCGGCCCCCCCTCCCTGCCCGCGGCGGCAGCCTCCGCCCGGAGCGTGATGTATGGCCGCCCAGCCCTGCCGGCCTGCTTGATTCATCTCCAGTTTCTGTTTCTTAATCGGGAGCTAAATTGGTTTCATTTTTCTTGTCCCGGGTGGCGCTCGCAGTGTGTTTTAGGCAGGAGCATCGGGTCTCATCACTTCTGGTGGGAATTTTTGGCCTGGGTTCTTTGGCAGGGGTAAAGGGGACCCGTTAACACTTCACCCAGAGCAGGGCAACCCCTAGCTTGGATCCCCAGAAGCCTCAAGGATTTGACTTAAGCTGGCATCTCACTGTCTGTCCAGGAGTCCAGGCAAAGAAGGTCCTGGCCCCAGGAGATAGCACTGCCCAGGCCAGGCTTCCTGGAGCAGCTGCCATTGGCCACTGCTTACCTCCCTGTACCCAGCTCCCTTCCTCTGACCGGAGGCGAGGTTGCGTGGGGTTAAAAGGCAGCCTCTTCATTCCAGGGCCAGTGTTCCATCTTGCCTCCTGCCAGAAGAGTGGATTGCAGGCCGGTGCAGGGCCGGGTCGGTGGCCCAGGGTCACCTCCCATTTGTTTCCCTCCATTTTGTGTTGTCATAAATTCATTCCAGCCCGTTGTGGTTGATCAGTTTATCTCGGCCGGGGCCGCGAGTGCTGCTGGCATGATGTATGGGCCGCGGCGCAGGGCCCGGCTGCCCATGACTCACCGCAGCTGCTCCGTGTCAGCGCCAGAGCGGGCCGGACGGGTTCGGCGCAACCAGCTTGGGGGGGGGCGGATGACGTATGGATGTTTATTTAATAATTCTCTCCTACTCCAGCTGAGCGGGGCGGGCGGGGCCATAAGGGGCGCCCACCCTAGTCTGGAGGGGCTGCTCATAAATCAGAAAGACAAGATCATTAATCAGGGATGGCGCCCGTGGGGGAGGTGGGGGCCAGAGTCAGTGGCCGTCCACGAAGGTCCTGCCCACCCAAGGCTGGGGAAGTCAGGGCTTCCGTCCCACCTGTGTGAGCACAGGCCCCAGTCGGCGAGGCTCTCTGTGGCGAGCTGGGGCTGGCTCTGCCATGCACAGGTCTCCATCGGGTCTGGGTCTGCCAAGATCGAGGCCTTCCAGTCTCTTCCTTGTCCACAGGACATGGGTTCCCACCCTAGGACTGTTTCACAACCCAGAGAAGGAGAGCAGTGGGATGCCATTGCTTCTTCCAGGGATCTCTCCACCCCCTGCCTTGGAGAGGCTCAGGAATAGCTCACACCCTCCTGGGTCGGGGGTGGGGACTGGGTATTTCCCCAGAACAAAGGTCAGAGCCGGACGTGCTGAGCAGGTCTAGGACAGGTAGGCTCTGGCCCTGGCGTAGCCTTGGGGCCTAGCAGGTGGAACAGGAGAGGGCAGCATTCTCTCCTGGCCACGTTGTTTTTGGGCTTTCCAGCTCGTTCATTCTCTAGTTTGGGATTCTCCAGGTCTCTCTTCTGGGGTAGGCTGCCTCCAACTCCAGGCTTTCTTTTCCCCATCTTCGAAATAATCATGGAGGACCAGGCAGATTACTGGTTCTTGGAGAGGAGAGAAACATAGCTACCCAGACTTGTCCTCTTGTCGGGAATTTACCAGCAGTCCAGAGGGGTAAGGCACAGACGGCCTCGGGCACACTCCAGGCAAGGAGCCAGCTGTGTGGGACCTCGTGAAGAGAGTGGGTGCTCAAGGCTTCCAGGGCCAGGAGGTGGGATGGAGCCCCACCAGAAGGAACTGCATCGCCTCAGCCCTTCTCAGCATTCCTGGAGGGAGGCAGGTTAGGGAGAGGGACCCTGAGGTAAGGGAGCTAGAGTGCCCCTGACAAATACAGCCATTAGGGAGTCACGGTCCGTGTTGCTGCTGAAGCTCAGAGATTGAAGTTTGTTGCCCACGAAGCGTTAGCACTGCTCTCCCTGGCCCCATTACCACTTCAGCCCCGCACGGGAGGACCCCTGAGCTCTTGCACTTTCTAAGCCAGCTGTCTCACCCAGGCTAGCGGGAGATTGTCCTTGCCCCCACATCTCACTGTGACCCCCAGCCTGGTCTTTGCTCCCTGGTCGAGGTCATCTTTTAAACCTAGCTCTTCTCACGTTCTCCACCATTTCCCATTGCCCATGAGGGGAACCTCGATTCCTGATTGTGGCCTTGGAACCTCCTGAACACAGTCGCCTCCTCACTGTGCCTCCTGGCTACTGCAGTGAGTGTCAGCCAGCCTCGGCTCCTGGGCCTCGTGGCCTTCGTTTCTGCTGTTTCCTTGGCCCAGAGTCCATCCCCTGGGTCTGGCCAGGATAGAGTAAGGGTTAGTTGCACCGTTCACAGTTGATCATGGAATCCATCTGCTAGGTTTGAATCACGTCACCCCTACTCTGTGAATCCTGGGCAGACTGCTCGATTTTTCTGTGCTTTGCTTTGCTCAGATATAAAATGGGAATATCGTCATCCTCCCTTGGGTTTTTGTGACGTATAAATTAGAAAAGAATTATCAATCCCTCAGTGTGATCCCCAGCATTTAGGAAGTGCCTAATACATTTTAGCTATTTTATCTGTATTATCATTATTATTCCCTAAGGTTCATCTTCACTACCATCTCTCTACTTTTCCAGGAAGCATTTTTCTACCTCTGAATTCTCAGGTCCTGCCCACTTGTAGTGGGTGGAAAGGCTCCTCCACCCGGTCCTAGCTGCTCCCTGTTCAGCAGAGCAGCCCAGTCTTGGAAAGGTGGTAGGGACTTCTGGTGCAGGGCTTGGACCACAGCTGACTGCCAGGGCATCTGACAGACCTAGGAGGAAATGCAAGGAGCGCCCTAGAGGAAGGCCAGACCTGTGGCAAAGGACCTAGATTGTGTGGGACTTGTCCATTCCCTACAGCTCAGCCTTTCCTGGAGCTCGGCCTGGCTCTTTCATCAGTAGGTGTTTACTCACTTTCCCAGGCCTGAAGTGGGGTGATGGTGCTAGGGAAGCGGGCAGCCTGCCCTCGGAGCCCAGTTGGACCCAGGAGCCAAAGACCTCTGCAGTTACATTGTTGTGCTGGAGTTCAGGCCCGATACTGGAAGAGCCACAGTGGTGGCCCTGTCCAGGAAGGTTGGGACAGGCTTCTGGGAAAAGATGTGAACTGAACTAGGCCTGAATGGTGAAGCAGAGCTAGTGAGTTAGGAAGTTGGGGGGCGGGGTTCAATGGGAACAAAGTGTAGGGGGCCAAAGGAGTGGGGTGTGTGTGGATGTGCCCGTGTGGAAACATGTAGTCGTTTAAGGGGCCATAGCATAAGTAGGTGGCAGGGTGCTTGTGGTACCGCTGGCTGGGGCTGGACTGGGGTAAGGCTAGGCTTACTCAGAGGGAGACATCGACATGTTGGAAGGAAAAATGCTCAGATTTGCATTTTTATTTTTAATTTTATTTTTTAAGAATTATTTAATTTCTATTTAGTGATATTATTATTTTAATTCACCAGAAAGGTAAAGTCAGAAAGCCTTCAGGCCTGGAACTTGAACATCAGTCGGCCATGTGGGAATCCAGAACCTTAACCGCCACGCCACCTGCAGGCCTCTAGATTTGCTGTTAGACTAGTTCTTCTGGGCATAGGGAGAATGGAGTGGAGATGAGGACAGGAGGCCAGAGGCCAATTGGAAGGGGAGGTTAGTCATCCATTGAAGAAATCATGAGAGCCTGAATAGGGGGGTACGGTGGGGAGCAGAGACAATAGGAGAGGGTTGACCAACTGGTCGTCAGGGTGACTGAGGAGGGGTTGAGAATGGTGCCCACATACCTACTTTAGAAATTCATCAGGGCAGAGGAGGAGGAAGAGAGGATGAGTTTAAGTCTGGAATGTGGGTTTTGCAGATATTGGGGTATCAGGGAAGAGGTCACGTGGGAACGTCTCAAGAGATGTTTATGTGCATGATTCTGCGGTTGAAGGGAGGTGTGGGCCGGAAGTCAGGCTGGGGATGCCAGCCTGCTGCCCAGCGGTGTCTCTTCTCCACAGAATCACTGAGGAGTCCGCTGTGACCACGTTTGAGGCCCTCAAGGCTCGGGTCAGGGAGCTTGAACGGCAGCTATCTCGTGGGGACCGTTACAAATGCCTCATCTGCATGGTGAGTAGAAAGGGACATGGGGGGGCCTTTGGTCCTTACTGCCCTCTCGGGTTGGAGGTTGGAGAGGGTCTCTGCACCGTGATCTGGGCTCACTGGGTGGATCTTCTTTGGAGTGACCCTTCTCTGCCCACCTCCTCCCTAGGACTCCTACTCGATGCCCCTAACGTCCATCCAGTGTTGGCATGTGCACTGCGAGGAGTGCTGGCTGCGGACCCTGGTGAGGTGGCAGGGAGTTATGGCGGGGGGCTGTTCTAGGCACTGCCCGGATATCCGTGTTTATGCTCCAGCCTGCTCAGGGAAATGGGGAGCACGGGCGAGGGAGAGCAGAACAGCATGGAACAGAGCCGGGCTCCAGGATGGTTACCCTGCACCCTGCCCTCCCACCACAGATTTAGGGATTCTCCCCTCCCTGCCCCCTCCCTGAAGGCCCACTGCGCGGCGCATATTGGTGAGACCCAGGTCAGGAGGGACTGGCTGCATAAGCAGACCATGGCCTCCCCTTCCCCCTCCTGTTACTGAGCTCCTCTGCTCCTGCCCCTGTTCTTCGCTCCGGAGCAGCCATTAAAATGTCGCCCGGAGACAGCAATAAAAGGCCCGGACGTGGGCTCTGTGTCCTGATCAAAGGCCGCGTGTAATCTCGTTAGGGCCGCGACAGCCACAGCTGGACCCAGCCTTGTTCTCATTACCGGGGCTCCCGCTGCGGGGCTTGCCAGGCGGTTTGATCCTGGCGTCCCCTCAACACAGGAGCATGCCTACCTGCTCATAGAGGCTGCCCATGTGTCCCCAGTGCCACTGACAGGACCAGGCCCCAGCACACACTGGTGCAGGGGCATGGCTACAGGCCCAGGTGCTCATGTGCAGACATGTGCACGTCGTGCATCTCCAGAGTCCCCCCCGCCCCCCCTGCAGGGTGCCAAGAAGCTCTGCCCTCAGTGCAACACGATTACAGCGCCTGGAGACCTGCGGCGGATCTACTTGTGAGCGAGCCACCCCGCAGACCTGGCCTCCAGCAGCCCCACTGCCCCAGCCTCTGCGACAGCGACCCTTCCCTTGTACATACTTGCACACAGGTTCCCCGTGTACATACATGCACATATCCACACATGCACATGCACACACGTACACACACAGGACTCTGGAGCCAGAGGGGAGGCTGCGGCCCAGGCCCTGCCTCTGGCTCCCACCTAGTTTGGGGACCATACCTGCTCCAGCCTCTGTTCCAAGGTGGGGCAGGGAGGTGGGGTGGGAGGAAGAGTGGGGCAGGGCTCCTGATATCCAGCCCCTGGACTGACAGACAGACAGACAGACATGCAAACACCAGACTGAAGCACATGTATATAGACTGTGTATGTTTACAATGTTGTGTATAAATGGGACGACTCGCCCGCTGCCTCCCCTTTGGTTGTATGATTTTCTTCTTTTTTTAAGCTCCCTGGAAGCAGTGTCTAGGGCTGGATGGGGGCTCGGCCCATCCACCCCTCTGGTGCCTGCCTCTCCCTCTCCTGTGGTGTCCCTCCCCTCCCATGTGCTCGGTGTTCAGTGGTGTATATTTCTTCTCCCAGACATGGGGCACATGCCCCGAGGGACATGATTCTCTCCTTAGTCTTAGCTCATGGGGCTCTCTGTAAGGAGTTTGGGGTGGGCAGGAAATGGGAACCGAGCTGAGGCAGAGGCTGAGATTGGGCCAGATGAGGGTGCTCCTGGCTGCCCGGCCTTCTGCTGAGAACCATCCCTGGGACAAGGGCTGCCGTTCCCAGGGAAACTGTCTCCCGCCTTTCCCGCGGGCCTCATGGTGTGATGCTGTGTGTGTATATTCTATACAAAGGTACTTGTCCTTCCCCTTTGTAAACTACATTTGACATGGATTAAACCAATATGAACCACCGCTGCCTGCATGGATGTGTGTGTGTGGGGGGTGAACCGAGGTGCTTCCGGGGTTTTGTTCATGGCAGCAGTGGGGGCGGGGGGAGTGTAGCTATAGGTGTGGAAGGCCTGGTCTGCTCAGGGGCCCTGAAGCATTCTGGCTAGGCTGGGGGCTGGGGACCTGGACTCCTGACTATTGATGGGTAGGGGCTCTGGGTTAATTCCTTATTGATGTAGAATCGTCAGCTCATTAATCACAGAAGAGGTCAGAGCTTGGGGGTACAGAGGGGTTGTAAGCTCTGTCCCCTGACCTAGGGCAGAAGCAGCTATAAGCTGGGGTGAAAATGTAAGCCTCAGGCCTCTAACCCTTTTGAGACCCCTGAAATGTGCCAGGGACCACAGTGGGATCACCAGCTCGGCCTCCTGGGCTTTTGTTCTCCATCCAAGTGAGCTACAGTCCAGTGTAGCCACTGCTGGGGTCCTCACGGAGACAGGAGAAACCATTGCTCACCGGGGCTGCTGACGCCGGAGAGAGCGTTCTGGTCACCCTGCAGCTCTCCCCTCCCACAAGGTGCCCCACTACCCAGGTGCCTCCCAACCAGGTGCTCAAAGCTGCAGATACGTCCTCGTCCACGGCAGCAAGCTGTTTGGGGGAAATTATGCTCAAAGTCAAGGACCAGAGGATGTCCATGACTCCAGACCACATGGCCTCATGCACAGGCCTGCTTCCCATCTTCCCAAATCCCCAGCCTCAGACACTCCTCGGGGCACCCACAGTGACCGCCACACAATCGTCCAGCTGGCAGCTCCTGCCTCCCCCGTACCTACCCAGATGAGGCACAAAGGCATTCTTGGTTGGAATCCAGTGAAGGCCCTTCATAGTCCCATGCTCAGAGAGATGGCACCAAAAATCCCAAACACCAGGATCCTGGGGCCTGAGGTCATGGGACACGAACGTGGCCTCTGTGGAGATGAGGTGAACAGCTTGGTGAGGGCTGAGGGTCTGGGAAAGAAGCTGGTTTGGAAGAGGGGTAGGTGTGAGGGCAACGGATAAAGAGGCCTTTAAGGGCTCTACACCTGCTGTCAAGCTGACTCTCCACGCACCCCTCTCCCTGTCTAGACTCAGTAGGCCCTGGATGGCTGGTTACTCCCACCCTGGGGGCCATATGCTGTCTAATAGGGGACATTAACTCGGAGTGAGGGCATTCCACTGAAGCCTGTCCTGCTGTGGCTCCTTGAGCTCTCATGGCACAGGCGGCACTGCCACCTGTTGGCCATGGCTAGGAATGCAGCCACATGGCACAGCAATCTGCCACAGGGGCAGGGACTTGAAAGCTGAGCCATGGTGGACTCAAGACAGAGAGCCTATTCCTGAGGATACTGGGGTCATCGCCCACCGAGAGCTTTCCTAGCCATCTCATTCACTGTTCAAACTTTCAAAGCCGAACCCTGTCCCCGAAGCTCCCTGATCACCACAGTATGCTCTAGCGTTTATTGAACACTTACTGCGTGCCAGCACTCTGCAGCCAATACTTGTAGAATGAAAGAGGCTGAAGTCGCCTCTACTGCTTAGGGAGTACCTAAGAGGTCCCCC
Source organism: Tupaia belangeri chinensis (assembly GCF_000334495.1). Classification (NCBI taxonomy): domain Eukaryota; kingdom Metazoa; phylum Chordata; class Mammalia; order Scandentia; family Tupaiidae; genus Tupaia; species Tupaia belangeri. Next base: position 2,373,978 of record NW_006159889.1, read on the forward strand.
CTTCGAGATGAAGTTTGTTGCTTCAGCCACAAATCCCAACCTGCTTCTGTAGGGCTCCGGGCAGCTTAGTCCAGCTCCCATCACAGTGCTGCTGGCTGACCCATGCCATCTGCAACAGTCCTGGATCCAGGGGCTTCCTCGTGAGGTGTGCTGGAGCTGGGCAGGCCCCTAACCCCTGCAACCTCAGACTCCCAGGTAAGGGTCCAGAAAAGCCTCTCGAGTGAACCGCCAATGGGGACCCATGGGGATGATGCTTTACACCGGGGTTCTGGCCTCCCGGAGCAGAGAGCACTGCCCTTCCCTCAGCCTACCCTGACCATTCAAGGAATCAAAACTCTGGCGATGGGTAGTTTCCGTTAGGAAAGGTGCTTGCTTTCCGGGTTATGCACGGTTAGGTTCTGGAGATCTGGTACGACGTGGTGCCTGATGTCGACCCCAGTGAGCACTGGAACAGTAAGTAGGGGCACAGCATACGTAACTGTTTGCTAAGGGAGCAGATGTCCTAGTAAGTGTTCTCACCACAGCTGAAAACAATCAACTCCAGGCCTATCCTCCCCTACCCATGTTAACCCCGACCACCGCAAGGCCACAGGGATCAGCAGCCCGACTGCTGCGCTTGTCCAGCCAGTTGCAGGGCTCCCAGAGAGACATGCCCAGGTACTCTGGCCCCCTCGGGCTAGGGAACCAGACCACTGGCAGTCCGCCAGGACAGAGGCCCGGGGAATTCTCTACTTAAGGGACCCCAAAGTCCCAAAGGGCCCTAGGGAGTTGAATCAGAAGAGGGCCCCACAGATGCAGGTTGGAGGGAGGAGTCAGGCATTTATTTCTGGAACAGAGATGAGGGCGCGAGGATCTTAGCCGTGGAGACAGCTGCGCATGAAGTTGACACAGAGGCTCGTGTAGTAAGTAGGGTAGTCGCGAAGATGGCTGACATGTGCGGACGACATGAAGTCCACAGAGCGCACCCGGACTTGGTGCGCCAGGCGTGCTTCCACCATGCGCTCCACATCCCGAGCCAGGACAACCTCGTCAGCCCGCGAGTAGAGGTAGAGCTCGGGCCAGCGAGAGCTTGCGTCCTGTAGCCTGTCATAGAAGTGGGTGTGGAAGAGGGCAGTGAGTGGAGCAAGCAGGACGTGGAACAGGACTGCCACCAGGGCAAAGGCCATCAGGAGCGACAGGCGCAGCACAGTGGACCGGTGCTCCAGGATGGTGGCCAGGGCCCGCAGAGCTCCTAGCAGGTTGCTGTCACCAGGACCGCTATCGAAGATGGTGCCCACCACGTGCAGGTGGCAGAAGCGCTGGTGGGTCTGCAGGAGCTCCAGCACATAGCGGTACAGCATGACGCCAGCATTGCTGAAGACGTGGAAGAGCAGAGGCTCCTTCTCAATCTCATAGTCAAAGAGCAGCTCAAGCAGCTTCTGGGCCAAAACGCGAAGCGAAGGGATGCCCAGGGATTCTGCGAAGAAGACCATGTGCCACGGGGCCGTGTACCGGATCACGATGCAGCCCTGGTGGGGATAGAGAGGCCTAGTCAGTCCTCAAGGATGGGGTAGGGGTGGCAGGTTCAAGCTAAGGGCAGAGGGGCCCAGTTTCCACAGTCCAAGTCCAGCAATGCCCTTGGGCCTGTTTCGGCCCCGGTGACCACTTGCTGTGCCCACATAGACACCTTTCAGGGGCACAGGGTTCTCTCAAGAACCATTTTTGGCCTTCACTCCATGCTGGGCAAATGGCATTTGAGGCTCAGAGCTGGAGCATGTTTTGGAGACATCTGGGCTGACGAAAAGAAAGTCTCCTCATTCTGGTTCCTTCCCTGTCTATCTTCCCAGCCCCCAACCCCAGGCATCACCACTTGGCTATGCCCTGCTACAGTGACCACACTGTCCCTTCCTCCTAGACACAAGTAGGTACCCCATGAGACCAACACCTGAGAGAGAACCTGCAGGCCCCAGCCTTGACCACCAGAGGCCACTTCTGAGCCAGGCCCCGCACCACAGCCATCTGGTCACTGGCCTTCCTCCTCACCTTCCCCACTACCGCTCCCGAGAACAGAGTCCATACTCTCTGCACTCAGAGCCTGACACCCCAATCCATCTGGTTTCCAGGCCTGTGATCATCCCTCAGCCTCTTTCTGACACTCCAAGTGTGGCAAACATTGCTGCTCCTCAAATTATAAAACCTGGGCCCAAACTCCCTCTAGGCTTTTGTACCTTCACTGCCTGGCCCAAGTGCACCCCAAAATCTCCATACAAGTCCCCTTCTTGGCCAGTGAGAAATGAGAGCCAAAGCCACCCTTCCTGAATCCTAATCCTCTCTCATTAATCTCCCATCAAGGAATCTAAGTTGGACAGGCTCTGGGGTCAGGAAGATGTGGGTTCAATTCCTGGTACAACCACTTACTAACAGTATGGACAAAGAGCTCTTTACTACTTCTTTTTGAGTCTCTGTCCCCTTATGAGACAAGACCCACCTCATAAGGTTACAGGTGCAAAGTACACTCTCACCCCAGGCAGTAATTAGTGGCGGTCGTGGTAATGAGAAGATCACGGCCATGGTACTTGCATGACCCACAAATTGGCGTGGTAGCTGAGGCCCCTGGCCCGCCAGCCTTGGAGTGTTGGAGCACCCACATTCTCCCACATGGTCAACTCCTTTCGGTCCCTGTCACTTGTCTCCTGGCAATGGGATTCCACGCTCCTAGATGCTCTTGGAACCTAGACTCTTTACTAAATCAATATTATGAAAAAAGGTGGCCAGCCCTGTGCCCATGGTTAAAGGAGCTGGGTCCCACATGGTCAGCTGGGTTCAAACGCTGGCCCCAACGGCTTCAAAACACACTGGCCACGTGTGCCCAAAATCCCGATGGGGGGAGGAAAAAGGACTGTGGTGTGGCCACATCCCAGTGAGAGATGTCCTCTCTCCCTCTCTCCCTCTCTCTCTCTCCCTCTCTCCATCTCTGGCAAACACATGTACCCTCTGACTACAAATATCATGAAAAAAGGAACCACTCTAGATTTAAAAGAGGCTGAAGGAACAACCACGTGTGATCCTGGATTGGATCTTGGCTTGGGCAAATGAGACGTAAAGGGCGCTTTGGAGACAATCAAGGAAGCTCGATCTGGTCGGGAAACTAGAGGAAAGAAAACTGACTAACATGAGAAGGTGGAGATCATGACCTGGAAAAAAAAGCAGGAAATAAAACAGTATGTTTACTAGATGTCATTTAGAAACGAGACGGTACACAGGGAGAAGAGCCTGAAAGATCCTCTGCAGGTATAAACAGAGGTCATCTCTAGGTGGTAGACGATGGTGTTTAAATCATAAAACATTAGAGTTTGGACTGGAAAGGTTTTCCCTAATCCACCCTATCCCACTACCTGGGGTAAAGGCCCCCTTCCTTCCCAAGCCCTCGGCCTTCCCGTCTTCGTGCCTGCTGCCCAGACAGCGGCTTTACTCCCACCCTCCTCGACCACCCATTTCCCGGAGACGTCTGTCTGTGGCTTCCATCAAGCCTTGCTGGGCTTCCTCATCCATCTGTGGCCACTCCTCCTCTCCTTCCTCCTCTCCTTAAGTCTGAGTTCCTCGGGGTCTGTCCTAGTCCCTCTTCTTTCCCCTCGGCACTTCCTGGGAGAACTCTGAGTCACCTCAGTGCCTGTCAAGTCTCTTCAACAATCACCCTCTTCTACCCAAGAAGTGCCCCAGGCCTGGCATTACCAGGGACCCCTCCCCGGCCCCCTGCCTGCACCACCAGCCCCGGGGTCCTGACCACCTTCTGTCCTGAGTCACTCCAAACCCACCTCCAAATTCGCTTCTGGCTTCCAGCCCCAGCCCTGCCAGGCCTCCCCAACTCTGCAGCAACTCCATCATACCCCTGCTTAAATCTCCCAAAGCCCCCCAATCTCACCTCTTGACCCTTGTCCTTTCTTTTATCCTCTGTTCTGGTCACACTCAACTATTCTTATTCTGCCTACCCTCAAAGATCTCAGTCTAATGAAAAAGCAAGATAAACAGGCCTCGTGAGTCAGCCAGTAGCGTGGTGGGTAAGGTGGCTGGATCCCACATGGTCGACTGCGCAGTTTGAGTCCCAGACCCGGTGGCTTGAAAACACACTCTGGGTGCATGTGTGTGTGTGCCTTGTGCTGCCCAAAAGCAAGGACGGGCATAGGCTGAGTTCCTGGTAACCGCAAAGCGGCAGGGCCCTGGCCCACTGGTGTCCACGCGCTATGCTAGCAGTACTCACCCTCTTGTGGTAGATGGCGCTATACTTGGCGAGGTACTTGTCCCTGCAGCCACCCCAGCCCAAGAGAATCACCACAGGCTGCCAGGCCTCCGCCTCCTTCCCACCTTGGCTGGGGCTGGTCTCTGAAACACAGACGTGGAATATCAACACCACAGCTGGGCTGGGCTGGGGGACTGGCCAGGCCAGAGCCAGCACCACTCTGGCTACCGGCCAAGAACCAGCAGGCGCTGCCCACAGGGCTCCTTCCCATGTCCTCCGGCTCCAACTCCTTCTGTGGAGTCACTGGGCAAACCCATGCAAGGACACCTTTCTTTAGTGACTCAAAGACAATCCAGATGAGAAAAGTGAACACCTTCACCATACAATTTCACCTTCTAACCCAGGGGTCAGCAAGCTATGACCCATGGCCTAAATTAGGCCCACAGCCTGTTCTGTGTGGCCTGTGAACTAAAAGGGTTTCCACATTTTAGGGGAGAGATTTTTGCTAGAGAGCATGTGTGCTCACCAGAGAGACAGAAAAAGAAAGAAAGGAAGAAAGGAAGAAAGGAAGAAAGAAAGAAAAGAAAAGAAAAGAAAAGAAAAGAAAAGAAAAGAAAAGAAAAGAGAAAAAAGAAAAGAAATCGAAAAGAAAAGAAAAGAAAAGAAAAGAAAAGAAAAGAAAAGAAAAGAAAAGAAAAGAAAAGAAAAGAAAAGAAAAGAAAAGAAAAGAAAAGAAAAGAAAAGAAAAGAAAAGAAAAGAAAAGAACCCTGGGGGGATGGCCATGCCACAATCCCTTCTCCATTCTCTCAAAATTTTGGGCATGCACGTACATGCGCCCAGCATGTTTCAAGCCACTAGGTCCAGGACTTGAACCACCGTCAACCACGTGGGGGTCAAAGCCTTAATCACTGCTCTACCAGCTGGCTCTAATTTCTATTTTAAAGATTTTTAAGAAATCAGGAGACTAAGGGACTGGCAGGTACCATGGTGGTTAAGGGCGCCGGACTCCCATATGTGCGACTGTGGTTCAAGTCCCAGACCTGGTGAATTGCTTTCTTGCTTTCTCTCTCTCTCTTTTTCTCTATCTCTCATTCTGTCCCTCTCCGGTCAAATTAAAAATTAAAAATATGCAAATTTATTAAGTGAAATAAAATCATTCTTTAAAAAAATCGAGAATAATATTTTGTGACACGAGAACTATATGAAACTTAAAATAGTTCCATGGAAACATGCCATTCTCATCCATTCACTTCCTGTTCATGGCTACTGTCATACTGAGAGAGCAGGGCTGAGCAGCTGCAACAGAGAACACATAGCCCGCAGAGCCTAAAACATTTTTTAAGTATCTTATTTATTCATTTCTTCCATGACAAAAAGAGACAAGACAGAGGGAGAGGCACACCCAGCAGGGTCTTCATGGCATAATCTACCCCTAGCCAGCCACAGTCAGTCTGGATTGCAGGCTCGAACCTGGGACCCTCCCATACAGGTCTAGGTGAATTAGCACTACTCCTCCATCTGGCCCCAAAGCCTAAAATATGTATTGACCAATGACAATAAAGCCAGCCTCTGCCCTAACTCCACGAGCAATGGAAGAAGGAGGTCTGAAAAGGCCCACACCAAACGCCCGCCCTGCCCTGCCAGAGAACAAGGCGAGCCGGTTTACTGAGCTCTAACCCACGTGACACCTGAGGCAGGCACTCCTACGACAGATGAGAAAACCGAGGCAGAGGACAGTTACGTTACTTGCCTAGAGTCGCACAGGAAGCATGGCGCTGGGCACCTTAAGCTACCAGAGCCCCTCCCGGGCCTGGAAGCAGGTCTCTGGTGAAGCACGGGGAGGTGCAGGCCCGTTGCCTTCACCAGGGCTGCTTCAGAAGAGGCCTGGCCGCAACCTTGTGAAGTCACCGCATCTCATTTCCCCCGTGAAATGAATGCCACCCCCTCAGGGGGACTTCTGCACAAGGGCTGTCTGCAGCTAGTAATCTGCCTTCCCGAAAGGGCTGGTGTGTGCCCTTCCAAGGACCAAGCCACTTGGCTATGCTCAGCTGCCACCCTGAAATTTATGGATGCCGGTGGTGACCTGGCAACAGTAAATTTCAAGGCTAGTTAAGAGGATGGTAAATATAAATCACTAACCTTTAGACAAAAGGAAGACAACAATTTCCTGTGGAAATTAATGTGATTGAAAAGTTCAATGTTCCTGCTCCCTAGCAGTGGTGCTCTGGCCTTCGGAGATTAACTGCCCCCCCCACCCCCGTGGGGAGACCAGGCTGGGCTGCACCTCAGCCTGGACCAGCGGCTGCCAGTGCCTGCGCCCCTGCAGAGGCCTGCCAGCCTCCCGGCCTCCACGGGCGCTGCCCTCTGCCTCCGATGTGAGAGGCAGTTCCACAGGCCTAACTCAGGATACTCCAAATATTCCCATCACCTTCTTGGTTTTAAATGTTTTGTTTTTTTTTTTTCTTCCATGAGAGGAAGACAGAAAAAGAGACAGGCCCTGCCAGGGTATTCACTGCGATCCCCGGTCCCAGCCTCAGCCAGCCTGGATCAGTGACCTGACCCAGCCTGTGGCCTCCGCACCGCGGAGCCTGGCATTAACCGCTGCACCACTGTGCTGGCCTCTCCCTGCCTTCTCGGCACCCCGTCTTCTGCCAGAGCAGCTCTTCACTTTCTAGTGGAGCGGCCACCTCTGGGCCTCAGCGGGTCCCAGCCCAGCCTTGCCCACCCACGAAGCTCAGGCTGAGGTGGCCTCACGGGGAGTAACGAACAGCTACTGTTTGGATCCGTCCTTGAATCCCTGGGGTGAAGCGGCTGGATTTCTGGGACCCTGCCCCAGGAAGGCCCCTTACACCCGTGCGGCCCTCTGAGAACAGCCAGCCTTCGAAGGCCCTGCCGTGTGCCGTCCCAACACACCAGCAAAGGCTTTGGGACTGATCTCAAAACAGACAGCGGCCAAGGGAGGCCACACCCCTGGGGACCACAGGATGTCAAGGCCAGTCCCTGCAGCGGTGATGGCGTCTCCCAGTCGCGGAAGGTGCAGACAGCTTCTGGAGGGCCTCCGAGCTGCCCTTCGTCCTGCGGCCGGGACTTATTTTGCTCCACTGTGAGTTTGCTGCATCTGTGGGTCACTAACTCGGGCAGGAATGACTCTTCAGCAGACATGCGGCTCCAGGAAGAAACCCTCAGAGCGGTGGTGACCCAGACATACTGCCTATGTGCAGACCCCAAGTTTTCCAGAACATCCTCAAAGGGGAGGAACCACTCCCCTCAACCGCCTCCAGCAGGCAGTCGAGGCTGCC
>NW_006159889.1:2381887-2417818 GCF_000334495.1 Tupaia belangeri chinensis
CCCCTGCAGGCGCCGGCCAGCCTCCCGGCCTCCACGGGCGCTGCCCTCTGCCTCCGATGTGAGAGGCAGTTCCACAGGCCTAACTCAGGATACTCCAAATATTCCCATCACCTTCTTGGTTTTAAATGTTTTGTTTTTTTTTTTCTTCCATGAGAGGAAGACAGAAAAAGAGACAGGCACTCCCCTGCCAGGGTATTCACTGCGATCCCCGGTCCCAGCCTCAGCCAGCCTGGATCAGTGACCAGGGACAGCCTGTGGCCTCCGCACCGCGGAGCCTGGCATTAACCGCTGCACCACTGTGCTGGCCTCTCCCTGCCTTCTCGGCACCCCGTCTTCTGCCAGAGCAGCTCTTCACTTTCTAGTGGAGCGGCCACCTCTGGGCCTCAGCGGGTCCCAGCCCAGCCTTGCCCACCCACGAAGCTCAGGCTGAGGTGGCCTCACGGGGAGTAACGAACAGCTACTGTTTGGATCCGTCCTTGAATCCCTGGGGTGAAGCGGCTGGATTTCTGGGACCCTGCCCCAGGAAGGCCCCTTACACCCGTGCGGCCCTCTGAGAACAGCCAGCCTTCGAAGGCCCTGCCGTGTGCCGTCCCAACACACCAGCAAAGGCTTTGGGACTGATCTCAAAACAGACAGCGGCCAAGGGAGGCCACACCCCTGGGGACCACAGGATGTCAAGGCCAGTCCCTGCAGCGGTGATGGCGTCTCCCAGTCGCGGAAGGTGCAGACAGCTTCTGGAGGGCCTCCGAGCTGCCCTTCGTCCTGCGGCCGGGACTTATTTTGCTCCACTGTGAGTTTGCTGCATCTGTGGGTCACTAACTCGGGCAGGAATGACTCTTCAGCAGACATGCGGCTCCAGGAAGAAACCCTCAGAGCGGTGGTGACCCAGACATACTGCCTATGTGCAGACCCCAAGTTTTCCAGAACATCCTCAAAGGGGAGGAACCACTCCCCTCAACCGCCTCCAGCAGGCAGTCGAGGCTGCTCCCAAGCCCTGGTGCTCCCCTACCTGTGGGCACCTTCCACATCCCCCCAGCACCTTATCCATGCTCACAGCCGACTCAGCCCTGTCATGACCTTCGTCGCCCTGGGCCACACTGCCCCTCTGATTCTGCACACAAATGCTCTAATTCTAGAAAGGTCAAGGTGTTCTGGAAGCATGGCTGAGAGGGTGATGCCATCAGGAACATTCTCCCAAAGGAAGGTGTTTGCCGTGGGGCCCTTGAAGGCCCAGTGGACGCATGCTAGGTGGACAGGGGGCATAAAGGGGCTGTGACGGTGTCATAGTCAGCCTGGGGCGCAGCAAGACGTCCTGCGGGACAGGAACCCAGGGTGAGGCAGGAGCAGTGACTGGATAAGCTGCCAAGAGCAGCACCAGGGTTCGAGCCTGTGGCCCTCCATGCCATGCTTAAAAGGCGGGATTCTGCTCTGTTGTAGGGGAGCGTAAATGAAGATTCTGAAATAGGGAAGTCACATGATCCGATCTGTATTGACTAATGATTGACACAAAGACGTTTAAAGTCTCTCTGGGGACCAGCAGGTGGCATGGTGGTTAAGGCGCTGGACTCCCACATGGCTGAATCCGGTTAGAGTTTTGGACCGCGGCTTGAAAAATCACACCAGGCGCATGTGTGTGCCTGAAATCCCGAGAGGAGAATGGAGGAGGGGTTGTGGCGTGGCCATCCCCTGCCAGAGGGTGATTTCTTCCTTTCTCTCTCTCTCTCTCTGGCAAGCGCTCACACTCCATGGCAAAAACTAACTAAAGTCTGTTCCTGCCCCCTTTAGCAGCAGAGTCCATGAGGCAGGAATGGGGTCTAGCTGCTCATCACCACCCGGAGGCCAGCACTCAGCTGGCCGTTCAGGCCCTCCGTAGAGCATGTCCTGAAGGAATGACCACACGGCTGCAAAGTGAAGGATGGACCCAAGGAGAAAGGCTAGCATTCTTGTTCCCCACTGCCCTCTCTAGATAATAAAAGCAACAGCTCTGGCTACTGTTACTCACTGCCGCATCTGGGCCACAACCCCCCTCCCCCCCAACAGCCCCTGCTCCTCTCTGGCTTAACCCTGACCATGTCACCCTCTTCCCTCCTGGTGCTGTCTCCCAGCTCTGACAACTGGCCTCGACGCACTGGACACTGTGGCCTCTGGCTGGGTCTCCCCCTCTATTTCAGACGCCCCATGACTCTGCATCACACCATGACACTGGGCACGTGTGCAGATACACCCTGTCCCAAAACATTACAACTTCTCTTAGCAAAAAGAGCTACCAGGAGGCCTGCAGTTGGCGCAGCAGTTACATCGCTGGACTCCCACATGGCCAACCATGGTTCCAGTCCTGGACCCAGTGGCTCACACCGGGCACACGTGCATGCATGCCCAAGAACCCAGGAGAAGGACAGAGGAGAAGGGACTGCAGTGTGGCCATCCCCCTGGCACGGTGATTTCTCACTTCCCTCTCACTGTCTCTGTCTCTCTCTGGCAAGTGCATGTGCCCTAAGACAACAACCTCTTAAAAAAAAAAAAAAAAAAAAAAAACTCACAGGGCCAGCAGGTGGCGTGCAGATTAAGGTGGCTGGATCCCACATGGTCATGGCCGACTGCATGATCTGACTCCCAGACCTGGCAGTTTGAAATCATGTTGGGTGTATGTGCAAGTGTGCCCAAAATCCCGAGAGGAGAATGGAGGAGAAAGGATTGCAGTGTGGCTGTCCCTCCTGGGGGATGAGTTATCACGTTTCCTCTCTCTGTGTGTCTGCTTCTGGTCTATAGCAAACCAAAAAATTAATTAGTTAAAAAATAAAAATAAAAAATACTGATCCTTGAGCATGCTAATGAACCATTAAATAAAGTTAATTATTTTTAAAAATGAAGCTGGGGACAGCGGGTAGTGTAGTGGTTAGGCGCTCTAGACTCCCACATGGCCAACAGCAGTTTGAGAACCAGACCTGGTGGCTTGCTTTCTCACTTTGTCGCTCTCTCTTTCTCTCTTTCTCACTCTGCCCCTCTCTGGTCAAGTTTAAATAAATAAATAAAGTTAAATAAAATAACTATTTTTATAAAAGCAGCAGCTAGCCCATCCAGCACTGTGTCAGGCCTACTCTACACACACCACACAGCAACTCATTCGATGTCCACATCCACCCCAGGAGCAAGGACCTATTATTATTCTCATTTTACAGATGAAAGACTGAGGCTCTGAGAGAGTAAGTACCTCGCTCAAGGTTACGCAACTAATAAGTACTCACTCCAGCCCCGGTGGTCTCACTCCAAAGATCAGCTTGTACCCACTGTCCTAACTAGCTCCCTGGGTGACAAAACACAAGCCCCTGTTGTTGACAACTGCTGCCACCTCAGCTTCAGACCATGCCCAGTGCACAGACGAGAGAGGTTAAGTCCCTTTGCTCACGAGCACACAGCCAGGAAGCAGCAGAGCCAGCTTCCACTCCTGGGACCTCCGCGCTGTCCTGCCTCCACCTCCGGGCCTTTGCACGTGCTCTTTACGCTCCAGCCAGGGATGCGAATGCTCCACGCTGACTGTGCTGAGGCCCACTCCCCCTACAGTCGGCCCCCTGTTCACTTTCAGGAAGCCCGCCTGGATGCCCTGCCCACCCCTTCTCACCATCGTCAGGCTGGGCTAGGTGCCCCGCTCTGTACCGCCACCATGCCACTATGCTTATCACTCTGCATGGACAGGGCTCCTCAGGGTGAGGTCAGAGAGCTATGGCAACACGCAAGGCAAGAGATGGTGAAGGCCTGATGCCGGAGGTGGAGAGATGGGAGGAGGGTAAGGGAAACGACAGGGAGAAGGCAGGCACAAGAATCTGGGATCATGCATCGAGCATCTCAGAAACATGCTACCTTACTAAGAAAGAAAAATGGTGACTCATAGACATATTCAATGACACATTAAGCAGATCACAGACATACGCATACACGTTAAAACTACGACATTCTTAGAAAACATAGGAATAAATCTTTGTGACCCTGGATTAAGGAACAGTTTTTTAAGACATGATACTAAAAGTATAAGGAACAGGTGCTGGCAGGTGGTGTGGTGCTTAAGGGCGCTGGACTCCCCCACATGGCTGACCATGGTTCGAGTCCTGGACCTAGTGGCTTGCTTTCTCACTTCCCATCTCTCTCACTCTGTCCTTCTCTGGCCAAATTATAATAAATGTTTAAAAATTAAATTAAATCTTTATTTAATTGATTTAATTTTATTTTTAAAAAAGTATGATTAACCTTTTTAAAAAAAGTATAAGAAACAAACAAATTAGGCAAATTAAGACTTCATCAAAATTTAAATTTGTACAAGAGACACCATCAGCACCAGCAGTTGGTGTAATGGTTATGTCGCTGAACTCCCAGGTAGTCAACCACAGTTCGAGTCCTGGACCTGGTGGCTTAAACTCACATTGGGCACGTGTGCATGCATGCCCAAGATCCTGAGAGGAGAATGGAGGAGAAGGGATTGCAGCATGGCCATCCCCCCTGGGGAGTGATTTCTTGTTTTCTGTCTCTCTGTATCTCTCTGTCTTTCTGGAGAGTGCACGCGCCCTATAGCAAAAAAAAAAAAAAAAAAGAGAGAGAGAGACACCATGAAAAAAGTGGAAGAATAAACCTCACAGAATGGAGAAAATATCTGCAACTCATATATCTCATAAGAAGGTCGCAACTAGGATATATTAACAACCCTCACAGCTCAATAATAAAATGACAAATAAAAACCAATTTTAGAATGGGCAAAGAGGACCAGCAGATGGTGTAGAGGTTAAGGGGGCTGGATCCCACATGGTTGACTGCACCATTCAAATCCTGCACCAAGTGGTTTGCAAATCACATTGGGCATGTGTGCATGCATGCCCCAAAGCTTGAGAGAAAAACGGAAAAAGGACGGTAGCAGAGCCATCCCCTCCTGGGAGATGATATCTCACTCTTCTCACCTCTCCTGTTCTCTCTCGAGTACATGCACCCTGTAACAAACTGGGGGGGAAAAGGCAAAGAATTTGAATAGACATTTCTCTAGAGAATATATACAAATGACCAGTTAACATGAAATGAGAATCAAAATCTCAATGTAGTATCACTTTATACTACGATAGCTATAATCAAAAAGTCAGATAACAAACGTTGGTGAGGATGACATAGAGAAATCAGAACTCTTACACACTGCTGGTGAAAATGTAAAATGGCATAGCTACTTTGGAAAGGCAGTTCCTCAAAAACATTAAACATAGGGGACCAGCAGATGGCTATGTCGCTGGACTCCCATGTAGTCGACTGCAGTTCGAGTCCCGGACCTGGTGGATTAAACTCATGCCAGGTATGTGTGTGTGTGTGTGTGTGTCCAAGATCCTGAGAGAAGAATGGAGAAGGGATTACAGTGTGGCCAACCCCCATGGAGGGTAATTTCTCGCTTTCTGTTTCTCTGTCTCTCTCTGCCTTTCTGGTGAGCGCATGCACCCTATAGCAAAAATCTCTCCCCCAAAAAAGAAAAAAAAAAAAAACCTTAAACATAGAGTTACCATATGACCAGCAATTCCACCCCTAGGTATATACCCAAGAGAACAATTGGGTTGTTGGAAAAGTCATGACCTTTTTTCCTGTTTTTCTTTTTACTTTTTTAAATTTGTATTTATTTATTTAATTCCATTTGTTATTATTATTATTGTTTTTTATTTGATCAGAGAGAGACAGAGAGAGGAAGGGAAAGCGAGAAAGCAAGGCGCCAGGTTCAGGACTCAAACCACAGTCGGCCATGTGGGAATCCAGCGCCTTAACCACCACACCACCTGCCGGCCCTCCCTTTTTATTTCTATGTTTTTCTATGCAAAAACGTCTCATGACTTTTCCAACAACACAGTAAAATCTAAAATCACAAAAACTTATACATGAATTTTATAGCAGCTTTATTCATCTATACAATGGAGTACTATTTGGTCATAAAAAGGAATGAGCTTCTGATACCTAGGTAGCTTATTCCTTTTTATGAGCTAAAAGGTAGGTCCTACTCTGATGTGAGTGGACCTTGAAAACATCATTTTAAGTAAAAGCAGCCAAACATAAAAAGGCCACATTTATATAAAATGTACAAGACAGGCAAATTCACAGAGACAAAGTAATTTTATGATACGTAAATTATGTCTCAATAATGCTATTATTAAAAAAACAGTAATACATTAAGTGAAAAGGAAAGCTGCAAAGCAGTATTACAACAAAACACACACACATACACACGCACACACACACACACACACACACACACACACACACCTGTCCCTCAGTATCTGCAAGGGATTAGTTCCAGGACCAGCCCCAACCCCAGGATACCAAAATTCAGGAACGTTCAAGTAACACCTAATAAAATGTAAATATTAAATAGTTACTATAGTGTACTGCTTATGGAATAATGGCAAAAAGCCTGTGTATACTGAGTATAGGCTCAACACACTTTTTTCCGGATATTTTCTTTTTTTTTTCCAGTTTTTTTTTTTAGGACACATCAGCCATGTAGGAGTCCAGCAATGTAACCATTATGCCATCTGCTGGTCCCATAATATCACTAGTCTTTTCTCTTTTTTCTGGAGAGGTTTTTGCTATAGGGTGCGTACGCTTGCCAGAAAGACAGAGAGAGAGACAGACAGAAAGCAAGAAATCTCCCCTGGGGGTATGGTCATGCCACAATCCCTTCTCCTCCATTCTCTTCTTGAGAGCTTGGGCACGCACATACATGTACCTGGCATGAGTTTAAGCCACAAGGTCTGGATTTGAACCATGGTCAACTACATGGGAGTCCAGCGACATAACCATTATGCCAACTGCTGGTCCCTAATTTTTTTTTTTTATTTAACTTTATTTATTTATTTTTTTAAATTTATTTTGGAAAGGTTTTTGCTATAGGGTGCATGCGCTCACCAGAGAGACACAGACAGAAAGAGAGAAATCATCCCCCAGAGGGGATGGCCACGCCTCAATCCCTTCTCCTCCATTCTCCTCTCGGGATCTTGGGCACGCACGCACATGCGCCTGGCATGAGTTTAAGCCACCGGGTCCAGGACTCAAACCGTGGTTGACTACATGGGAGTCCAGTGACATAGCCATTATTGCAACTGCTGCTCTGAAATTATTATTTTTAAAAATTATTTATTTATTTATTTACTTTTGGAGCGGTTTTTGCTACAGGGCACATGCACTCACCAGAAAGACAGAGACAGACAGAGAGACAGAAAGCAAGAAAGCACTCCCCAGGGTGGATGGCCACGCCGCAATCCCTTCTCCTCCATTCTCCTCTAGGGATCTTGGGCACTCACGCACGCCCGGCGTCACAGCACCAGGTTCGAGACTTGAACCGCAATCAAATGTGTGGGAGTCCAGTGACATAGCCATTAAGCCAATTGCTGGTCCTGAATTATTATTTTTTAATTTAACTTTATTTATTTATTTATATATTTATTTTAATTTGATCACAGAGGGAGAGAGTGAAATAAAGAGAGAAAGTGAGAAAGCAAGCCACCAGGTCCAGGATTTGGCCCTTGGGAGTCCAGTGCCCTTAACCATCACCCCACTTGGCAGCCCCCAGATATTTTCAATCCATGGTTGGTTGAATTCACAGATGCAAACTCATGGATATGGAGGGCTGACTGAACACATACACACACCCACGTGTACATGAACCATTCTTATGAATATAAACGATACATTAAATAGTTAATAGCAGGCTGGCCAGTGGCATCATGGTTAAGGTGGATGGATCCCATGTGGTCAACAGCATGGTTCGAGTCCTGGCCTGGTGGCTTGAAAAACACCAGACACTTGTGCATGCATGCTCAAAATCCCAAAAGGGGAGGGGATGGAGAAGGGATTGCAGTGTGACCATCCCCTATGGAGGGTTCTCTCTCTCTCTCTCTCTTTTCCTCTCTGTTTCTCTCCAGCGAGTCCATGTGCCTTCTGGAAAATTTATGTGTGCGTGTGTAGGTGGGTGTGGGTGTGTGTGTATTAACAGGAATTACTTCTTGGTTTAGAGGCAATTTCTTTTTCATGCTTTTTTTTATGCATTTGTAAAATCAATATGCATCACTTCTGTAATGAGGATTTAAATGTTATTTCAAAACAACAGAGGAGGCGTTCCAACAGCCAAAAGCAGATGGGAAGTCAAAAAGGTCACGGAATCTCAGGAGTCCCTAGACAGTGCAAAGTATTCCTATCTACCCATTCCTCACTTCTTGACTGTCCCAAAAACGAATTTGATCTCACAGACTTCATGTCCTTTAGAGTTTCTCAGCAAGCAACACTGACACCATTCATGCAAAAGTTACAGGTCTGTACATTGTACAACAGTTCAAGTCACAGAACTAGAGCATAAATTAGATTGTACATATCCCAGGGGCAGGTGGGGAAGACAAAGGAGAGGGCTGGTGAGGCGTAGGGTCTGTGGTGCAAGATGTGCTTTGGTATTTGCACGCCAGAATCCAAATATCCTATGTTTTCCATTTAAAATGCAAAGGATAGAAAGATTTTTCATTTTCTCTTCTTCTAGAGTCTCACAGTTCCTATTTTTTTTAAAGCAAATTACTTTATTTCAGATTTACCTTTTGGAAGAACAGCACAGCTGAGCCGCCAGGAGTCTAAGAGTACATACGATACAAAACTATATCTGGGTTCAAATCTCTGGCTCAGCCACTTAATAACTAAACAGCAGAAATTGCCAAATTCTCTAAACTTCAATTTCCTTATCTGTGAAATGGGGATAATACAAAGGATTAAATAAGATGACTACAGAGGGCCTATGAGGAAACCTGCACAAAGAAAGAGTTCAATAAATCAAAATGATTATTACTTCACGAGTAATGCATGCTTCTGTAGAAAAAGTAGAGAATGAGTATCTAACAAAACTGGAATCATACTGTTCGTAATCCGCTTTCTTCCGTTTAGCAATTTATTGTGAACATCTCTCCCTGTCAGTTTATATATTTCTACACCATTATTTTTAGTGGCTGCAGAGCGGCCATAGAATATTTCATAATTTATGGTGACTAGTCTCCCATTATTGGACGCGATGTTGTTTCCAATTTCTGCCGTTATAAAAATACTTTAATGGACCCCCCTTTCTTTGTGCATGCCCTTAATTATTTCCTAGAATGAAACTATTCAGACAACCCTTCCTAATGGCAACTGAAATCCTGCCAGGCACAAGCTTTGGAGGAAGGCTCTCAAAGTGAAATCTGGAATTATTTCAGGTAAGACACTTCACCTCCCCCCAAGTCTGTTCCTCATCAGGAAAATGGGATTAAGAGTAGTCCCTACTTGGGGCCAGGTGGTAGCCAGTGGTAACACAACTGGACCCACTGGAAAAAGGTTCTTGGCTCGCATACTGGAGCTTCCCTAAGCATGCCAGGTGCATGCGCGCCCATGATCCAGGCTGGCTGAGACTGCGGATTGTGGCGTGGGGATCCTGTTGGGGTGCCTCTCTCTCTCTTTCTCTCTCTCTCTGGATGTATGTCTCTCTCATGGAAGAAAAAAAATTACTACCTAGTTCACAAGATATGGGATATAATCGTGAGGATTAAGGAAATAAGGAAAGGAGACCACCATAGTGTCTCAGGTCTGGCTCTCTAACCCATGGCTAGTGCAGCATCTGGCACAGAGCAGACACTTAGAAAGGGCCTTATTAATGGTTAAATACAAAAATTAAATTAAATTAAGAATTCTTTAAAAAAAAAAGGGGGGGCGGGGGACCAGCAGTGGCATGGTGGCTAAAGCACTGGACACTCCCACATGGCCGACCACGGTTCAAGTCCCAGACATGGTGGCTTGCTTTCTCACGTTCGCTTTCTCTCTCTCTCTCTCTCTCTCTCTCTCTCTCTCTCTCTGTGTGTGTGTGTGTGTGTGTGTGTGTGTGTGTGTGTGTGTCTGGTCAAATTAAAATAAATACATAAATTAAATTAAATAAAGAATTATTAAAAAAAAAAAAAAAGAAAAGAAAAGAAAGTGTCTTAATGGGTGAGGAAGCAGGGACCTGACTCAAAATAAATAAACAAGACTCCCCTGCTTAAAAGGCAAAAACAAAGGCCATTAGGGTCTCATGGACAAGAAGAGGGTCATGTCCCAATGACTTTTTTTTTTTAAGAGGTTTTTGCTTTAGGGTGTGTGTGCTCTCCAGAGAGAGACAGAGACTGTGCAAGGGAAAGTGAGAAACCACCCTCCCAGGGGGATCCCACACCACATTCCCTTCTCCTCCCTTCTCCTTCCGGGATCTTGGACATGCACGTGCTTCGGGCGTGATTTTCAGGCCACCAGGTCTGGGACTCAAACTGTGGCCAGCCATGTGAGAGTCCAGCAGCGTAACCACTACACCATCTGCTGGCCCCGCATATGACTCTTCACTTGCATCTGGCATGACAGCTCTTGAGGATCTCCTCATTCTCCACCCTCAAAAGCACACCTATAAGGCCCGGGGTCTGAAAGACCCCAGATCTGCAGCCGTGTTCCAGCTAAATGACGTGTCAGCATCAACAGCTTGCCTCTCTGTCAACTCACAGCGGTGCTGGGCTCTGTGGCTTTGATTTTCAAATGTGGGGTAAAAGCAATTCCAGAAACCAAATATAACTGTCCTATACACTTCTCCACCGTTGAACAGTAATTGCAAAATAGATACCACCTCTGAGGTCCCCAAGGACTGCTACCTGGCTGTTCTAGGCTGATGTCACATCAGCTGGGGGGAGGGCTCTGCTGACAATAAACAGATTCAGGCAATCACAATGCCGCAGCCGCTACTGCTGCTACTGCTGCTGCTGCTGCTGCTGCTGCTGCGGCGGTTTTTTTTTTTTTTTTTTTCGGCTGTTGCTTCTTGTGGTTTTTTTTTTTTTTTTTTTGGAGAGACAGCTTTTGCTATAGAGTGCATGCACTCATGGAAAGATGGCCACATCACAATCCCCTCTCCTCTATTCTGTTTCGGGGATTTGCGGCCTGCACACACACACACTCGGTGTGAGTTTCAAGCCACTGGGTTCAGGACTCAAACCACGGTCGACTTCATGGGAGTCCAGTGACATAACCATTACTCCATCTGCTGGTTCCCTTTCTGAGGGGGTCTACAACCTCCAGCTCAGCTCTGGGGCATGCTCTGTAAGAGGGAAGATAAACTAAAGCCAATTCAGAGGGACAATCAGGAGGAAAAATGACCAAAGGCCCTGAAAGGTGCTACCCTTGGAGAAGTGAGATCTGCAGAAGGCACCACGCGGTCCTCCCGAAGAGAGGAAGAGAGATTACTTGCTCTGTGTTGAACCCACCACAACATCCTAGCCCTGCAGTTACCACTTCATTTTGAAACCACCTGCTTATAAACCCTCGCCCTCTGCCCCCAACCACAGGCCCGAGAAGGGTGCCCGTGCATGAGTCCCTTATGAGGCCAGGACACAGCAAACGCTGAACCGAGAGCGGAAATGACAGGGAGGCCTCTGTGGCTCAAGAAAGGGAAGTGCTTTCTAACAATCCCAGCTGCTCCAACAGGTCAGGAGGTTTGAGAGGGAAGGGTCTGCTAGCCATGAATGCCCGCATGCTAGAGGATGCAGGGCCAAATGCCCCTGAGATAGCACCCAATTCTAAGAGCCAGCCCCTGGGGGGGGGGGCAGGGAGGAAAGGTGCTGATGGAGCACACGCATCCAGCTAGCCCTCATGATCCTATGAGGTAGGCATGATGACTGTTCTCATTTACAGTGGAGAATCTGAGGCTCGGGGAGGTTCAATAACTTGCCAAAGTCATAGAGCTTATAAGAGATAGAGCAAAGGGGCCAGCAGGTGGCACGATGCTTAAGGTGCTCAATTCCCACGTGGCTGACAACGGTTCGAGTCCCAGATCAGGGCAGGTGTACATGTGTGCCCAATATCTCAAGAGGAGAATGGAGGAGAAGAGACTGTGGTGTGGCTATACCCCCTGAGGGGTAATTTCTCACTTTCCCTTCCTCACTTTCTCTCCAGTGGAGCACACATGCCCTACAGCAAAACCTAAACGAAAAATAAATAAATAAATAAGGTAGAGCAAAAATGTGAACTCAAGACTACCAACTTGCCCACCTAGGCTGAGGGAGAAGTTCTGCCCCCCACTCCCACCCCCAGCCAGCCATGAAGGCAGCTCCAGCCCTTTGCAGCTGAAGGCTCTCCTACTGGTGCCAAAACTTTTCGAAAGTATCTTTACATCTATAAACTCAAGAGCCCTAAACCAACTGATCCAGTTCAAGGGAAAATCCGCTGGTCTGAAGCCATCTGTTCTTTGGGAGCCTGGGGCTGCTTCTCCTCCTAAACTCCAACCAGGGAACCCAAGACACTACAGAAGGGTCAGGGAAGGGTCTCCTGAAGAAGGCACCACTAAGCTAAGCCTTTACTGAGGAGTTGGACACCTGACGGGGCAGTATGGGACAGCAGAGGGGCTAGGGCATTCCAGACAGAGGAAAAGCAGGAGCAAAGACAGAGAAGTAAGAAATGTGTGGACAATCACAAGCCCTTTGGGGTTGCCAGAGTGTAAAATTCAAATTGAACAGAAGGACACAGTGATCGAAGAGATAAGCGGGGCTGATAAATTATGAAGGGCCCTGAATATATGCTACGAAATCTGGATTTGATTTATCCTGAGGGCAATAAGGAGCCACTGAAGGGCTTTATGCAGAGCAGTGATAAGATCAAATCTCTGCATTAAGAAGATTACTGTGGTAGTAATATGAGGCTAAGCTGCTACCAATGACGTGGGGGCCTGAGGGCACTTCTGGGGTAATGCGGGCAAGAGACCCACTGGGCATTAGCTGACCTGTTTGTCCAGGCTCCTCCATAATTCCGAATGGGCCCAAACTTTCATTTTCTGGGCTCCCAGACCTACTCACACTGCCATGGAAGCAGGGTTTTGAAGGCTCCTAATTTTGTGAAGCCTCCCACACATCTTTCTTTAATGATATGACTGTAGGGAGAAAACGACACTAACCCTAAATGCCAATTACTAAACTTAATTCATGAGAGGCCCTCTGCCAGGCCCTTTATGCACAGAATCTGTTACGCACTCAACAACCTATGAGGGAAGTTACTGTCATTACCACTGTTTTGCAGAGGAAACTCAAGTTCGGGGCAGGAGCTTACCAAAGGTCACCCAGCTACTAAAGGGAGGAGTCAGGATTTCAACCGAGTTCTACCAGGCGGCAGAGACGGCTCTGTTCACTACTGCCAAGACGGACGGAGAGGGTCGGCTAAGAGTTCTGCGCCCTGGCCCCTTCGGGAAAATCCTGGGTGGTTTCCTAGCCCCGGGGGAAAAACCTGGGGGGTTATCTTGGCCACACCGCCGCAGAGGCAAGAAGTGAGAAACCCGATCCCAAACGCAGGAATCAGGAGGGATCCCGCCCCCGTCAGCCTCCAGCTACAAGGAACCAAACAAGGTGTCGGACCTGAGACCCCGGGACTGTAAAGACACTAAAAAGGGGCCCAACCCAGCGGCTGACGCAGGGGGAGGCGGGGCTCGCAAAGGGGGCGCATCCTGGGGCGGGGCGGGGCGCTCCGAGCGCCGCAAAGTCTAGGACCTGCGGGACCCGGTGGAGGGGCGGGCCGCGCGAGAGGCTCCAGCAGGGCTGATCCGGGATCTCGATGGTGTAGTCCAACTCCGCTGAGGCCATGGTGAAGGCTCCGGCCCTCAGCACGGGCACGCCGCCGGAACTCCCGCTTGCGCACCCGCGCCTCACCGGGGCGCCTCTTGGGCGCCGCCCAATCGCCACCCACCTCCCTCGACACTGGCCAATCCCGGGGCCGCGCTCTGTGACCTCCCACCCTAGCAACCACCGAGTCTCTCTCCCCGCCTCTCGCCACCCCCCACTAGCTCGCCCCTGGCAACCATGTCCCGCCTCCCTCTAGGCCTGGCTCGCAGCCATTGGCTGACTCGCTTGATCTCGGTCGTTTATTGGTCATCCGGGAAGCCGGTCAGGAAGAGTCCCCACCCTCCTGTGTAGGTAAGAGTTGGCAAGAGAGTTGTAGCGTGGGTTGGTGGAGGGTCTCTGGTGCGAATCGCGTCTTATCCTACCCGGCAGAAGACAGCACTTTTGACTTACATCGTCTAGCTACCTCTACTGTCCTTCACCAGCCGCAGCTCGAGGGCTGGAGGTAGAAAACCATATAAAACGGCCTAGGGATCGCGTGCGGATCAGCCTTCCACCCTGTGGGGGGTAGAGGCATATTCTGGCTGGGTGGGTGGAAAGCAGTCTTCGGTTGATGACTTTAGTGAATACCTTGTTCTTGGAAGACACTAGAGGCTAGAGTACAGCTTTCTTGCATTTAACCACGCATTTAACAAATAGCAGGTATTCGTGGAGCGACTATTATGTGTCAAGAAACGGGCTAAGTAAGTAAGGCTCTTCGGCGTTAGAGAGGATCAAGATTTTTGCCCGAACTTCTGTAAGTCTTAGCGGGAGAGAGAAAACCATGCATGAACCAACTCTAATTCTTTTCAGAGAATAAACGCTTCAGAAGTGTAAGCACTGTAGGGGCTGAGAAAGACCGTTTGTGGCAGTGGGGATGGCTTTTGACCTGGCCCTGTGGAGACAGGGAGGGAAGGATTCCTTGCAGGAGCTCGAAGAGGGGAGTGAATGGAGAGAAATTACATGAGGCATCTTCTGGTTAAAGAAGAGTCTAATGTGAGAGAACTCTTGGAAGAACAGTTAGGCCCAAACCCTGGAGAGTCTTTGATGCCAAGTTCAGCTTTGAGTAGATCTTGCTGGTGGTAAAAAAATAATAATAACAAAAAAAATTTCCAGTGCATTTTATACCCATGAGCACAAGGGCTTAGACTTTATCCTGAAGACAGTGGGACATCATTGCAGGGCTTTAAGCAGATTTGTGTCTTAGAAGGCAGAGAATGCCTTGAGAATTGGGAGAAGGAGGAAGACCAGTTAGAAGTTGTTCCAATGGTGCAGAAGGATTATGGACATAAAGTGGAGTGGCAGCCGACATGGTGGTGGGGGAGAGGGGTACCTTAGACTAGAAAGAACTGGATTTGGAGACTGGTTGGGTGCAGGGAAGTAGAAGTAATGAAGGTTGAGCTCTAAATTCCTCTTTGGGGCAAACAAGGAGGAAAGGAAGTAGGGCTTTTAAAGGGTATCAGTTTGAGTATGGTGAGTGTGAAGGGCCAGTGGAGCATCCAAGGGGAAGTGTCCAGGAGGCAGTAGAATGTGCCCCAGTGGAGTTCACGAGTTAAGTCTTACCTAGAGGTGGGGATCTGCAGGACCTCTTAGATAGCAGACACACCAGGAGGTTTGTCAAGCTTGCCCAGGGGATATATGTAGAGTAAGAAGAGAAAAGAGCTTAGGACAGAGCCCTGAGAAGCACCCAAGTGTGGAGGTCTGGCAAAGGAAGATGAACCTGCAAAGGTAATCAAGATGAAGTGTCCAAAATGGTAAGAGTATAATCAACAGTAGAATGTGACATTTCAGAAGCCAAGGGAGGAACCTGTTGAAAGCTGATGATTAATCAAGTAAAACAAGGTCTGAAAGAATCCACTGGATTTAGAAACAAGGAAGTTGTTGGTGACCTTTGCAAGTACAATGTCAGTAGAGCAATGGAAGCAGAGATCAAATGGCTTCATGGGACCAGCAGTTAGTGTAATGGCTATGTCACTGGACTCCCATGTAGTCAACCGTGGTTTGCGTCCCGGACCCGGTGGCTTAAAACTCAGGCCGGGCACGTGTGCATGCATGCCCAAGATCCCGAGAGGAGAATGGAGGAGAAAGGATTGCAGTGTGGCCATCCCCCCTGGGGGGTGATTTCTCGCTTTCTGTCTCTATGTCTCTGTCTGTCTGGTGAGCACACACGCCCTATAGCAAAAACCTCTCCAAAAAAAAAAATGGCTTCAGTGGCTTGACAAGTGGATAGGAAGATAAGGAAGTGAACATTGCATGTCCAATACACTTTCTTTTTTAAAAAATTATTTATTTAATTTTGTTTGTTATTATTATTTTTTTAAATTTGACTAGAGAGAGACAGAGAGAGAGAAAAAGGGAAAGTGATAAAGCAAGCCACCAGGTCTGAGACTCGAACCACAGTCATCCATGTGGGAGTCCAGCACCTCAACCATCATACCATTTGCCAGCAAGAAGTGTGACTTTAACAAAAGGAATAGAGAAGGCAGTAACTGGAAGGAAACACAGGACTTCTTTCCCAGATGGCAGAAATGCTGTTGACATTGACTCAGCAAAGAAGATTAAATTTTAGGGAAAGGGGCAGCAGGTGGTGTGGTGGTTGAGGACACTGGACTCCCACAGGGCCAGCCGTGCTTCGAGTCACAGATCGGGCAGCTTGCTTTCTCACTTTGCCTCTCTCTGCCTCTTGCTCTGTCCCTCTCTGGTCAAATTTAAATAAATAAATAAATTTAAATTAAATCATTCTTTTTAAAAAATTATAAGGGAAAGAAGAAAGCTAAGAGTAGTGTTCCTCCAGAACCAAAAGGTAGTGGACCCAAAGCACTAATGGAAAAATTCACTTACAAAGGTAGAGGAATATTTGGGACCAGCGGATGGCGTAATGACTACGTCGCTGGCCTCCCATGTAGTCCAGCGCGGTTTGAGTCCTGGACCCGATGGCTTAAACTCACGTCGGGCGCATGTGTGTGCATACCCAAGATCCCAAGAGGAGAATGGAGGAGAAAGCGGCGTGGCCATCCCCCAGAGGGTGATTTCTCACTTTCTGTCTCTCTGTCTCTCTCTGTCTTTCTGGCGAGTGCACACACCCTATAGTAAAAATCCCGCCCCCCAAAAATAATAATAATAAATAGAAGGGTAGAGGAACATTTACGTTGTGGCAGAAAGGAAGTCATGTGTATTGAAATTAGTACATTGGTAGATTTTGTGACAGGAAGTTGAGAGAATTCTTGTTCTGTGGTTTCTATTTTCTCTGTGAAATAGGAACATGACAGAGAGAGTGGTGTTAGAGATGGTGTATGAAATTGAAAAAAGCAGAGAAAGATTGAAATAGCAGCAGTGAGGGGCCAGCAGGTGGCATAGTGGTTAAGGTCGCTGGACTCCCACATGGCTGACTTCAGTTCAAGTCCCAGACATGGCGGCTAGCTTTCTCGCTCTCTCTCTCTCTCTCTCTCGCTCTGTCCCTCTGGTTAAATTAAAATAAGTAAACAAAGTTAAATAAACAAATAAAGTTAAATAAACTAATTCTTAAAAAATAAAAAAGAAATAGCAGCAGTGGAAAATGGGAACGAGATTCTTCAGGGAGCATCCACATTTCTGGGCAGTTAGGATGGTCCTGTTGAGGTTGGTGACCATTAATTTGTACTAGCAGCAGTCCACATGATTGTATATGTGTTGCTGTGCCCCCTACACACACAAAACATCAGCCACCTGCTGGTGGGTGCAGGGATTAACTGAATTAATCCAGGTTTGGGTAATACCATGTGATGCAATGGGAGGGCAAAGGACAAGGAAGTTGAGGATCCTGGCCAGAATGGTTAAAATGATGGGCCTTAGAACCTGAACTGAAAAGGAGTGAAAAAGTATTAGGACCGGAGATCCCAATGAAGTCAGAGAACCCACTCCTTGAAAACAGTTGAGAGTTGAGATCCGAAAGTGGAGTAATGAGGGACCAGCAGATGACAAAGTGGTAACATTGCTGGACTCCCATGTAGCTGACTACTGTTTGAATCCAGACCTAGTGGCTTAAAACTTCCACCAGTCATGTGTGCGTGCGTGTCCAAGATCAGACCTAGTGGCTTAAAACTTACACCAGTCATGTGTGCGTCCGTGTCCAAGATCCAGAGAGAAGAATGGAGGAGAAGGGATTGCGACATGGCCATCACCCCTCAGGGGTAATTTCTCACTTTCTGTCTCTCTGTTTCTCTGGTGAGCACATGCACCCTATTCCAAAAATCTTTCTTAAAAAAAAGAAAGAAAGAAAGAAGGAAGGAAGGAAAGAAAGAAAGAAAGAAAGAAAGAAAGAAAGAAAGAAAGAAAGAAAGAAAGAGGAGTAATGAAGCTTGAATATTTTCATGATGACAGGTCCAAAAAGTAAATGGCCAAAGTGACGTGCAGGGGACAGTCAGGATGCTGACATGGCCATTGAAATCCCCCTGATGAGGGGAGGAGAAGAAAGAAGATGCTGTGAGCTGGATACTAAGTTTTTGATGAATAAAGCAGGTCATTCTGGAGTCTTTAGGTGACAGCATCAGAAGAGGCAAAGGTGCACAGCTGAACAGCATGACCCTGCAAGTGGCAAGAGTCTCTACAAGAAGGAGGTGGGATGAGGAGTTGGGTTGGGCTTTGGTGAGGAGACACTGACCCACCTCCCCACCCTAAGAGCCTTGGAGTGTGAGAGTATAAGCAGCTTCTATTTGGGGGAGCTATGCAGAAGTGAAGGCCGAGGGTAGAGCCAGCTTTGGGTGCAGGCTGGAGGCAGGCAGAGTGACCATGGAGAAGCTAAGAGTGAGGAAACCGGCTGCTCAGGAGCAAGGGTTCTCAGGGCAGACTAAGAAGGTCGGGAAAGGAAGGAAAGACAGAAAACAAGGAAGATGAAGCAGAGAGCAATGAAATGGTGAGGACAGTGTGGGTAGAGGATATGGTTACATTTTATGGACAGGACATGAGGGCACATTGCTGGAACGGAATGGGAGCATAGGTCCCAGGAGAAGAAAAGTGGGATCTATGGCCAGAGGATAAAGGTAAATTGGGAAAGGATGAAGACAAAGAGTATTTTTTAAGAGTTATGTACTTTTATTTATTGTTGTTATTATTTTTTAATATGAGGCAGGCACTCACTGGAGAGAGGGGGAAAATGAGAAATCAAGCTGCCTGGTCTGGGACTCAAACCATCATTGGCCATATGGGAGTCCAGTTCCTTAACCACTGCACCACCTTCAGGCTCCCAACAGAGAGTTTTTTGTTTGGTTGGTTGTTGTATTATTATTTTTATTATTTTAAATTTGCTATAGGGCACATGCACTCACCAGAGAGAGAGAGGGAAAGTGAGAAAGCAAGCCACCAGGTCCAGGACTCAAACCACAGTCAGCCATGTGAGAGTCCAACGCCTTAACCTTATGCCACCTGCATAAGGGGAGCTCCTAGATGGGGAGGGCATGGGGGAAAGGATGTCTATGAGGAGAGAATGGAGGGAAAGGACCAGTGTAGGGGAAAGTTGAGGGCAGATGGAATCCAAAGGAAAGAGATGGTGGCAGAAGGGGGCCTGTGAAGAGAGTATGACTGGGGAGCAAAGCAGGGTCTATAAGAAGGAAGTGACAAGTTGGAGTGCTTATTCCCCGAAGCAGAAGTAAGAGGAAGTCCAGTCTTTGTCTAGACTGGAAGTTTGCGGGTAGAGGGAGAATGATCCTTCCTTCCTTCCTATCTGTCTCTGAATGGAGAACTAAGAGTGAGGGGTCAGGCTGGGAGCCCGAGGAGGCCTCTGTTCGTGAAACCTGTAGTTACAGGAGACTGGGACCGCCTTGTCTCCAAGGCCATCTGGGGACACTGAACCAGACTTGGTGACCCATGCCTTGGAGGCGTCTTGCCTTTAGAAAGGTGTCATCTGATTTAGAAATTAAAAATCCCTCTGGGACATTTTATTTAGAAACAAAACCTATTGACCTCTCGAGTTTTAATCTCTCTCTATGCTTGTTAAGGCCCATTTGCTTAGCACAGGAGCTGGAATTTTTTGAGATTTTGTGATTTTTTAGTTTCCCCGCATGAAGAACCACCATTTGGCTGCTATAGAAATGATTTATGGATGAGTCCAGATTTATTAATCACTTCCGAAGATGGAGAGGAAATTAAAAACAAAGAGTCCACTCTGGGCTGAAGACAAAGTAGGTTTGTCGTCCTTTCAGAAGACCTTGCCAAGGTGAGAAGGCCACGAACAAACTAATTTGGACCACAGTTCCTAATCTGGATTTTAATTTCATGTGCTTTGGTTTTTCACACCATTTTCTCTCCAAGGTAAAATAATGACTATCTTAATTGGCTGCCACTTACAGAGAGATTCCAATAAGCATGATGGCATACATATATTTTTCCCTGGCATTCCATGTGTGCGCCAGTTCTCCTGCTCAAGCTGGTAAAGCTGAGTTACACTGCATGCTGCATGCCATGATCAGTTGACTATAAATTAAATCCTCTTTTCCAAAAGCCATTTTCCATTAGTGCTAATTTGTTTGCTTCTCATTTCCACTGATCATTAGAGTCTCTGGTTGTGAGCACCAAATTGGAAATAATTTCTCTGACATTTCAAAAAAAATTCTCCCCTTCTTGAATGCCATTTGGCTGCAGCTAAAGAACATTATGGTTTGCAGAAGAACAGTTCACTCCAATTACAATTTAACTGACCGTTCATGGCACCGAATCCCTGTCCTTAGTGTCCAAAGATGACACCACTGCTGACATTGCTATTTCCTGTCATAGCTGTAAAATGCCTCATAGACTTTGCACTGGCCTTCTTGGATGGAGATTCTGCCACTCTGCCACGTGGCAGCTTTGGGAAGCTGGTCATTTTATAGACCTACATATCATGGACATTCGGATATAACCATCTAAACAGAAGCTGGCTGATTTCTTCATTCATTCACCCAGTGGAGATTTTATTGAACCTCTATTTTGTGCCAGGTGTTATGCCAGGCACTGGGGCCACAGAGAGAAGGAAGACCAACCCCTGCCCTTGAGGAACTCACAATCTAATGGGAGGGATGCTTCCATTTTACAGCATAGTAGAGGAAGAGGTGACACAGATGGAACCACAGAACCCAGAGCCCCTCATTGTCACAAGGCGGTATGTCAAAGAGCAAAAGGGAGGCTGGCCATTCCCGACAGCAGAGCAGCTCTGAGATGCAGAAGGCCTTGGAAGGGTCTCAGGAGTTGAGGGGTTGAGGTCTGTTGTAAGGTGGAAGTGAGTGGAGATGATGGCTGAGGTACAGTCCAAGTTCTGCCAGATTGAGTTTAGACTATTCTGCAGACCACAGGGAGCTAATGGAGAATGTAGGGGTGAAGAAGGGAGGCAGTGTAACCTTAAGGGGAAAATAGTCAAGGAAAGGCTTTGTTTATGTATCTGTTTGAGTTGATCGGGATTGAGCCAAAGTAAGAGGAGTTAGAGGAGATGGAAAAATTGAAGATAGTAAAATCTAGCACGTATAGAAAGGCTGGGTGCTGATATGGTGATGTTAAGAATGGAAGGAAAGGGGGGCCAGCAGGTGGCATGGTGTTTGAGGGGCTGGACTCTCACATGACTGACCATGGTTCAAATCCTGAACCTGATGACTTGCTTTCTCCCTCTCCCTTTCTCTCTGTCTGCCTCTCTCTAGTCAAAATTGAAGAAGAAGAATAATAAATTAAAAGTTAAAAATAGGGGCTGGCAGGTGGCATGGTGATAATGGTGCTGGACTCCCACATGGCTGGCTGACCGCAGTTCAAGTCCTGGACCTGGTGGCTTCCTTTCTCACTTCCCCTCTCTCTCTTTCTCTGTCTCTCTCTGATCAAACTGGAAAATAATAATAATAAATAAAGTTAAATAAAATTTTTTAAAAGTCAAAAATAAATAAATCTTTATTTAAAAAAAAAAAGAATGGAAAGGAAGAGGTGGCAGGTGGCATGGTGGTTAAGGGTTCTGGACTTTTACATGTTCGACCAGTCAAAGATATTACCAAACATATACATATCAACAGATCATTTCCTGTTTAGTGTTTCTTAAATGTATTGCTTCTTTTTCCCCTTGATTCCCTCCCTCTCCCCTCTGCCATTTTCCACCCTCCTCCCACACTCTCTGGTATCCACAGTTACTCTCCATACCTTTATACTGTCCAATATTTCAGTTCTGCCATAGAGGGCAGACACTCAATATATATTGAGTGGGGACATACAATGTCTCTCTTTCATATTCTGGCTTGTCTGGCTTAACAGTAAATATTCCATATTTATCCACTTTCTATAAAATGCTAGGGTCTCATTTTTTTATGGCTGAGTAGTGTTCTGTAGTGTATATGCACTACATTTTTCAATTCATCTGTCTTTTCACAGACATCTGGGTGGGTTCCATGTCATAGCAGTTATGAATAATGCCGCAATAAACATGGATGTGCACGTGTTTTCCGGCTGAGTGCATTCCTATTCTTTGGGTAGATACCCAGGAGTGGAATTGCTGGATCATATGGTAGTTCTATTTGTAGATCTTTGAGGAATTGCCATATTGTTCTCCACATTGGCTGTACTAATTCCCGCCAACAGTGTAGGAGAGTTCCTTTTCTCCTCAGCCTCTCCAACACTTACCATTCTTTATTTTTTTAATCTTAGCTATTATGACAGGGGTTAGGTGGTATCTGTGGTTTTGATTTGCATCTTCCTTATGATAAAGGATTGTTTGTTCGTTTGTTTGCTAAAAGGTTCTTGTGCTGGCCAGAAAGACAGAGACCATCCCCCCTGGGGGTTGATTTCTCGCTTTCTGTCTCTCTGTCTCTCTCTGTCTGTCTGGCGAGCACACGCGCCCTATAGCGAAAACCTCTCCAAAAAAAAAAAAGAGTTCTTGACTTGGTCAATAATATAAACACTATTGATTTAACTATATTATGGAACTATACTGTAAGATTGGGGCAGAAAAAATAGGGGTTAAAGTGGTACAAAAGAATTAATTTTTCACCTGCCAGAATAATAAATAAATAAAAATAAGCAACAATTGATAAGTAATAGTAGTGTATTCATCTGCTAGAGCTACCATGACAGCACCATGGATGGTGATATGAACAACTTAAATGTATTATCTCATAGTTCTGGAGGCTGGAAGGCTGAGTTCAAGATGTTGCAGGGATGGTTTCTTCTTTTTTTAATTAATTTTAAGTATTTTATTAGAGAATTATTTTATTTCATTTTATCATTATTATTTATTTTATTTGACCAGAGAAAGAGAGAGAGAGAGAGGGAAAGTGAGAATGCAAGCCATCAAATCCAGGATTCAAACTGCAGTTGGCCACATGCGAGTCCAGCACTCTCACCACCACACCACCCACTGGCCCCTATCTATTTAATTTTAAATTTTGATATGGGGAGACCAGGAGATGATGTAATGATTATGTCGCTGGACTCCCACATAGTTGACCACATTTCAAGTCCTGGACCTGCAACTTAAAACTCACTCTGGGCACGTGTGTGTGTGCACAAAATCCCAAGAAGAGAATGGAAGAGAAGGGACTGTAGTGTGGCTATCCCCCCTAGGGGTGATTTCTCGCTTTCCACCTCTCTGTCTCTCCAGCAAACACATATATCCTATAGCAAAAATCTTTCTAAAAAAATAAAAAATAAAAAAAGGTTTGATATAGGGCATGTGCACTTACCACAGAGAGACAGAAAGAGCAAGAGAGAGAGAGAGGAAAGTGAGAAAGCAAGCTGCCAGATATGAGACTCAAACCATGGTTGACCATGTGGTAGTCCAGTGCCTTAACCACTCCATCACCTGGCTGGTTTCTACTGAGGCCTCTTTCCTTGGCTTGTAGATAGCCATCTTTTCCCTGTGTCTTTACCTGGTCTTCCCTCTGCATGTCCTAACCTCCCTCTTACAAGAACACAAGCCAGGGGACCAGCAGGTAGTATGATGGTTAAGGAGCTGGACACTTCCACATAACCAACCACAGTTCGAGTCCTGGACCTGATGCCTTTCTTTTGCACTTTCCCTCTCTCTCTTTCTCCCCCCTATGTCTCACTCTGCTCAAATTTAAAAGGTGATAATAAATGAATAGATAAAATTAAATAAATAGTTCTTTCAAAAAAAAAGAAAAAAGAACACAAGCCATATTGGACTGCGCCCACCCTAGTGGCCTCATTTTACCTTAACTACCTCTTAAAAGACCCTCTCTAAATACAGTCACATTCCGAGTTACTGAGGCCTTAGAACTTCAACATATGAATTTAGAGGCCACTGTCCAGCTCATGCAAAGTGGTACAAGTTCATTGTCTAGAAATATTGCAGTGAACACCAGGAGAAATTGCCAGAAGAGTTGAAAGTGCCTGCCCCTGTGGAGTGAGACTGGAGGGTAGCCAGAGAGAAGGCAAGTACTGTCACTATACGTTTCACTAACTAGCAAATGACAGCGCTGAGCCTTGAACCCAGTTTTCCTGCAGAGCTCATGCTCTTCCACTCTACCACAAGATTGAGAACTCCTCAAGGGCCCTGACAGTACTGTCTTCATCTCTGATCCCCTCAGCACCTTGTACAGAGCCCCAGAATGGTCCTAACCACGTGTTTAAGATTTAGAGCTGCATCACTCTGACCTTGAAAGCTGCCATTTGCTGATTTTTTTCTTCTTCTGTTTCCAAAAAAGATGATAGAGGAAAACCAAGATCCCAGGAAACCTTGAGGGTCCATAATGTGGCATGTCCTGGTTAGTTTCCTATGCTGGGCACATCTCTGATAGTACTTTGAGTTCATCATGGGCAGCCATGGTGGCATAGCCGTAACACCACACTCCATGATGCTGGAGCACATGGGCTGGGAAGGTGCCGGCTTTGTGTCCCAGGGTCTCCCTGCACACACTAGATGCATGCATGTACCCATGATGCTAGCTGAGGCTAGGGCGAGACCCTGTGAAGGGTACTTGTCAGTCTGCCCATCTCTCTCAAAAAATAAATAAATAAGGGCCAGCAAGTAGCATGGTGGTTAAGGCTCTGGACTTCTGCATGACCGACTGTAGTTCAAGTCCCAGACCCGGCAGCTTGAAAATCATTCCAGATGCATGTACATGTGTGCCCAAAATCCCAAGAGGAGAATGGAGAAGGGATCGCGGTGTGGCCATCCCCCGAGGGATGATTTCTCACTTTCCCTCTCATTTTGTCTCTTTGGCGAGCACATGCACCCTATGACAAAACCTAATAAATAAATAATACTTTTCAAAATAAATAAATAAATAAAGGGGCTAGCAGGTGGTATGGTAGTTAAGGCACTGGATTCCCACATGGTCGACTGTGGTTCCAGTCCTGGACCTGGCAGCTTGCTTTCTCTCTCTTTCTCTCTCTGATGGGCGTGTGTGCCTATGGCAAATTAAAAATAATAATAATTAACAAAATTAAATAAGGGAGACCAGCAGATGGTGTCATGGCTACATCGTTGGAATCCCTTGTAGTCAACCACAGTTTGAGTCCCAGACTGGGTGACTTAAACTCACACTGGGCATGTGTGCGTGCGTGCCCAAGATCCCAAGGGGAGAATGGAGGAGAAGGGATTGCGGTGTGACCATCCCCCCTGGGAGGTGATTTCTCACTTTCTGTCTCTCTGTCTCTCTCTGTCTTTCTAGCGAGCGCACGTGCCCTATAGCAAAAACCTCTCCAAGAAAATAATAAAATAAAAATAACAATAATTAATTAAGAAGATAAAAGAAGGGTGTTTCAAGACAGGAAAGGGGCACAGTATTCTTTCCTGCCCGGTAAAGCTAGTGGTGGTGTCTCAACACCTGCTTGGGCTCTAGAACTGCCACTCCGCCCCATTTTCTTGAGGGCAATTTGGCTGTTGAAGGTGGCCACGGCCTCTGAAATTTATTCTCAGACTTGAGCTGTCATGGCATTCATAGTGATTGATGCATGACCCCATGAAGGGTTTTGGTCATCTTTGTGTGTAGGCTGATCCACAGTCATTCAGCTGGTTCTTAAGGCTGGTCAGATTGCATGGTCGCCTCCGTCCCTGAGTTTGCGCGGTCGCCCTTCCTGGGAGCACAGCTCCGGTGTCCTCTGGGGAGCAGTGGAGGTGGGTGTGTATGTATGTCCGTCTCAGCATGCCTCAGATTATTGCTTCCTAATAAAATTCTGATAGCGGGGCCCCATCAATATCTCAAATACATGTGAGGAAACGTTAATTTAGAATCAATTTTAGGATGTTTCAGACTGTAAAGTCCTTTTAACTAGATCTCTGGCGAAGATGTAGAAGCACTTTATGGGACTGTAAATTTCATGTTGAACAGTCTTCGTGAAATACACATCTCCCCTGCACACAAGCTGTTCTCTCCATATCAGTCATGGCCGCTGCAAGTAATGTTTCACAAATATTCTGTAAATCACAGAGAACCCCATGATAATGTGAAATATGACTTTCACTTGTCTGTTAGACAAAAGAATCGCACATGCCTGTCTCCCATCAGCACTAACATTTGTTATGGATAATAACACTTTCAATCACAACTATTTTTGGAAAACGGGTTTATTTTAAACCTTCCCTCCCCCACTGAAAACACTCTCCCAAGGACACAGACTCCTACAAACCACAGCCCATTAATCCAACAATGGAATGGGAACTTTCTCTTCCCACTAACTTTTTGTAAAAGTTGGTTTTAAGGGGGCTGGCAGGTGGTATGGTGATTAAGACTCTGGACCCCTCCATGGCTGACTGCAGTTTGAGTCCTGAACCTGGCGACTTGCTGTCCAACTTTCCCTTTCTTTGGTCAAAAATTTTTTTAAATAATAATAAAAATAAATAAATACAATTGTTTTTAAGAGTTAGAATAAAAGCCCAAGGTACAAGGTTAATGACCATTTTACCTTAGCTGATCGGCATCAGAGGGAGCCTGAGTCTCCAATGGCCCCAAATCTCTGACCCTCTGTGAAGTAAGACATATGAGAGGCCCAGGTTTTTATCCAGCACCTTCATCTCAGCTGGATCCCGTGGTTTTTTAGTTGCTGGTATCAACAGATAAATCAAAGAGCTCAAATATTTTTTGAGAGACGGTCTCACTAGGTACCCGAGCTGGCTTCGAACTCATGATCCTCTTCCTGCCTCAGCCTACCAAGTAGCTGGGATTGTGTGTACCACTGTGCCCAGATCAAAGATAAAATTTTAGTTCTTAAAGAGCAAATGTTGGGGCCAACAGTGGCATGGTGGTTAAAGCACTGGATTCCCACAGGGCCAACTGCATGGTTCGAGTCCCAGACCTGTCTGCTTGAAAATCACACTGGGCACATGTGCATGCATGCCCAGAATCCTGAGAGGAATCTGGAAGAGAAGGGATTGCAGTATGGTCACCCCCTCTGGGAACTGATTTCTCACTTCCTCTCTCTCTCTCTCTCTTTCTCTCTCCAGCAAATGCATTAGGGCCAGCAGATGGCATAGTGGTTATGTCACTGGACTCCCACATGGCCAACTGCAGTTCAAGTCCTGGACCCTGTGGTTTGAAACCCACGCCGGGTATGTGTGTGTGCATACCCAAGATCCCGGGAGAAGAATGGAGGAGAAGGGGTTGCAGTGTGGCCATCCCCCTGGGGGATGATTTCTCATTTTCCCTCTCACTGTCTCTGTCTCTATCTCTCTTCCGCGAGTACGCAGACCCTAAGGCAACAACCTCTTAAAATACACACACACACACACACACACACACACACACACACACAGACACAGACTTACTATTGTACTTTGATATTCTTAATTCCATTACAACCCAGTCAGAGCCTCTCTTTTTTTATTTATTTGTGTGTGTTTTAGGTTTTTGTCATAGGTATATGCACTTACTGGAGAGACAGACAGTGAGAAGGAAAGTGAAAAATGACCCCCAAGAGGGATGGCCATGCCATAATCCCTTCTCTTCCATTCTCCTCCTGGGATTTTGGGTATGCATGCACAGATGTCAGGCGTGAATTTATATATTTATTTATTTATTTATTTATTTAATTCCATGTTTTATTAGAGACAGAGAGAGAAAGGGAAAGTGAGAAAGCAAACCTCCAGGCCCGGGATTTGAACCATGGTCAGTTGGCCATGTGGGAGTCCAGTGGCTTAACCACCATGCCACGTGCTGACCCCTGGGTGTGAGTTTCAGGTCATGAGGTCCAGGACTCAATGGCAACCTGCCTTGTGAGAATCCAGCACCTTAACCACTCTGCCACCTGCTGGGCCCCACAGCCTCTCTATTTAAGTACCAGATGACCGGTTTGAGAGCATTTTGAATATAACTATATCCACAAGTATGGCAGGAGCCTCGCCCTTCCTCCAGCTGATTGCCGAAAAGCAGCACCCACAAAGTAATGGACTTCCATGGCTCCAAACGTTCCGCTAACCTGTCTGTTCCCCGTCCCTGCGTAGGAGACGTCGGGGCTGATTGATCATGACTACTATAAAGGAGCAGGCAGCAATTAGCAGGCTCTTAAGTTTTCTGCAAGAGTGGGACAATGCTGGCAAAGTCGCCAGGGGTAACATCCTCACCAATTTCATTGAAGCCAACCAAGGCAAGACTGCCCCGGAACTGGAGCAGGAGTTTT
Organism: Tupaia belangeri chinensis; assembly: GCF_000334495.1. Taxonomy (NCBI): domain Eukaryota; kingdom Metazoa; phylum Chordata; class Mammalia; order Scandentia; family Tupaiidae; genus Tupaia; species Tupaia belangeri. The sequence goes on from NW_006159889.1 coordinate 2,410,108, forward strand.
CCCAAGGAGCCAGCTTGTTCCTGGTCCGCCTGACCACCTGGCTCAGAATCACGTATCCTTTGCTGAACCAAAGAAGTGTGTGAGTGTGGAGGGGGGATTATTGAGGGAGCTTTTCTCTCGATTCTAATATTTTAGAACAAGATATGTGGTGATAAAAATATCATTCCCAAAGTCAAGAACTCCATCAACTTTCCATCACCCCAACCTATAACTGTATTGTTTCTCACCCTACCCTCTTCCTCCCATCAGAGTTGAAGGATATGTTCTTTCTACCTAGGGCTAATTTCTATTTATCCTACACTTGAATCCCTTCCCACCTGCTTAGGGACTTCTCTCCAGTAGCTTTCATCTCTGCCTCATTACCAAGTTTTTGCATCAATATATACTGATATCTCTTCTACCTTAAAAAAATAAAATAAAATCTCTGTCTCAACCTTATATTCCAGCCAGCCCCATCTCTTCGTAGTGAAGCTTCTTGAAAAGGTTGTTGGGGTTGGCTCATTGGTAAATGTGACGCTCTGCAAGGATGACCCACATGGGAAGGTTTCAGGTTCATGTCCAGAGACCTCAATGAGTACACCAGCCATGTCCATACCCCTGATCCAGGGCTGGCTGAAGCTGGAGGTGCATCACAGCGTCATAGACCCTGTCGTGGGTGCTGTTCCTTTCTCACTCTCTCTTTATCTCCCTCACTCATAGAGGAAATGAATAGATCATTTTCTTTTCATTTTTTTAGACATTCTTGCTATAGGGTACATGTACTAGCCAGAGAGATGGAGAGACAGAAAGTGAGAAATCACCCCCTGGAGGGATAGCCACGCCACAATCCCTTCTCTTCCACTCTCCTCAGAACTTTGGGCATGTACTCACACACGTGCCCGGCATGAATTTCAACCTTTTAGGTCCAGGCCTCGAACCACAGTTGGCTGTATGGGAGTCCAGTCATATGCTGGTCCATGCTTTAATTTTTTAAAGAAAGAAAAAGTTGTTGACTCCTTGTCTCCACTTCCTCTCCAAGGGTTTCTCCTCCACCCACAGCAGGCTGACTCTTATCCTCCCAACTCCACTCTTACAGGTCTATGCAAGTGGTGTTCCAATTGCCAATCCCAATGGCTATATCCTCAGTCCTTGGACATGAGGTTACCAGTGGTGTTCTAATTGCCAATCTCAACGGCTATACTCAGTCCTTGTATGTGAGCTCTCGGTGGCATTTGTCAATCAACCTTTTCCACTTCTCAAAACGCTCCCTCCCCACTTCTCCCTTGGTTTCTGTGATACCAATTCTCTTGGTTTTCTCCATCTTTCTGTCCATTCCTTCTCTTCTTCAGCTGTCTCTTAAATATTGGTGTTTTGGGACTAGCAGGTGGCATGGTGGCTAAGGTGCTGAACTCCCACGTGGTCAGCCACGGTTTGAGTCCTGTACCTTGTGGCTTGAAATTCACACTGGATGCGTGTGTATGCATGCCCAGGATCCCAGGAGGAGAATGGAGGAGAAGGGATTGCAGCATGGCCATCCACCTGGGGATGATTTTTAACTTTCCTTCTCACTGTCTCTCTGAAAAACCTTAAAAAAAAAAAATGGTGTTTCTTGGGACTCCGTGCACATCTCTCTCCTCTGTTCCTTCTCAGACTCTCCCAGGGAAATGATTTATTGTCACAATGCCAACTCAACTCCAGTTTGAGGACTCTCCAAACATCTCTCTGGACTCTGAGCTCCAATCCGTGTTGTGGACTGTACATGTTCAACTCCAGCTCTACTCTTAGGCCACAGACATCTCTCACAGTTCTGGCTGTGAAACCAGGGAGTGAGGCAAGAGCATAAGAAGAGGGAGCACATTTGATTAGAAAAGTTTGGTTTGGGAAACACTGAGTTTGAGGCACCTGTGCTCAGGGAGGCAGCTCAGAGCTGGCGACAGATTTGGTGTCGTTAAAGGTGACAGTTTGAGTCATGACTGGATTTGAGGATATTTCTGTCCCGTGTGCCCATGGCATCCTATGGTTTCCCTTGTGACCCTTTCATGGTGTATTTTATCCCTGCCTGAACCTCTCCCTTTTCTAAGCCCTCTCCATATTTGACTAACTCCTACTCTATGATTCAACTCTCAGTGTAGACGTCACCTTCTCAGGAAGCCCTTTCCTGAACCCCAGACTAGCTTAGATTCCCCTGTAGATTCACAGCTTTCTCAAATGGTTTTTGGCTCTAGGATATATGTGCTTTCCAGAGAGAGAGACACACACACACAGAGAACATCTCCCAGGGAGAATGGCCACTCCACAATCCAGTCTCCTTGGGATTTTGGGCACACACACATACACTCCTGGCATGATTTTCAAGCTACTAGTTCTAGGACTCAAACCGTAGAGCCATTCATATAGAATCCAGCACCTTAACCTCCATGCCACCTGCTGGAGGTTCCTCAATCTTAGCAGTCATAATACCTGCTTATACCTCTCTTCTCCACCCCCACTGGATTGTAAACTCTCTTAGGGCAGGATCTGCATCTATTCTACTCAGCTCTCTATTTTTCTCACCAAGTACAGTGCCTGGTGTGTATTTGCTAAACAAAGGAATGAATAAGCCAGAGTCCACAGCTAGGAGGAACTAGAGGGTTAAGTAAACATAGCTCTCTTTTTCTTACATTTAAGTCATTGATAAAATGACTAAGTGGAGGCAAAGCAGTGGTGCAGCAGTAATGCAACTGGACACGTGAAAAAGGCCCTGGGTTTGCATCCGAGGACCCCCTGAGCATCCGGGCACTCGTGTGTACTTGTGTACCTGTGATACGGGCTGGCCAGGATTCGTGGGTGGAGATCAGTTGGAAGTGACTCTCTCTCTCTCTCTCTCTCTCTCTCTCAAACACACAGAAGAAAAAATTTAAAAATAATTATCCAGATGACAAGCAGCATTGTGGTTATTGGCAATGGACTCCCTTTCACATGGCTGATCGTGGTTTGGATCCCAGACCCGGTGGCTTGAAAATCAGAACAAGCACCTGTGCGTGCGTGCCCAAGATTCCAGGAGGAGAATGGAGGAGAAGGGATTGCGGCGTGGCCATCCCCCCTGGGGGTGTTTTCTCACTTTCCCTCTCTCTCTCTCTCTCTCTCTCTCTTTTTCTCTCCCATCAGTAAGCACACAGATATACTGGCAAAAACTTAAAAAAAAAATTATCCATCCAGCAGGTGGCATGGTGGTTAACATGCTGAACTCCCATATGGCCAACTGCAGTTCAAGTCTTAGACCCAGTGGCTTGAAAATCACAACAAATAAATGCATAAATAAATACATGTTTAAAAAATTCTATTAAAGGAAACAGCAGATGGCATTATGGTTATGTCACAGACTCCCACGTACTTGACCGCGGTTAAGTCCTGGACCTGGCAGATTAAAACTCACGCCAGGCACATGTATGTGCATGCCCAAAATCCCAAGAGAAGAATGGAGGAAAAGGATTGTGGTGTGGCCATGCCCCTGTGGTTGCTCACTTTCTGTCTCTCTGTCTCTCTGTCTCTGTCTCTCCAGCAAGCACACTCGCCCTATAGCAAAAATCTTTCTCAAAAAAAAAGTTTCACAGGGAGTCTTTTTACTTATAAGTGTATAAGCCACAGTACCGATGAAGTCAGCAATGGTAGATAAAAAGGAAGTAATGACATTCCCCACTGGGGTCTCTCTCTCTCTCGTGAGTGCATATGCCCTCTGGCAATAGAAAATAATTTATTTTTTAAGAAATTGTTTTAAAAATTATTGGGACCGGGACCAGCAGTTAGCATAATGCCTATGTCGCTGGACTCCCATGTAGTCGACCGCGGTTTGAGTCCTGGACCCGGTGGCTTAAAACTCAGGCCGGGCATGTGTGCATGCATGCCCAAGATCCCAAGAAGAGAATGGAGGAGAAGGGATTGTGGCATGGCCATCCCCCCGGGGGGTGATTCCTCGCTTTCTGTCTCTCTGTCTCTCTCTGTCTTTCTGGTGAGCGCATGCACCCTATAGTAAAAACCTCTCCTGGGGACCAGCAGGTGGTGTGGTGGTCCACAGTTCAAGTCCCGGACCTGATGGCTTTCTTTCTCACTTTCTTTCTCTCTGCCTCTCTCTGATCAAATTAAAATAAATAAATGAATAAATATAATTCTAAAAAAATAAAATATATTAAAAAAACTCTCAAAAAAAAATCTCGAAAGGAAAATGAAGGAGAAGGGATTGCAGCTCTCTCTGTCTCTCTCTAGCAAGTGCATGTCCTATGTACAAAAAAATAAATAAATAAAGCATGGAGATTACTGGTCTATCTCCCTACCCCCACGCACTTTTGTTGTTTTTTAGAGATTTTTCCAATAGGGCACATGTGCTCACTGGAGAGACAACGAGAAAGAAAGCAAGAAATCACCCCCCCCCAGAGGGGATGGCCGTACTACAATCCCTTCTCCTCTGTTCTCCTCTTGGATGTACAAAAAAATAAATAAATAAAGCATGGAGATTACTGGTCTATCTCCCTACCCCCACGCACTTTTGTTGTTTTTTAGAGATTTTTCCAATAGGGCACATGTGCTCACTGGAGAGACAACGAGAAAGAAAGCAAGAAATCACCCCCCCCCAGAGGGGATGGCCGTACTACAATCCCTTCTCCTCTGTTCTCCTCTTGGGATCTTGGGTATGCACTTACACACACCCAGCATGTTTTTTTTTTTGTTGTTTTTTTTTTTTTTTTTTTGAGAGATTTTCACTGTAGGGCGCGTGCGCTCGCCAGACGGACAGAGAGAGACATAGAGACAGAAAGCGAGAAATCACCCCCCAGGGGGGATGGTCACGCCGCAATTCCTTCTCCTCCATTCTCCTCTCGGGATCTTGGGCACGCACGCACATGCGCCCGGCGTGAGTTTTAAGCCACCGGGTCCGGGACACGAACCGCGGTCAACTACGTGGGAGTCCAGCGACATAGCCATTACGCTGACTGCTGGTTCCCCACCCAGCATGTTTTAAGCCATGAAGTCTGGGACTTGAACCACAGTCGACCACACTGAAGTCCAGCGATGTAACCATTATGCCATCTGCTGATCCCATAATGAGATCTATTTCTTATAAGCAGTGTTTCCCCCAAATCATGCTTCGAGAAACTTCAATGCCTATAATCTGGCTTCTGTCCCCACAGCTCGTGACACTCACCTCACCGAGGTTCTCAGCCACTCTCTGTTGCCTAATCTGGAGTCCCCTTTTCCGTACTGATCTTAGTAACATTGTTCATTTGACAACGTGAATGAGGAAGGTGCAGGTGAAGGGTCAGTTCCTGTCTTTCTTTAAAACTTTGATATTTTACTCATCATGGATTTAAAATGTTTTTTAATTAATTAATTTATTTTCCTATAGGACGCTTGTGCTTGCCAGATAGAGAGAGAGTCAGAGAGACAGAGGGAGAGTAAAAAATCACCCTCGGGGGGATGATCACACTGCAGTCCCTTCTCCATTCTCCTCTTGGGATTAGGGGCAGATGCACGATTTTCCAGCTGTTGAGCCCGAGACTTGAGACTTGAACTGTCGGCTCTGTGTGACCCAGATGCCATAACCTCCATGCCGCCTGCTGGTCTGGCTCTTTTTATCTCCAAATGTTACATGGAAGCATTACTTTTTTACTGAGTCTTTCCGTGCTCCTTTAAATTTCAAGCGCCTCCCTCTAGTCCCACCCTGCCCAACCACTGCCCTTCTTAAGCTCTCTTCTCTCCCTTCTCCTGTTCCTGGTTCTCAGTCACTGTGGCGGGATCTTTCCTACCGACCCTGTAAGTGTTCCAAGGGTTCTGTGTCCTGTCCCCTCGTTTCTCACTCAGTCATGGCTCTTCCCGCCCCAGGCCTCGTGTCTTTCTCCACATCACAAGTGCCACACGGTGCCGGACATCCGGCGGACGCTCGGCGCGCACTAAAGGACAGCGTGAACCGTGTAGATTCAGTTTCCACACCTGGGATCATTCGGAATTCCCTACTCTCTGGGACCTTGTCGTGTAACAGAGAAAGTAGAGCAGCCGGAAGTGATTCTTGGATGGTGTTTCAAATTAGCCATCCCCTGCACCTCCCCAGCGCTCCCGGGAGAGTGGATTTGGGAGGAATCAATATAACACCATCGTCTTTTGCACATTTGGCCACCGCGAAATTCCGCAGAAGCCTAAACCTCTTTTTCAACCTTGAACTCCCAGAACAGGTGACTAAAACTAAGTATTTATATATAATGATAAAACGTTAGCCACCATTTATTGAGTCCCTTTTATGTGCTAGGCACTGGGCTGGTCCCATAAAAATATTATCTCATTGGAGCCTAATACCTAGCCTAACAGGTGATCGGTATTATCTCTTTTTATTGATAAGACAGCTGAGCCTTGGAAAGGTTGAGTAGTTTGCTAGTAAATGGCAAAGAGAAGGCTTGAAACTGGTCTGCTGGCCCAGACCCACATGCCATCCTCCATCTGCAGCGTCTCCGTCTGGGTGGGCATCGTAAACCCACAGCTCCTCCGACACCAGAAATACTCCACCCCCTGCATTTGGCCTCAGGCAAGAAGGTGTGGCCGTAGGAGCTCAAAGTCCAAGTGAGGCGGCCTAGGTTCACATCCCGGTTCCCTCAGTTCATTCTGGAACCATGGACGAATTATCAACCTGTCAGGTTACCTCTGAACTAAGCGGAAGCACTGAGCTCCCACTGCAGGGCTGTAGTGAGGATTACAGGCACCGACACCAGCTAAGGAGCCAGCACCACGCCCGGCATGCAATCAGTGCTGGTCCTGGTTAGCTACCACTGATAACAGTAACCTTCTGGAACTAACTGCCAGGAATAATAGACCAGAAATACCCATACCGAGGGACTGTGAAAACAAGGCGAGCCTGGGGCAAAGGAAAAGACGGTGATCAAGTTGGTCGGCTGGTAACTGAAGGAAAAGGGGGCAGGGCCAGGATCATGTAGGAATAAAGACCACCATGTAGACGGATAGCCGGGCCCCAGCTATGGTGGCAACAGGCAGGGAGCCTGGCTCCAGAGCAAACACTGTTTTTGCAGTCAAGAGCCTTTCCTAATGAGCCAATCTGTCTCTACTTCTATTGGCATCCTGGGAACCAGGGTGCAGCAGGGATAATTTGCCTCACACCCCACCCCCAACAAAGCACCATTACCTCCAACCCATTACATTAGCCTTTATCAGTCGTGGAGGCGCTCAGTCATCCTCCATGAGCTGCAATAATTTCAGCTAATTTCTTAAGTGTTCTAAGAGCCTGTGATGTGTTATGAGCCTAGTAATTGTTGACTGGTTCCTTTTCTGTTGAAACTTGATTTCATACCTTGTATCCCAGCTGATGCGTGCTCTGGCTGCTTTATTACAATGAGGCTTTTTGCAAAGACTCACATTAAAAAATAGCATTAAATACCGAGGTTGTTTTAAATCAGTTTAATTTTTCCACCATCTCCTGTTATCTTATTAGGAAGCCGTGCAATTCTTCATAAGGATAGTGACCTCCAGTGTAAAACTTGGAGCAAGTACAAAATTGAAAATTAATGATGAAGCTGATCCTCTGTAAAGTCTAAAAATGAGGTGCAAAACAATGAACTGCACTGAGACCCAAGGGTGCGATGGCCATGGCTTAGGGAGGCATGGGACATTAGCCTCCAGCTTGTCTCCATGCACCTTTGATTCAGGAGAGCCTCCTTGCTTCCCAGAAAGCCTGTCAGAGCCGAGGTGCTGGCTGAAC